>NW_024423897.1:25445976-25668122 GCF_017311325.1 Ursus maritimus
GTGTGTGTGTGTGTGTGTGTGTGTGTGTGTGTGTGTGTATACACCCCACATCTTCTTTACCCATTCATCAGTTGGTGGACATTTGGGCTATTTCCATAATTTGGCTGTTGCAGATAATGCTGCTATGAACATTGGGGTGCAAATGTTCATAGCAGCATTGACCACAATAGCTAAATTGTGGAAGGAGCCGAGATGCCCTTCAACAGATGACTGGATTAAGAAGATGTGGTCCATATACACAATGGAATATTATTCAGCCATCAGAAAGAACAATTACCCAACATTTGCAGCAACATGGACGGGACTGGAGGAGATTATGCTAAGCAAAATAAGTCAAGCAGAGAAAGACAATTATCATGTGGTTTCACTCATTTATGGAACATAAGAAATAGCAGGAAGGTCGGTAGGAGAAGAAAGGGAAGAATGAAGCGGGGGGTAAACAGAAGGGGGAATGAACCATGAAAGACTATGGACTCTGGGAAACAAACTGAGGGCTTCAGAGGGGAGGGGGTGGGGGAATGGGATAGGCTGGTGATGGGTATTAAGGAGGGCATGTATTGCATGGTGCACTGGGTGTTATACACAAACAATGAATCATGGAACACTACATCAAAAACTAAGGATGTACTGTATGTTGACTAACATAATAAAAAAGTATTATTAAAAAAATTTAAAAAATACACATTGGGGTACATGTATCCCTTCAAATTAACATTTTTGAATCCTTTGGGTAAATACCTAGTAGTGCAATTGCTGGATCATAGGGTGGCTCCATTTTTATTTTTTTGAGGAAACTCCATACTGTTTTCCAGAGTGGCTGCGCCATACTGGTTTTACAATAATACTTGTCTTACCAAAGTCTACAGTGAATGTCATCACCTTCCTCCTGAGAATTAAACTCTCTTCACCAGTCTTCATGTTGTTGTCCAACAGCCGTGGCACCTTATTTTCAATGCCCTAAAATTAGTCCTTATTGTTGTTGTTTGTGTTTAATAGCCAGCACTTGTTCATATTTACTTATGTTTATAAATTGTTCATTATTACTATCTGCTTCTTCCTGGTTCAATTTCCTTCTTAGAGAAGGACCTCCCTTAGTGCTGCTTTCAGAAGACCATTCTCAAACTTTGCTTGAAAATGTGTTCATTTCTTTTCAGTCCTGAATGATAAGTATAGAATAGTTCTATTTCCTCACCACTTTTAAGATATTACATTATCTCCTGGCCTCTGATGTTGCCAATAGGAAATCTTCCTTTATTTTAATGAATGTTTTTTGTGGCCATCCACCTTTTCTCTTGTATTTTAAAGAGAGTCTTTGCTGTTTCACATATGTAGGTGTGAACTTACTCATCCCACTCAAAATTGATGCTTCTTCAAACTGAGAATTATAGCTCTTGAATCATTCTGGAAAATTCTCAAATATATTCTTTTCCAATATTCTATGTTCTCTGTCCTTTGGCAATTCTTAATACATGTATGTTGGGTCTTTCTAGTCTTCTGTTTCTTTTAACATCTTTTCATATTTTTACAGCCTCTCGCTCTCTCAACTAGCTCGCCAATTCTCCAATTTGGCTAATCTGCTGTTTAATCTTTCTCTGAATTTTTTTTTGTTTCAAAGGCCTTATTTATTTATTTATTTATTTATTTATATTTATATTTATATTTATATTTTATTTATTTATTTATTTATTTATTTATTTATATTTGTTTCTTTTTTTACATCTTCCTATTCTTTGTAAATGGTATCCTTCTTTGGCATTCTCTTCCCTTTTTTAAAGTCACCTTAATAATTTTAAACTCAGATATTTTAGATTTTCTTCCAAATTCTTCCATCATCTCAAGAAATTTTATACTAATACTCTCATTTGTTGTGTTAGCTTCTGCTACCTGCCTCATGGTGAACTGTATCTTAATATAGTTTAATTTTTCATTATGAGCCTGTCTTCAGCATTGATCTGAGGGGTATGTGTAGAAATTCAACATGACTTGGTGGTATAAATACTGTTCCAACAGGAGTATCGGTTGCCTACAATTCCTTTTAACAGTAATTTCTAATGGAAGCTCTCCCCTAGAGCCTTAGGCAAGTTTCTTGCTAACTCTCTAGATTAGTGTGTAGACCCCTCTGGTCATTCTTTCATGGAGAAGGCAGCTTTTCCAGGGTTGAAGGATTTTGGTTTTAGATCTCTGTCACCTGCAAGCCTCTGATCCCGTGTATTTTCACGTGGTCATTACCTCCTTCCTTCCAGCACCTGTGGTTTAGCATCCCAGCCATGGCCAACAACTTGGGCTGTAAATTCCTTCTTCATTTCTGGATGAGTCTTTACTTTTCCCCTCTTCATTCAACTAAGTAGTTAATATCTTTTGTTATGTTTTCTGACCTATTTGTATGTTTATACCTGGAGAAGGGTCTTTATTATCTCAATCCATGTATTGTGGAAACTGGAAATTCTATAATTGCATTTCTATGAGTCTTACTTCTTGGTCATACTTATTAAACTGTTCCTGAAATCCTTAACTTTCTGTGAAGCCTTTCTAGGTTGTTCAAAGGGAAGACTGATAAATCACTAGTGTTTAGTGAGCTCTATGTACTAGGCCGCAGTCCAAACACTCTACAGTCGATGTAAAACAATTCTGCAAGTTAATTAATACTATTATTATCCTGATTTTCAGATAAAGACAGTGAGACATTGGGAGGACAAGCAACTTTTCTGAGGTCACACAGCTAGTGAGAGATGGTGGCTGGGATTCAAACCCACGTGCGTTGATGCCAGAACTTATTGTCTTAACTATGGGGCTCTGTTGCCTAGTGACGTATTCCTGCCTTGTTACATGGGCCACAGCCACTCTGTCTTCTCTCTGCCAACTCGTCCTTATTCCTCCCTGTGATCCTCTATGGTCATAACTTCATGATCTCCACAGAGGAGACTCTTTTGTGCTTTTTTTTTCTTTTCCTCATTGATAAAATTAGAGATGATCTTTAGCATTCTTTCCAACCCTGACACTCTGTGTTGTAATTTATTACCCATCTAGTTGCTCGCTTAAAATTTTTTCCCACTTATTTTTAGGGTGATTGGTCTTTTTTTCCTTCTTCTTCTTCTTGGATTGTAAACTTATAAAACACTGGGACAATAATGGGAAATTTGCTGGGGGAACTCCACATTCATGAGGACACAATAATGGGCTCAGCAACACTGCAAGCCCATTGGTGGGATGAATGTGGACTCTACCTTCAGTCCTCTTCAGTTCATCCGCATCAGCCTCCAAAGCTCTAAGCAAAGTTGGATGCTCTTTACGGGCTGAGTTGAAGATGAAGATGAGAGTAGAAGAAACTTCAAAGAGCTTTTTCTTTTTTTTTTTTTTTTAAGATTTTATTTATTTATTTGACAGAGACAGAGACAGCCAGCGAGAGAGGGAACACAAGCAGGGGGAGTGGGAGAGGAAGAAGCAGGCTCATAACGGAGGAGCCTGATGTGGGACTCGATCCCAGAACGCTGGGATCACGCCCTGAGCTGAAGGCAGACGCTTAACCGCTGTGTCACCCAGGCGCCCCCAAAGAGCTTTTTCTAAGCACTTATCCCCAGCAAGTGTTTAGGTTCAACAGAAAAGATAGCTTAGAAAGTCTTGAGAAACTATAAATTTATGGGAAACATAATTTGGAAGTTATACTTTTATGTATTAGTAATCATACCACCTGTCAACTAGACATGAAACTCTTTTTATTCGATTGCATTCCAATTTTGGCCATTCATATGGGTGTTTGGGGGAAATAAATGGAGCATATATAAATTCATTTTGAAATTAGTGTGCATAGTTAATAGAGAACAAGAATTTCTGTGTTGTAGCAGCCTATAGTGATAAGAACACATAGCAAATAAACTACTACAAAAATATTAGTATGGCATTGGAAAGCAAACACTACTTATTGTACCATCTTCTAAGGAATCTCTTCTTTTCCCTGGGTAATGAACATCATTCTTTCTTCTTTGCTTTAGGCTTACTTCTAAAACATTAGATTTAAAATCAAGATTTAGTTTTATGGAATCCTCGCAGGCTGTGCATTAAGCATTTAGACTGAATTCTGCATGTGTCCTAAAACCCAAATACTCCGGTTAATACAGCTCTGTTATGAACTGAATTGTGACCCCTGCAATTTCATATGTTGAACTCCTCCCTCCCAATGTGACTCTATCTGAAGATAGCGCCTTCAAGGAGGTAATGAAGGTTACATAAAGTCATAAGGGTGTGGCCCTTATCAACAACAGGATTTATGTCCTTATAAAAAGGAGAAAGAGACCCCAAGAGTGCATGCACAGAGAACAAACTACATGAAAACACGGTGAGAAGGCAGTACTATAAGCCAAGAAGAGATGTCTCACCAGACTTCAACCCTGCAGGCACCTTGAGCTTGGACTTCCAGCCTCCAGGAGTGTTATAAAATCAATTTCTATTATGTCACACAATCTGTGCTATTCATTATGGCAGCCCTATCTGACTAATACAAGCTCCTTTCCTTTTTATTGTAAGGTATTTTACCAGTTAATATACAGTGTTTTATCTGAACAAGCAAAATACAATTCAGCCAGGTAAACACTGAAAACGAACTGTACCGTTCAGTCTGAATTCTACATACTGTGAAAACATTTACTCTGTGACACGGAATATGTCAACAACGTAGGCAATTGTGTTCAAGCATCAATTATTTCTCTATTTCTAAAATTACATGCAAAGCCTTCTTCACAGAGCAAGTATGCTACAGGGGTGAGAATTAGAAATTTGAACAATTTTTAACATGCATAGAAATTAAAATAATTATTGTTTCATAAGTGACTAAGAATTCTTTAACAAATTCAAAATCTTAAAAAAAAAAACAAGTGTGTGTCCTATTCTTAGGGACTAGCTCTACCAGTGGAGATAGCCGCTTTTAAATGCGTATATTTTGAATAGTAATTATCTGAGCAAGAGCCCACCTTCTGGAGCACCTGGGTGGCTCAGTCGGGTAAGTGTCCATACCTGCAGGATACTCCTGGGCCAAGAATTTACAAGACAAAGTGACATCATTCTTGACACCAAGGGCTAATGGTTTAGGCATAATGGCTTCCAAGACCTGAGCCATGTGGAGAAAGAATGACATTTCGGACCCTGTGGAGTGTTTACACTCTCAAGGGTACTGACCTACCTAGTGACACGTCCTACCTCTTTCCCCTCCAATTAGTTCACAGTGCAGGAGTGCTAAATCTAGCTTGGAGGTGGCCATCTTTTCCTCTGAGAAAGGCCTTTTATTTGGCTTTGTGACACATTCCCCCTGTGTGGGGGGCAGGGGGTTGGGTTCGAGGACAAGTCCTAAATAAACAACCAGTCTTGTGTAATTAGAAACTAGATTCTGGGGCACCTGGGTGGCTCAGTCAGTTAAGCGTCTGCCTTTGGCTCAGGTCATGATCCCAGGGTGCTGGGATGGAGCCCAGCGTTGGGTTCGCTGCTCAGCAGGAGCCTGCTTCTCCCTCTCCCTCTGCCCCTGCTTGTGTGCGTGCTCTCTCTCTCTCACTCTCTCTCTCCAATAAATAAAACATGAAAGCAAAAAAGAAAATAACTAGATTCTCATCAGTATTCATGAACAGTGAGGCAGATATGTGGTATAATTTGAAAAGTGTTGAAAAATCTCCCTAAACAAATAATCTAAACATGCCATTCTACTTAGCCCAGGGCCCAAAATTCCAACGTAAGTTATTAGTTTAAGAAAACAACTGAGTATGGGGCGCCTGGGTGGCACAGCGGTTGAGCGTCTGCCTTCGGCTCAGGGCGTGATCCCGGCATTATGGGATCGAGCCCCACATCAGGCTCCTCCGCTATGAGCCTGCTTCTTCCTCTCCCACTCCCCCTGCTTGTGTTCCCTCTCTTGCTGGCTGTCTGTCAAATAAATAAATAAAATCTTTAAAAAAAAAAAAAAAGAAAAAAGAAAACAACTGAGTGATAGGAAACCAAGTCAAGCTAGGGTGTTTAGGACTGTCAGGAGTGATCTGGAACTGGCTAAGCAGATGGGTTTCTTGAGGGTTTTTCTTGGTGGGGGTGTTGGTGGGAGAGTTTGGGGTAAGGTTAGTTTGGGAGGGAAGTGGGTAGTGGTAAAGAATGAGGCTGACAGAAAACAAGATGAAAAGATGTCAACAGGGCTGGATTATGATCTTTCAGAGGCTTAAGCAATGGAAAGAAAAGAAAAACTGTATACATGTAGTTATTACATTATATAACAATATATATTATACATTTATATATTGTATATAATAATGTAACATATAACATATGTATATAAAACGATATAGTTTAAAAAACAGCAGCATGTTTAGATTTAATTTCATGAGACAGACACGCAGTCACATTAGCTTCAGGTGTACAGCTTAGTGATTTGACAAGTTTATACATTATGCTACTTTCACCACAAATATAGCTACCATCTCTCCCATTGGATTGCTATTACAGTATCACTGACTATATTCCTTATGCTCTGCTTTTTATTACTATGACTTATTCCATAACTGGAGGCCTGTATCTCCCTCTTTCCTTCACCCATTTTGCCGAATCCCCCCAACAACCCCTGCCAGCAACCATCAGTTTGTTTTCTGTATTTAGAGTTCTGATCTTGCTTTTGGTTTATTAATTTTATTAACATTCTATTTGTGAGTGGAATCATATGGTATTTGTCTTTCTCTGACTGACTACTTCACTTAGCATAATACCCTGGAGGTCCATTCATGTTTTCTCAAAAGGCATGATCTCATGCCTTTACATGGCTGTGTAACATTCCATCACATATGTACATGCCACATCTTCCTTACCCATTCTTTTATTGATGGACACTTATGATGCTTCCATAATCTGGCTATTGTAAATGCTGCAATAAACAGAGCGGTGCATATCTCTTTTCACGTTAGTGATTTTGGGGGTCCCTGGATGGCTCAGTCAGTTAAGCGTCTGCCTTTGGCTCAGGTCATGACCTCAGGGTCCTGGCATTGAGCCTCTTACTCAGCAGGGAGTCTGCTTCTCCCTCTGCCCCTTCCCCCTACTCATGCACTCTTTCTCTCTCTCAAATAAATAAATAAAATCTTTTTTAAAAAAAGTTAGTGTTTTTGTTTTCCCTGGGTAAATACCCAATAGTGGAATTTCTAAATCATATGGTATTTCTATTAATTTTTTGAGGAAACTTTATACTGTTTTCGATAGTGGTTATACCAGTTTACATTCCCACCAACAGTGCATGAGCGTTCCTTTTTCTCCATATCCTTGCCAATACTTGTTTTTTCTTGTCATCTTGATTTTAGCCATTCTAACAGGTGTGAGGTGATATCTCATTGTCGCTTTGGTTTGCATTTCTCTGATGATGAGTGATGTTGAGCATCTTTTCATGTGTCTGTTGGCCATCTGGATGTCTTCTTTGGAAAAACGTCTATTCAGATCCTCTGCCCATTTTTTAATCAGATTGTTTGGGGTTTTTTTTTGGTGTTGAGTTGTATAATTTCTTTATAGATTTTGGATATTAACCCCTTATTGGATATATCATTTGTAAATATCTTTTCCCATTCAATAGGTTGCCTTTTTGTTTTCTTGATGGTTTCCTTTGCTATGAAAACCTTTTTATTTTGGTGTAATCTAAACAGTTTACTTTTATTTCCCTAGCCTTAGGAGACATATCTAGAAAAATGTTGATATGGCCAATGTCAGGGAAATTGTGCCTGTCTTTTCTTCTAGGATTTTTATGGTTTCAGGTCTCACATTTAGGTCTAAATCTATTTTGAGTTTATTTTTGTGTGTGCTATAAGAAAGTGGTCCAGTTTCATTCTTCTACATGTAGCTGTCCAGTTTTCCCAGCATCATGGATTGAAAAGACTATCTTTTCCCTATTGTATATTCTTGCCTCCTTTGTCATGGATTAATTGACCCTATAAATGTGGGTTTATTTCTAGAGTCTCTATTCTGTTCCATTGATCTATTTTTGTGCCAGTATTATACTGTTTTGATTACTACAGCTTTGTAGTATATCTTAAAATCTGGAATTGTGATACCTCCAGCTTTGTTCTTCCTTCTCAGGATTGCTTTGGCAATTCAGGATCTTCTGTGGTTCCATTCAAATTTTAGGATTATTCTAGTTTCATGAAAAATGCTATTGGTATTTTGGTAGGATTGCATAGAATCTGTTGATAGCTTTAGATAATATGGACATTTTGACAATATTCTTCCAATTCATGAGCCTGAAGTTTTTTTTATCTTCAATTTCTTTCATCAGTGTTTTATAGTTTTCAGAGTACAGATCTTTCACCTGTTTGATTAAGTTTATTCCTAGATATTTTATTATTTTTAGTATGATTGTAAATGTTGTGTGTGTGTGTGTGTGTTTTTTTTTTTAATTTCTCTTTCTATGACTTTGTTATTACTGTATAGAAATGCTACCAATTTCTGGGTATTAATTTTGTATCCTGTCACTTTACTGAATTTGTTTATTACTTCTAGTAGTTTTTAGTGGCATCTTTAGGATTTTCTACGTATAGTATTAGCTTGTCTACAAATAGTGACAGTTTAACTTCTTTACCAATATGGATGCCTCTTACTTCCTTTTCTTGTCTGATTGATGTGGCTAGGACTTCCAGTACTATGTTGAATAAAAGTGGTGAAAGTTGACACTATTTGTCTTGTTCCTGACCTTAGAGGGGAAAACTCTCAGTTTGTTGAGTTAATTGAGTATATTGTTAGCTGTAGGTTTTTCATATATGCCTTATTATGTTGAGGTACATTTCCTCTAACCCCATTTTGCTGAATGTTTTTACCATAAATGGATGTTGTACTTTGTCAAATGCTTTTTCTGCATCTATTGAGGTGATCATATGATTTTTATCCTTTATTTTGTTAAGATGGTGTATGATGTTGATTGATTTCAAATATTGAGCCATCCTTGCATCCCAGGAATAAATGATCGTGGTGAATGATTTTTTAATGTATTTGTGTATGTAATTTGATAATATATTGAGGAGATATATCCATAGCTTTCTTTTTTGAGTTGCCTTTGATTTTATTATCAGGGTAATGCTGGCCTCATAGAATGTATTTGGTAGCTTTCCTTCCTCTTCTATTGTTTGGAATCATTTGAGGAGAATATGTATTAACTCTTCTTTAAATGTGGTAGAGGGGCACCTGGGTGGCTCAGTCAGTTAAGTGTCTGCCTTCGGCTCAGGTCATGACATCAGGGTCCTAGGATCAAGCCCCGCATTGGGCCCCTGCTCAGCAGAGAGTCTGCTTCTCCCTCCTCCTCCCCCTGCTTGTGCATGCAGTCTGTCTTTCTCTCTCTCTGTCTCAATTAAATCTTAAAAAATTTTTAAAAATATATATGTCACAGTGGTAGAACACAAGTGGTTGAATCCACTTGTGAATCCATCTGGTTCTGAACTTCTATTTTTTGGTAGTTTTTTTTATTATTGATTCAATTTTATTACTTGTTATTGGCCTGTTCAGACTTTCTATTTCTTCCTGGTTCAGTTTTGGAAGACTGTATGTTTCTAGGAATTTATCCACTTATCCACAAGATAATATTTAACTTTAAAACAAACAGATGTATGTGGAAATTAAAATTTCCATATATTTCTATAAATCTATATATTTCCTATAAGATTAATATTTCTACATATCCTGATTGCAACATTCTGGATGATCAGAACTGAACTTTTCTTGTTTTTGCTGGCCCTCCCTTGCTGATGTCCTATGCAGGACTGCATCTGTCTAGGTGATATTCATGAAGGGACTTGTGTCTGCTGATGGGCAGGTCCACAGTGAAGGGCTACACAGGCTGTACAGTGCACAACAGGGGGCTCCTTCTCAAAGAGATTATACTGTGAATGGCTGCCCCTGGAGCTATGCAACTTGGAAGACCTAGGACGCAGGACAGCTAAACCAGGCATCGCCAGAGGACCAGACAACTCTGCCCTGAAATCACTAGAATGCTTGTTGAAATGCAGATTCCTACAAGCTTAGGGTGGAGGGATAAGAGAGATGGAATGTCTGTTTTAAAATAAGCATTTAAGGGGCACCTTGGTGGCTCAGTCAGTTAAGCCTCTGCCTTAGGCTGTGGTCATGAGCTCAGGGTCTGCTCAGCAGGGAGTCTGCTTCTCCCTCTCCCTCTGCCCCTCCCCTCCACTCACGCATGCACGCAAGTGTGCTCGCTCACTCTCTCTCAAATAAAATCTTTAAAAATAAAATAAGCATTACAGTTAATTCTTGAGCATATTGCTGAAACATGCTAACTACCTTTCGGTGAAGTTACTATCTGCTGTTTCTCCTCTGCCCCTAAGGAAAACTCCAAATGAAAGAAGTCTGACCTTGTGCTCTGAGGAGCAGTTCTGGCACAGCCTGCCCCAGCATCTGGTCAACCTACTGCAGTCATTGAACGTTCTTTGCTAAGCCAGGGAAGTACAAAGCCCTTGTCAAAGGGGTGTATTAGGAGCTTCAGAGAACAGAATTTCAAGACCCGGGCCTCAGTTTCACTTTTGCCACTAACTAACCACATGTACCTCGTTAAATTCATAAACTTTTTCTGCACAAAATTTCTTGTATGTTTGTTGAGAGCATGAGGTCAGAATGTATCTTCTAGACCTTGACCTAAACCATGTCATTTTCTAAGTTACAAGGGAGAAAAAAAGCACAATTCAAAAGGTACCTCTAAAGCTCCCAAAACCTTAGACTTTAGAGATTTCTGAATTTTGGAATTTTAGGCCAAGAGATTGTGGACCTGTACTAATGCCAGTGTTTATGTCTTAGCTAAAGTTTGTACTTTGGGTCCAAAATACATCTTTGTTGTTAGAAGAGAGAGCATGGACAAGGAATCCAGGGGCCAAAAGGGACACAGCACCATGGTGAAGAGAAAAAGTGCTGAGACATAAATACCTAAGCCTGGCCCTTCACGAATTAGCTCTGGTCTGGGGCCAATTCATTAACCTTTCCGCCCCTTACTTCCCCTATCCTTAAGTCATAAAGTGGTTGTGAGTTTGAAATAATTTATTATATTCTCATTTAGAACACCTCTTAGCCCATGGTACCGGATAGAGATCAGTTTGCATTATTCTAGGAATTGTGTTAACTTACCTGTTTCCCTTGCTTGCTTCTATGTGGAGATGGGGCTGGTGAGATAAGGTAGAGACCATGAGAGGGTATGACTTGGCAGAGGGCACAGCACTGTCAGACAGTCTTCACTCTAGTATGTGCTCCCAGCTGTGCTCCAGGACCAGTGGTTAGTAGCTCCCCTCTCCCCGCTGTCCCTGTGCAGGCACCTTTCCACCTATCAACCCAGGAGTGTCATTCATTCTACCCACTGTCAAAGATGATGGAAATTAAGGCAGATTGAAATTTTCAGGAAAGGAGTTCTTATTATTTAGCTGAAACGTCAGCTTATTTTTGCCACTAATTTGAGCCTATATGGGTTGCTAACAAAAGTTAAGAAAGCAGGAGCCCTAGGGGACTTCCTTTTGTACTTAAAAATATGTGTCTGTTGTTGCCAGTGAATCCAGATTAAACAATTCCAAAATGAAACAGAAACGCTTAGTTTCCATGAACTCACTCATCTTCCCCACAGCTCAGGAAATTCTGCTTATGATTTTGAAAGACTGTGGGCCAGAGATTTGCCCCTCTTCCCTATGCTAGAGTTCTATCTGGACTGTGACTTACTGTGGCCCCTAAAGAAAATCACTGGTTCTAAAATCCTGACTGCTGAAGCAAAGTAACTCGGCTCAAGGCTGAGCTCCAGGTGGAACCTACAAGCTAAAGCAAATGGCACATCAGCCGTTGGACACCTGCTCAGTCTTGAGAGGGCATTTCTCTCCAATTTGATACTACGTGATCAAAGTGTTTTCTCAGTTGTCGAGTTCGATTATTTGTAACCACCGTAGTGTCAGACGTCCGTGTTTACAGGGACACCACAATCTACAGCTTTGTTTCTGCCGTCTTTGTTTTCGCCCCAGTCAACCTTAGATGGAATCTTTCATATTTCTCATGGAAAGTGTTATTTAGGGAATGCATGTTTGTCTGCCAGAGGACTAAGGATTGCTATAGGGAGGGGAGACTGAAATGGAGGTTTCTTTTTAGCAGTAAGTTCCCAAGAACTTACTTACCTTCTTGCCACTGCTAGACAGAACAAGACTTCTAAAAGGGAAAAAAATCTTTCTGTGGTTTCAGATCAGCTGTTTTTAATCTCCCTTCATTGACTAACTTAATCAGATTTTCCTTAAAAAGAATTGCTTTGGGTTCAAAATTTGTATGCCGTTTCAGCCTTCAGCACTCCCCCCTCCCTCCCGTGAAATGATTAACCTCTAAGAAAACTCATAGCGTCTTAATTATACCGATGCTACCAGGAAATGCCATATGAGTCTTTGATCCCCTTTTCCGTTTGTCACTTTCTAGGTTTATATTTACATTTATTTTAACCAAGGGCATTAATTCAGAACCTTGGGAACATCCCACCCACACAAAGGCACATTTGCAACACAGGTAAAGAATTTTTCATTCAGTGATTCTAAAACACTCTATAAATAAATTATAAACTTTTAAGTAACTCCATTTATCCATCACTGAAAGATATTTCCTAATGAAGTAGAAAATCACCAAGTTACCGTGTTTTAGGATACTTGGGCAAAGTAGGAATGGAAAAAAAAATAACCGATTTTGAAAATGAATATTTTATTTTTTTATTTTAATGGCCACAGCTAAACAAATCTGCTAATGAAATTGCTCTGTACAATTGCATGCCCCTGGGTAAGCCAATTAGCTTAGATCTCTATCTTGAAGGTAACTTCCAGTTCTAACAGGCGACCACGGAGCTGTGATATTCTTTTATATCTTTCCAACTCTAAGACTGTGTTGCATAAATCCTGAAGAAGAAAAAGCAAATCTATGTAATCCTACTTCTGCCACTAAACCCTTCAAGAAAGATTAGGCTTTGCCTTGTTTTGTGAGTCTTTACGGCGGTACCACCATAATGTATTCTTGCCAAAAATGTTGAACCTGAATCTTACCAAACCTTAAAAGTGAATCTCAGTTTATAGGAAATATGGGAAGGCGATAAACACCACCATTTGGGGGATACCTGTGTGGCTCAGTTGGTTAAGCATCTGACTCTCGATTTCGGCTCAGGTCATGGTCTCAGGGTCGTGACATTGAGCCCCATATCAGGCTCGTGCTGGGCATGGAGCCTGTTTAAGATTCTCTCTCCACCTCTCCTTCTGCCCTGCCCCCACCCCGTGTGTGTACACGTGTGCACTCTCTCCCCAAAAGATAAATAAACATCACCCTTTGGAAGCAAGTAGACAAATCCAGAATGTGGACAGTTTATTTGAAAACTGACCTGGTCTCTTCAATAATTCATAATAGCTAAGTCAGTCCCCAGAATTCTGGGGGGAATTAAAACTCAAACATATTGACTATAGAATGATGTTTGATTCAATTGGAGAAATTTGAATATGAACTAGGTATTAAAGTATAATAAGGGTAAAATGCCATGATATCTGAAGTTTGCTTTAGACCAGTTCAATAGGCAAGCAAATATGTCAAAATAATACCAGTTTAAATTAAATAGAACATGTGGGATTCACACTACTACTTTTACAATTGAAAAAATTATAAAAATAAATCACATGAAAGAAAATTGTACAACCTTCAGAGAGCTGCTTTAATTCTTTTACACTACTTGTAGTCATGATGTGCTTGTGCACATAACCTGCATTGCATGCTCACTCCTTTTTATTCTGCTCTTCACGTAAGTACAGAACAATGGCATTATAACTTGTGGTTCGTGAAACAAGCGGTCCATGGTCTTCTGTGTTAATCCTTGAAACCCTTTCAGGAAATATAAAAGGCCAAACTCTTTTCATAATAAAAAAGTTATTTGCCTTTTTCACTGTTACTTACATTGATGATACAAAAATAAATAAATAAAATTGTCGTTTGACAATGTTAAAATAGATTTCCCAAATAGTGAAACATATTCAAGCACTACTGTCACAATCAGCAGTCTTTTTAAACATGAGAAAACACTTTTTTTTTTTGCCATTTGTAAATAGAATAAAATAAATCATATTTTTTCTTTTCTGTCTTTTAAAATAAACATGTATTATTCTAAAAATTACAAAAAATAAGAAAAAATCATAATCAGAATAAATTCTCAAAAAAACTGGCTCACAGACAATGGTAAATAAAGGAAGATTGTGTAATCAATTGGTCTTACAACTTTTTTTCTAAGAAAAGTTTGAATGATTTGCAAAGGAATTAGTTTAACTTCAAAGAACATCAGTTGAACTATCATTTTTCATTTTTTAAAAAATTTTTATTCAATTTCTTTAAACTAAAAAAAATCAGTTTATCTATTTCTCCCAACCCCAAACAATCTATTCTCTGTATCTATGCTTGGTTTTTATATTCTTCTACCTCTTTTTTTTTCCTTTTTTTAAGATTCCACATATAAAAGATCATACAGTGTTTGTCTTTTCCTATCTGACTTATTTCACTTAGCAAAATGCCTTCAAGGTTAACCCATTTTGTCACAAATGGCAGAACTTCATTCTTTTTAATGGCTAAATAATATTCTATTGTTATATACTATGTTTTCTTTTTCCATTCATTCATTGATGGACACTTTGGTTGTTTCCAGATCTTGGCTTTTGTAAATAATGCTGCAACAAAAATAAGGGTGTAGGTATCTCTTTGAGTTACTGTTTTTGTTTTTTTGTTTTGGATAAATACCCAGAGTCGAATTTCCTGGATCATATGGGAGTTCTGTTTTTAATATTTTGAGGAAACCCATGCTATTTTTCATGGTGGCTGCACCAATTTACAACCCCACTAACAGTGTACAAGGGCTCCTTTCTCTCCACTTCCTTGCTAACACTTATTTTTTTGTCTTTTAGATAATAGTCATCCTAACAGGTGTGTGGATACCTGTCATGGTTTTTATTTGCATTTCACTGATGATTAACGATGAGATTCTTTTCATGTAACTCTTGGCCATCTATAATAAATAATATTTTTTAATGGAGAGGAAAATTGCTGGTGTCTTAACATGAATCAAGACAGTAGCACCAAATATACCATTAGTTATTATAGTCTTTGTGTGCAGTCAAAAAATAATAATTTTACTCAAAGACGTCTTTCGCAAAGCAATAAAACTTTATCTGCTCTTTAGTACATCTCTTGTTGTTGTGTGTGATGAATTGGGAAGCATATCTGTTGTGCTGAAGTATGGTGTTTGTCTCAAGAAAAAGCCCTTGTGTGCTTGTTCGGGATTATTTGCTGAACTGGCCACTTTTTCCAGGGAAATAATATTTGAAAGAATAACTGACAGATACACGGGTTATTTGGACTTGAATATTTGGCAAACATTTTCTCAAAAATGAAGTGAGTTTGTCAGTTCCAGGAAACAACTGATATTTTAGCCAGTGACAAACTTTGAGCTTGCAAGTGAAAATATGAATTTTGGAAAACTTGCCCCAATACTATAAGTTTAACAGTTTTCCAATACTTACAAGGCTTTCTGATGAGATTGGTACTGATATTAATGAATGTGACTTTTAAAATATTATATGGTGTAGTATGTCAGAATTTAGAAAGTTTGTACAATTCAATGAACTAATATTTTACAAATGATCAGTGTAAGATGTTACAAAATCACTGATGGGTAAAAGATTCAAAGTGCAAGATAATCCAATGGATTTTAATGCAACAGAAAAGTTCCTTGATATGGTTTCTAACTCCACATTGCAATTAACCTTTAAGAAAATGCCACATGACAAATACCCACAATTATCTGAAAATGCTATTAAAAATATCTTTCCTTTTCCAACTACATATCTTTATAGAGCTATATTTTCTTCATATACTTCAATCAAAACAACATATGACAAATTGAATGTAGAAACAGACACGTATTCCAGTGTCTTCTATTAAATTAGAGAAAGAAATTGGCAAAAATGTATAGGAATACCGCTCTTCTCACTAAATACTTTTTAGAAATATAGTTGTTTCACATAAGAACTAGGAAGATCGGTAGGAGAAGAAAGGGATAAAGAAAGGGGGGGTAATCAGAAGGGGGAATGAAGCATGAGAGACTGTGGACTCTGAGAAACAAACTGAGGGCTTCAGAGGGGAGGAGGGTGGGGGAATAGGATAGACCGGTGATGGGTAGCAAGGAGGGCACGTATTGCATGGTGCACTGGGTGTTATACGCAACTAATGAATCATTGAACTTTACATCAAAAAGCAGGGATGTACTGTATGGTGACTAACATAATATAATAAAAAAACATTATTATAAAAAAAAAGATAGTTGTTTCATAAAAATGTTCTTTTATGTTAACATGTGATAATTCATTATTTTAAACTTCTAAAATTGTTTGTTGGTATATTGATAATTTATTAAATATAAATAGTATAATGCCATATTTAAACTTATGAGCAATTTTAAATAATTTTAAACTTATAGAAAAGCTGCAAAATAATAATGTGAAGAATATCTATATAGTCATTATGTAAATTCAACTTATTAACATTTTATTCCATTTGGTTTATCATGTGCTCTCTCTCCTTCCCACTTCCTCCTTCCCCCTCTACACACATACATGCATGCACCTGTTCATATATGTGTATGGAGGGAAAAAGGGAGAAAGAAATTGTCTGATTTTTTCTGAAACTTTTCCCCTGAATACTTCAATGTGTATTCTCCACAAATAGATTCTCTTTCACAACCATTGTATATTTATTGACATCAGTAAATTTTACCTTGATTATGTTTTTACCTAATCTGTATTTCAATTTCACATTTTTCTAGTTTCTTAATGATAGGAAGTTATGTTATCTATTTGAAATCTTTCTTTTTTTGTAATGTAGGCATTTATAGCTATAAATTCACCTCTGAACACTGTGTTAGTTGTGCTTTTATTGTTATTTTGCTCATTTTTTAATTGATTATTGAGTTGGATTTTTTTAGCTATTGAGTTGTATGAGTTCTTTACATATTTTGGATATTTGTCTGATATCAGATATATGTTTTGCAAATACTTTTTCCCATTCTTTAATGTTTTCATTTTGTTGATTGTTTCTTTTGAGCAGAAGCTTTATAGTTTGATATAGCCCAACTTACTTTAGATTTTATTGCTTGTACTTTAGGTGTCCTATCCAAAAAAATCATTGTCAAGACCCTTATCAAGGAGCTTTTTTCCTGGGTTTTCTTCTAGGAGTTCTATGGTTTCAGGTCTCCTATTTAAGTCTTTAATCCAATTCAAGGTAATTTGTGTGTAGAGGGGTATAACATAAGGATATGGTTTCATTCTTTCACATGTGAATATCCCATTTACCGGCACCATTTATTGAAGAGACTATCTTTTCTCCATTAAGTATTCTTGGTCTCCTTGTCAAATATTAGTTGACTACACATGCATGAGTTTATTTCTGGGCTCTCAATTCTATTCCACGGCTCTGTGTCTTTGTTTCTTATTTGTTTGTTTTAAAAATTTATTTATTTAGGGGCGCCTGGGTGGCACAGCGGTTAAGCGTCTGCCTTCGGCTCAGGGCATGATCCCGGCGTTGTGGGATCGAGCCCCACATCGGGCTCCTCTGCTATGAGCCTGCTTCTTCCTCTCCCACTCCCCCTGCTTGTGTTCCCTCTCTCGCTGGCTGTCTCTATCTCTGTTGAATAAATAAATAAAATCTTAAAAAAAAAATTATTTGTTTATTTTAGAGCGTGTGTATGAGTGGGAGGGGTGTGAGAAAGGGATAGAGAATCTCAAGCAGACTTTGCGCTGAGCGCAGAGCCTGACTCGGGGCTTGATCTCATGAGATCATGACCTGAGCCAAAACCAAGAATCAGACGCTTAACTGACTGTGCTACACAAGTACCCTTATGTGTTTGTTTTTATGTCATTACCATGCTGTTTTGAGGACTATAGCTTTAGAACATAACATGAAATCAGGAAATGTGATGCCTCCCACTTTGTTCTTCTTTCTTAGGATTATTTTAGCTATTTATTTAGCTCTGTAGTTCCATATAAATTTTAGGTTTTTGTTTTTGTTTTTCCTACTTCAGTAAAAAATGCCATTAGAATCTTCATAGGAATTGCATTGAATCTACAGATAGCTTTTGGTATTATTGACATTTTAAACAATATTCTTCAAATCCATGATCATGGGATATCTTTCCATTTGTTTGTGGCTTCATCAATTTATTTAATCAATGTCTTGTAGTTTTTAGAGTAGAGATCTTTCACATCCTTGGTCAAATTTATTCCTAAATATTTTGGTTTTGATGCTATTGTAGAAGGAATCATTTTGTTATAAATTTTTTTCAGATAACACAGTGTATAGAAATGCTGCTCATTTTTTGTATGTTAATTTTTTATCCTGCAACTTTACTGAATTTGTCGATTAAGTCTAAAAGTTTTTTACTGGAGTCTTTAAGGTCATATGCATAAAATCATGCCGTCTGCAAAAAGAGACAGTTTTACTATTTCCTTTCCAATTCTGATGCATTTTGTATCATTATCTTGCCTGATTGCTCTGGCTAGGATTTTTTAGTACCGCCTTGAATAGTCATGGTGAGAATGGGCATCCTTATCTTGTTCCTGATCTTAGAGGAAAAATTTTTAAACTTTCACCACTGAATATGGTATTAGCTGAAGTTGCCTTTATTATGTGAAGGTATGTTTCTTCTACACCTAAATTGTTAAGAGTATTTACCATGGGGGCACCTGGGTGGCTCAGTTGGTTAAATGTCTGACTTCAATTCAGGTCATGATCTCAGGGTCCTCCCTGCTCAGCTGGGAGTCTGATTCTCCCTCTCACTCTGCCCCTTCCCCCACTCATTTTCTCTCTCTCTCAAATAAATAAAATCATTTAAAAAAAATTTTTATCATGAACAGATAGTGAATTTCATCAAATGCTTTTTCTGTGTCTATTGAGATAATCATATGGATTTTTTCTTTCATTCTAGTAATGTGATATATCACAAGTATGTTGAATGATACTTGCATCCCAAGAATAAATCCCACTCAGTTGTGGTGAATGGTCCTTTTAATGTGCTTCTGAATTTGGTTTGCTAGAATTCTACTGAGAATTTTTGCATTTATATTCATCAGGGATATTGGCCTGTAGTTTTTTGGGTGTTTGTTTTATTTATTTATTTATTTATTTATTTATTTATTTATTTATTTTTTTGTTTTGTTTTGTTTTGTTTTTCTGATAGTGTCCTTTTCTGGCTTTGGTATCAGGGTAATGCTGGCCTTATGAAATGATTTTGGGAGTGTTCCCTCTTCTTTGATTTTTTTTTTTTTTTTTTTGGAAGAGTTTGAGAAGGATTGGAATTAATTCTTTAAATGTTTGGTAAAATTCTCCAGTGAACCCATCTAGTTCTGGGCTTTTCTTCTTTGAGAGAGTTTTGATTACTGATTCAAACTTCTCACTAGTCATTAGTCTGTACAGGTTTCCTATTTCTTCATGATTCAGTCTTGGTAGTTGTATATTTATTTTTAAGATTTTTTAAAAGTAATCTCTTAAAAAAGAGATTAATTAGGATTAATCTCTACACCCAACATGGGGCTCAAACTTATAACCCTGAGATCAAGAGTCACATGGTCTACTGATAGAGCTAGCCAAGTAACCTGGTAGTTGTATATTTCTAAGAATTTTTCCATTTCTTCTAGGTTATCCAGTTTGTTGGCATATAATTCATAGTAGCCTCTCATGATTCTTTATAGATCTGTGGTATTAGTTGTAATGTCTCTTTTTACATTTATAATTTTGTTGATTTGGGTCCTCTCTCTTGTCTCCTTGCTTAGTGAAGTAGAGGTTTGCCATTTCCTTTATTGTTTCAAAGAACAACTCTTAGTTAATCTATTTTGTTCACGTTCTCTATTTCATTTTTGCCCTTAAATTTATTTTTTCCTCCTGCTAACTTTGGGCTCAGTTCTTTTTCTAGTTTCTTTTTTATTAAAAAAAAAAAAAAAAGTTTGGTTGTTGTTGCTGTTGTTGTTGTTTAGTAAGTAAACTCTACCCCAAACATGGGGCTCAAACTCATGACCCTGAGATCGAATCATGTGCTCTACTGACTGAGCCAGCCAGGTGCCTCTTCTAGCTTCTTAAGGCATAGAGTTAAGTTGTTTATTTGAGATCTTCCTTGTTTCTTAATGTAGGTGTTTATTGCTATGAATTTTCCTCATGGAACTGCTTTTGCTGCATCCCAAAAGTTTTGGTATGTCGTGTTTCCACTTTCATTTGTCACAAGTTCTTTTTTCATATCTCTTTGATTTCTTTTCTGATCCATTGGTTGTTCAGGAGAGTGTTGTTTAATTTCCATGTACTTTTGAATTTTCCCATTTTCCTCCTGTTACTGATTTCTAGTGTCATATCATTGTGGTCTAAGAAGATACTTGATATGATTTCAGTTTCTTGAATTTGCTAAGACTTATTTTATGGTCTAACATATGGTCTATCCTAGAAAATGTTCCATGTGCCCTTGAGAAGAATGTGTATTCTGCTGTTGTTGGATAGAATATCTGTGTATGTCCATGAAGTCCATCTGGTTTATAGTGGTGTTCAAATCTATTTCTTTATTGATTCTCTACCTGGATAATCTATCTCTTGTTGAGAGTGGGACATTAGGTCTCCAATTATTATTGTATTGCTGTTCATATATTTTTTTAGTTCTTGTTAGTTTTTGCTTCATATATTCAGGTGCTCTGATGTTAGGCACATAAATATTTACAGTTGTTTTATATTTATATATTATATGTATATATAAAATATATAAATATAACATTTTAAGATTTATTTATTTTTAGAGAAAGAGCATGAGAGGGGGGAGGAGCAGAGGAAGAGGGAGAGAGAGAATCCTCAAACAGACTTTGCACTGAGCACAGAGCCTGACACAGGGCTTGATCCCAGGACTCCAAGATCATGACCTGAGATGAAATCAATAGTTGACTGCTCAACTGACTGAGCCACCCAGGCACCCCCAATTATATATTTGTGATGGATTAATCTTTTTAACCTTATGTAATGACCTTCTTTGTCCTTTTTAACCATTTTTCACTTATATAGTTGGGTAGAAAATCTGGCTTGGTTTCCTGCCAAAGTGAGGCTACAGGATGGGCTCTATGGTTGCCTGTGTTCTCGGGTCAGTCTTACTAGATGGTCAAGACTGGATACTAAAATCCAGTAGGTGGAGCAATGAATTAGCTTCTTTGTCCTGGAAGGACAGGAAGATGGGGCCCAGGGCCTAACTAGCTTCGTTTGGGGGCCCAAACCAGGCAAGACTGTGCAGTGAATTCCCTAGCCCTACAGGGTCACCAGCTTCACAGAGAGGGAAATAAATGGGCTGTGCTCTCTGTTCAAGTGTCCCTGTAAGGAGGGCTGTTTGGATGAGCTTCACAGCTCCCATGTGCTCTGGCAAGATTCCATAATTGGGTAGGCTGAAAGCTATATCCAGCAATGGGTGGAGCTATGAATTAGTTTCCCCTGCCTGGGTACAGTGGAAGAATCAGCTCCAAGTGGAAAAGGCTCTTTTTTCTGCTTGTGACTCAAGCTGATCTGTGCTCCCAATTCCCCTAGTCAAATAGGGCCACTGGCTTTGCTCTGCAGACTATCAGCTCTACCTGCCAAACTCTGCTTCACTGTTGCTGAACTACAGCTTTCCAGTCATTCTGACCAAGCTTTTTGGATGGGCATGGCTGGGAGCTTCATTCAGCTATGGATAGTGCTGTGAATTCGGTCCCCTGCCTTTGTGGATGAGGAGAACCCCTAAGTCCTTTGCTCTATAGACTGGCAGCTCTGCTTATTGGACTCTCTACTTGAATGTTGCTGGGCTATGCAACTTCCAGGTGTTCTTGCCAGCATTTTTGGTCAGATGCAGCCTGAAGCTACACTGAGCAGCAGACCTGACTCAGCTCTTATGTCTGGGTGCGAGGAGATGAGGCTACAGAGCAAGCAAATCTCTTCATTTAAGAACTTGAATCAGGCAGACCAGCACCTTACTAAGTTCCCTAGGCAAACTTTGCCAGTGAATTGGTTCCATAAATAAGCATAACTGTTGGTTGGAATCACTACCTGGGTGCTGCAGGTAGGAATTCAGTCAGCCAAGATCTGAGTTGTTGAGCTCTTTTCCCACTGGAGGAAACATAAGTTCAGGCGGAACCTCTCAGCACAGTTCTGTGCCAGAGGCAATGGAGTCAGCATATGTAACCATTCCTATTGCCCTTGTAATGTCTCTCTTGGTCTCTGTAGTGCAGGGAATGCTTCAGCCTCATCTCTGTGTTCTAGGATTTCTCAGCAAAGTCTTGTCCACAAATAGTTATTAGTTATTTTTCTTATGAGAGGGAGCTAAGTTAGGAATGACCTATGTGCCCATCTTTCTGATGTTACTCCCTCTAATATTTCTTTTGAAGATTTTATTTACTAATTGAGAGAGAGTGAGTGAGGAAGAGGGAGAGAGAATCTCAAGCACACTCTGCACTAAGCACAGAGCCCAATATGGGACTCTGTCCCACGACCCTGAGATCATGACCTGAGCAGAAATCAAAGAGTCAGACACTTAACCAAATGAACCACCCAGGATCACCCTCCAATATTTCTTTTATAGCACATCTGATAGCAATGAATTCTGTCGATTTTTGTTTATCTGGAAATACCTTTGTTTTCATATTTGAAAACTTTTGCTGTACACAGAATTTTTTTTCTTTCATCACTTTAAATATGTCATTCCACTGTATTCTGGCCCCCATGATGTTTAATAGAAATCAACTCTTACTGTAGTCCTTTTGTATCTAATGTATTTTTGTCCTGTTGCTTCATGATTTCTCCTTGTTTCTGTCTTTCAACTGTTGGCCTCTGCTTTGTCCATGTTTGGATTTCTGTTTTTTCCTTATCCTACTTGGGTTGTATTGAACTACTTATAGTGTAGCTTGTTTTTTAATCAAATTTGAAAGAAGTGATCAATCGTTATTACTTTGAATATTTTTCTCTGCTCTTATGGTAAGCAGAATAATGCACCCCTACCCCCATTCCCACCCTGCAGATGTCCATGTCCTCATCTATGGAACCCATGAATATGTTACTTCACATGGAAAAGAGGACTTTGCAGATAAAATTAAGATCAAAGAACTTGAGTTGGGGAGATTATTTTAGATTATCTGGATGGGCCCAAGCAAAGCCCTTAAAAGAAACTTTCCTGACCGAGGTAAATGTTGGAATGAAATCTGACTATAAAAGAATGATCAGAGAGATGCCGGTTTTATTTATTTATTTGTTTATTTATTTATTTATGAAGATTTTATTTATTTGAGAGAGGGAGAGAGCATGAGGTGGGGGGCGGGGTCAGAGGGAGAGGGAGAAGCAGACTCCCTGATGAGCAGGGAGCCTGATGTGGGGTTCAGTCCCATGATTCTGAGGATCATGACCCTGAGGATCATGACCCTAGACAAAGGCACACACCCAACCAACTGAGTCATTCAGGTGGCCCAAGATGCAGCTATGAGTGAAGAATGGTGGGAATCCTATAGAAGCTGGAAAATGAAAAAAAAAAAACCAAAATGATTTCCCCCTAGAGCCTTGAGAAAGGAATGTAGCCCTGCCAACACTTTGATTTTAGCCCAGTGAGACATATGACAGACTTCTAACCTACAGTACTGTCAAATAGTGAGTGAATGAATGAATGAATGTTGTTTTGAGCCACTAAGTTTTTGGTAATTTGCTATGACACCAATACTAAACCAATACAATTCCTTTTTCCTCTCTTTCTGGTACTTCCATTATACATATACTGGTATGCTTAATGATATCACACAGATATCTTAGGCTCTGTTCATTTTTTTTTTTTCTGTTCTTCAGATTGGATGATCTCTATTGATCTATCTTCAGCTTCACTGACCTTTTCTTCTCTCAGCTAAAATCTATTATTTGGGTTTTGTTCTAGTCATTATACTTTTCAACTCAAGTATTTCTATTTGGTTCTTTTACTCTTTCTTTCTTTTAAATTCCATCTCTTTATTAATATTCTCTATTTGGTGAGTCATTATTATACTTTTGTTTAATGCATTAAATATGGATTCCTTTTGTTCTGGAACATATTTATAGTAGTTGTCTTGAAGTCTGTTAATGCTAATATCTTGGTGTCCTCTAAGGCACTTTCTATTGATTTTTTTTTTTAAAGATTTTATTTATTTGACAGAGAGAGAGAGAGACAGCCAGCAAGAGAGGGAACACAGGCAGGGGGAGTGGGAGAGGAAGAAGCGGGCTCCCAGCAGAGGAGCCCAATGTGGGGCTCGATCCCAGGACTCTGGGATCACGCCCCTAGCCAAAGGCAGACGCCTAACAACTGAGCCACCCAGGCGCCCCTCTATTGATTTTTCCCCCCCTGTGTATGGGATACATTTTTCTGTTTCCTTGCTCATCTCATAATTTTTTGCTGACATCTGGACAATTGGATAATATATTATAACAATTCTCAGTTCTTATTCTGTGTTCCCACTCCAAGTTTGTTGCTGTTTTTTGTTTCTTTCTTAGTGACTTGATTGGACAAAATTTGTGAAGTCTGTTTCCTCTGCAGTGTGTAGTCTCTATTGTATGTCACTGCTCATTTGTTTTCCTTTTTAAGCTTCCTAGACATCACCCTAGGTCAGCTTAGCTTAGTGGCCAATGATTCGTCAGAGGTTATGCTTAAGCCCACTGAGCCAGTAATGCTTCCACTCTGCTGTTGGATCTGTTTATGTTGTGTGGACTGCTATCAAAGTTCAGGAGTCAAAATTACAAGCCTGCCCTATGTTCAGCCAGGGACCAGTAACTTCTTTTACTTTTGTGCAGTCTTGCTCATGTGCACAGCTTTTCAAATGACCAGGGATGAATGTGGTCTTAGCAAGGCTCTCTTTGACTATCTCTCTCCCTAAATCTCCTGCTTACAGTTCTGATAATGCAGTGTTGTTTGCCTTTATTAGTAGCACAGAAATGTTAGCCTTTCTTGATTATTTGTCACTGATCTCTACTGTTCTTAACAATGTTCCTGGGCATGGCTCTTCCCATGTTCTACTTCAAATAAAGTTAACCTCTTTAGGCAAGACCTCGTAATGCTGCATGCCTCCACAACACAAGACTAGAGCCATGGATGTGGAGTTGGGCACCACTGGTTCTCCCAACGTGCTCCAGCCTTTCCTGGAGTGGAACCTGTGAGGAAGGATGGGAGCTGTCATTCCTCAGAAGCTGCCCTACCCATAGATAAAATTTTTACAACATGGAGATAGGGATGATGGGAGCAGCCCCTGGCTTCACTGACACAGAGTTCCACTTTTCTTACTGAGATGCATAGATTTTCCTGAGCAATTGCTTCTCGATTTGTTGTATGCCTTTTAGTCAATTTCCAGTGACTTTTTAAAAAATATTAATTCATTTATGTATTTATCTTGTTTCACCACTTTTTCTCAGAGGAGAGGATCTGTTAAGCTTCTCATGTAAATATTTCAGAAATTCCATTGCCTAATCAAATCTTGACTATAATGGTTGCAAACTACTGATTTTCCAATTTTGGTATTCTCTCCAAATTTACGGGTCAGCACTTGGCATTCTACTATAAACAAGAGCCCTTTGTTTTCCTCCCTTATTTATCTGTATTATCACTATGGATTCATGAGTTGCTATTCTTTTCCCTAATGCTTTATACTTCAGTATAACGTCCTTAGTAATTTTTCATCTCAGTTTGTCAAGATTTGACCAGTGGGGTTCTTTTAAGCTGAATTCTTCATTGTTGTGTATCATTTTGTTGGAATGTTTTCTTACTTTCTGGTATATCAAGATGTTTTAGACTCATCTTGTATTTATCCTGGCTCAGTGCTGGGCTTATTTTTTTATTTTTATTTTTTTTGCCATAGTAAATTTCGTTATGAAATCTTATTACAAACCAAGTTCTTGATGCCAAGTGTGCTCTCTGATACTGGAGTATCTTGATTCTTGCCCTTCAGTGGGCAAAACTGGGCAATTTCTGTACATATAAATACACATGTATATATATACACACACATATACATATACATGCACACAGATACATATTTAGAAATCATGAGTTTACATTAATATCACCAATTCTAATTCATCCCCACAAAGTTAATTCTTGCCTTTCCTCATTCTATACTTGTATGTCCCTTCTTCCTCAATGAAAGCAATATATTTATTCATATGTTTAATCTTATAATACATCCAAATTTGTTTCAGAACTTCATTGCCCATACTACTGCATAAGACAACCCCCCCCCAAAAGAAAAAAAAAAAAAGATTTAAGGACATGTTTTGAATTCAGCCCAACCATTCCATCCCTCCAAGACTGTGGGTATATAATCAAATACTATGTTCAGAGTAACTTAGTTAAGTTTGTTTGTTTTTTCTCCCTTCAGTATGATTACGGTTTTCATTTACCCATTGTAGGTAAAGAGCTTCATTGTTTTCTGGTTTTCTCTTCTTTTACAGTAAAGGATATATTTATCCTTTATACTTGTTGCTTCAGTAAAAAAATGTCTGCTAAAAATCACTCCATATCAGTTCATATAAATTTTCCTCTTTTAAACAGCTGTATAATACCCAATTTTGTGAATGTTCCAAACTTCATGCATTCAATTTTTAATACCTAGATATTTATGTAGTGTCTAACATTTTTATTACAATCAAAGCTGTGATGTATAAAGTTGGGCATATGTATTTTTATATTTATTGCAGTGTATTGTCAAGGTAAATTCTCATAAGTACGATTACTGAGTCAAAGAACACATACTTACATAGTTTGTTCGTTGTTGCTGAATTCCTCCTTATAGGGGTTGTACCATTTAGCATTCAAAGCAATGCAAGAGTGTCTATTACATAGCCTCATCAACAAGTATATTGGCTTTCGACTTTTTGCCCATCCAATGGGTGAAAAATGGTATCCCAAGATGCTTTATTTTTTTTTTTAACATTTTATTTAGTAAAGAGAAAGAGAGAACAAGCAGGGAATGGCAGGAAGAGGGAAAGGGAGAAGCAGTCTCCCCACCAGGCAGGGAACCTGATGTGGGGCTTGATCCTAGGACCCTGAGATCATGACCCAAGCTGAAGGCAGACATTTAACCGACTGAGACACCCAGGCACCCCTCATAAAATGCTTTTAATTAGCATTTTCCCTTGTTTGGATTAAAGTTACATTTTTACATATGTTTCAGAGCCATTTTTATTTGTCTGAATTCACTGTTCATGACGTTTACCCATTTTTCTATAGGATTTTTGTCTCCCCCATCTCACCAACCCCCCAGTTCTTAAAAAACTTTAGTATATTAAGGATTAGTCCTTTAACTGATAAATGTTGCAAATATTTTTTCAGTTTATTTGTCTTTCAACTTTGCTTATGGCTTCCTATTTCAAAGATTTATATTTTTATATAGTCAAATTTGTCAGTTTCTTGTGTTGCATCTGGGATTTGAGTTATAGTTAAAAAGCCTTGAATCATAGCTAAAAACAAAACAAAAAACCTTTCCCTACTGAAGCTATAGAAAAATTCACCCATGTTTTCTTTTAGAATATACATAATTCCTCCCTTCCTGCCCCTTCCCTCCCCTCCCCTCCCCGTTCCTTCCAACTCTGACCCATTTGGAGTTTATTCTTCTATATGGTGTGGGGATTGGGTCAAATTTCATCTTCTCCAGTTGTCCCAATAACATTTACTAAAAAGATCATATTTGCCTCAAATGATGTAAGATCTCACCTTTATCACATATCAGATTTCTGTACATAGTTGGTCTGTGTCTGTTTTCTATCCCATTGGCCTGTCCATTCATGCTCAGTACCAAATTGTTTTAATTATAGACATTGTAGTATGTGTGAATATCTGACAGGGCTAGACTTCACTCAGAGTTTTGTTTCACTTTTTTCAGTTTTTTCCTAGCTATTCTTTTGTTTTTTACATACAAGTTTGTGAAATTATCTAGATCCATTTATAAACTTACTGAACTTTAAACTGGGAAGACATCAAATTTATAAATTAAGGAAAATTGACATCTTCATGATGGTGAGATGTCCTATCAAAGAACAAAGGATATCTTCTCATTTGTTTAGGTTTATTTTTGTCATTCATGAATGTTTTGTAATTTTCTTCATGAACATCTTAGACAATTCTCATCAAGTTTATTCCTAAGTATTTTATCTTTTATCTTCTTTATTGCTATTATAAATAGAGTTCTCTTATCTATTATAACTTATAACTGGTTATTTGTATATATAAATGCTATTGATTTTTTTATTGTGGCAAGAAACATAACATGAAATTTGCCATCTTCACCAATTTTAAGTGGTTAAACTTAAATTTACACCTTACAGTTTAGTAGTGGTAAGTATATTCACATTGTTGTGAGACAACTCTCCAGAACTTTTTCATCTTGCAGAACTAAAACTCTATACCCATTAAATAACTCCCACCACATGGCAACTGCTGTTGTATTTTGTCTCTATGAGTTTGCCTACTCTATAAACTTCATATAAGTGCAATTATGTAGTATTTGTCTTTTTATGGCAAATACTTAGCATAATGTTCTCAAGGTTCATCTGTGCTGTAGCACATGTTAGAACTTCTTTCCTTTTTAAAGGTGAATAATCCACTCTATGTATACACCATGATTTATGAATTCATATGTGGATGTACATTTGGGTTGCTTCCACCTCATGGATATTGGGAATACTAGGGCTATAAACATGGATGTATAAATGTGTCTTCAAGACCCTGCTTTCAGTTCTTCTAAATAGATACCTAGAAGTGGGATTGCTAGGGCACCTTGCTGGCTTTGTTGGTGTAGCATGCAACTCTTGATCTCAGGGTTGTGAATTCAAGCCCCACCTTGGGTGTAGACATTACTTAAAAAAAAAAGTCCTTTTTTTTTTTTTTTAAGATTTTCTGTTTTTAGGGGTGCCAGGGTGGCTCAGTCCTTTAAGTGTCTACCTTCGGCTCAGGTCAGGATCCCAGGACCCTGGGATCCTGACCTGAGCCGAAGGTAGACACTTAAAGGACTGAGCCACCCTGGCACCCCTAAAAACAGAAAATCTTAAAAAAAAAAAAAAAGGGGGGGGTGCCTGGGTGGCTCAGTGAGCTAAGCATCTACCTTTAGCTCAGGTCATGATTCCAAGTGCTGGGATGGAGTCCCAAGTGGGACTCCCTGCTCAGGGAGGAGCCTGCTTCTCCCTCACCCTCTGCCCGCCCCCCACTTGTGTGCATGCACACTCAATCTCTCTCAGATTAATAAATAAAATCTTTTTTAGGGGCGCCTGGGTGGCGCAGTCGTTAAGCATCTAATAAATAAATAAATAAATAAATAAAATTTTTTTAAAAAAAGTGAGATTGCTGAATGATATGATAGCTCTATTTTTTAATTTTTGAGAAAAATTTTACATTCTTACTAGTGATGCACAAGGGTCTCAATTTCTCCACATCCTAACCAACACTTGTTATTTTCTGCAATTTTCATTTGTATGTTTTTAACAGCCTGAAATCATAACAGGTTTAAGGGGATATCTAACTATGGTTTTGCTTTTGTATTTTTCTAATAATTAATGATGTTGAGCATCTTTTTATATGTTTCTTGGAATTTTATATATCATCTTTGAATAAATGTCTATTCAAGTCATCTCACTTTTAATCGGGTTATTTGATTTTGTGTCACTGAGCTGTTAGTTTTTCTTTTAACTTTCTAGTTGTGTCCCTAGAGTTTTCAATATGCATTTTTGCTCATCTAAGTCCACCTTCAATTAAAACTGTACTGTTTCACAAGTAGGGCAGATACTTGGTAAGAGAGGATTCATAATTTCTCCCTCCTGTGCCTTATGACATTGCTCTCATTCATTTCATTCAATCTATGTGTCATAATCACCCAGTTCATTGTTACTATTTATTATTACTTCAAACAGTTATCTTTTAGATCAATTAAGAAAAGAGGAGTAAAGATCTTACTGTACTTTAATCCTTCTGTGATACTTTTCTGCTTCTCTGATGTTTCTCTGATATTTATATATATGGCCAAATGGTCACCACAATAAGTCTAGTTAAATTTCATTGCCATACATAGTTATAATTTTTTCCTTGTGATGAGAACTTTTAAGATCTCAGCAACTTTGAAATATGTAATACAGTTTTATAGTCACTATAATGTATACTACAGCCTTATGATTTCTTATTTCATAACTGGAAGCTTGTGCCTTTTGAACCTATTCAGCCATTTCACCCACCCCTCCCCCCTTGCCACTGGAAACCACCAATTTGTTTTCTGTGTCTATGAGCTTGTATGGTTTTTTTCAGAATCCACATATAAATAAGATCATAGAGTACTTCTTTCACTTAGCATAATGGCCTCGAGGCCCATCCACATTGTTTGAAATGGCAAGATGCCATTCTTTATGTCTGAGTACTACTCCATTGTGTTTATATAACACAATTTCTTATCCATTATACACTGATGGATACTTAGGTTGTAAGAAGTAGTATTTCTCCAATTCAGGAACATTTATTTTTCCTTTTTTTTTTTTTTTTTTTTTGTCACCTTCAATTTCTTTCACCTTCTTGGCTTAATTAAATTTTTGTATTTTACTCTTCTTTGATAAAGGAAATTGTAAAAGGAATTGTTTTCTTAATTTCTCTTTCTGATGGTTAATATATAGAAATTCAGTGAATTTTTACAAAATGATTTCTATACTGCAACTTCACCAATTCGTTTACTAGTTCTAACAGTTTTCGGGTGCAGTTAATAGAGTTTTCTCTATATAATATCATGTCATCTGCAAGTAGTGACACTGAGACTTCCAAAACAATATTAGTAACAGTGCTGAGAGTGAGCGTCCTTGTCTGGTTCTTGAACTTATAGGAAAAGCTTTCAGCTTTTCATTATGGAATATGTTAGCTGTGGACTTGTCTTATATGGCCCTTATTAGGTCGAGATAAGTTCCCCTATACCAGCTTTGTTGAGTTTGTTTTTTTTTTCCTTTTTATTAAGTGTAGCTGACATACAATGTTACATTAGTTTCAGGTATACAACATAGTGATTCAACAACTCTATACATCATGCTATACTCACCACAAGTATAGCTACCATCTGTCACCATACAGTATTATTACAATACCATTGACTATATTCCCTATGTTGTATGTTTCATCCCCATGATTTATTAATTCCATAACTAGAAATCTGTACCTCCAGCTCCCCTTTACCCATTTGCCCATTTCCTAATCCTTCTTCCCTCTGACAATCACCAATTTGTTCTCTGTATTTGGGATCTGTTTCTGCTTTTTCTGTCCATTTGGGGGTTTTTGTTCTTGTTGTTTTTTGGGTGTTTTTTTGTTTTTGTTTTTAGATTCCACATATAAGTGAAATCATATGTTACTTCTCTTTCTCTGACTGACTTATTTCACTTAGCATAATACCCTCTAGGTCCATCCTTGTTGTTGTAAATGGCAAGGTTTCATTCTTTTTTACAGCTAAAAATATTCCATTGTATATCTACACCACATCTTTATTTCCTTTATCCATTCATCTATCAATGCACACTAGGTTGCTTCTATATCTTGGCTATTGTAAATAATGCTGTAATAAAGATGGAGGTACACATATCATTTCAAATTGTTTTCATTTTCTTTGGGTAAATTCCTAGTAGGGCTTACAAAATCATATATTTCTATTTTTAACTTTTTCAGTAACCTCCATACTGTTTGCATAGTGGCTACATTTACATTCCCACCACCAATACATGAGGGTTCCTTTTTGTCCACATCCCATCAACACTTGTTATTTCTTGTTTTTCATGTTAGCCATTCTGACAGGTGTAAATGATATCTTGTGGTGGTTTTGATTTGCATTTTCCTGAACATTAGTGATGTGTGTCTCTTGACCTTGTGTATGTCATCTTTGGAAAAATATCTTTTCAGGTCCTCTGCCCATTTTTAATTGGATTATTATTATTTTTTAAAGATATTTATTTATTTATTTATTTATTTATTTGGAACAGAGTGAGAGAACAAGCAGGGGGAGTGGGAGAGGGAGAAGCAGGCTCTGCACTGAGCAAGGAGCCCAATGTGGGGCTTGATGCCAGGACCCTGGGATCATGACCCAAACCAAAGGCAGATGCTTAACTGACTGAGCCACCCGGGGATGGCTCTCACTGCTAGGATAAATGAGGCAGAAGAGAGAATGTGATATAGAAGACAAAATGATGGATAATAAAGAAGCTGAGAAAAAGAGAGAGAAACAACTACTGGATCATGAGGGGAGAGTTTAAAAGATAAGTGATACAATAAAGTGAAACAATATTAGAATAATTGAGATCCCAGAAGAGGAAAGAGAGAGGGGGGCAGAAGGTATATTGGAGCAAACAATAGTGGAGAACTTCCCTAATATGGGGAAAGAAACAGGCATTCAAGTCCAAGAGACACAGGGAACCCCCCACAAAATCAGTAAAATAGGTCAACACCCTGACATATAACAGTGGAAATTGCAAATCTCAGAGACAATGAGAAAATCCTGAAAGCAGCTCAGGACAAGAGGTCTGCAACCTACAAGGGTAGAAACATTAGACTGGCAGCAGACCTAACCACAGAGATCTGGCAGGCCAGAAAGGACTGGCTTGATATATCCAGAATGCTAAATGAGAAAAATATGCAGCTAAGAATACTTTATCCAGCTAGGATGTCATTCAAAATAGAAGGAGAGATTAAAAACTTTCCAAAAAAGCAGGAACTAAAAGAATTTGTGATCACCAAACCAGCCCTACAAGAAATACATAAAGGGATCCCTTAAGCAAAGAGAGAGCCCAAAAGTAACAGAGTCCAGAAAGGAACAGAGACAATATACAGAAACAGGGACTTTATAGGTAATACAATAGCACTGAATTCATATCTTTGAATAATCATTCTGAATGTAAATGGGATAAATGCCCTAATCAAAAGACACAGGTATCAGATTGGATAAAAAAGCAAGAACCATTGATATGTTATCTTCAAGAGACTCATTTTAGACCCAAAGACACCTCCAGATTGAAAGTGAGGGGGTAGAAAATCATTTATCATGCTGACGGACATCAAAGGAAAGCTGGGGTGGCAATCCTTACAGCAGACAAATTAGATTTTAAACCAAAGACTGTAATAAGAGATGAGGAAGGACACTATATCATAATTAAAGGCCTGTTCAACAAGAAGATCAAACAATTGTAAATATTTATTCCCCTAACATGGGAGCAGCCAAATATATAAGCCAATGAATAACAAAATTAAAGAAACACAGAATGACACACTGGACCAGATGGACTTCACAGATAAATTCAGAGCATTCCATCCTAAAGCAATAGAATATACATTCTTCTCAAGTGCACATGGAACATTCTCCAGAATAGATCACATCCTGGGTCACAAATCAGGTCTCAACTGGTACCAAAAGATTGGGATCATTGCCTGCATATTTTTGGACCACAGTGCTTTGAAACTGGAACTCGATCACAAGAGGAAATTTGGAAAGAACTCAAATACACAGAGGCTAAAGAGCACACTACTAAAGAATGAATGGGTCAACCAGGAAATTAAAGAAGAATTAAAATTCATAGAAACAAGTAAAAATGAAAACACAACTGTTCAAAACCTTTGGGATGCAGCAAAGGCAGTCCTAAGAGGAAAGTATATAGCAATACAAGCCTTTCTGAAGAAACAAGAAAGGTGTCAAATACACAACCTAACCTTACACCTAGAGGAGCTGGAGAAAGAACAGCAAATAAAGCCTAAACCCAGCAGGAGAAGAGAAGTAATAAAGTTCAGAGCAGAAATCAATGAAATAGAAACCAAAAGAACAGTAGAACAGATCAACCAAACCAGGAGCTGGTTCTTTGAAAGAATTAATAAGATTGATAAACCCCTGGCCAGACTTATCAAAAGAAAAGAGAAAGGACCCAAATAAATAAAATCATGAATGAAAGAGGAGAGATCACAACCAACACAGAAGAGATACTAACAATTATAAGAACATATTATGAGCAATTATGCCAACAAATAAGGCAATCTGGAAGAAGTGGACACATTCCTAGAAATGTATAAACTACCAAAACGGAAACAGGAATAAATAGAATACCTGAACAGACTCATAACGAGCAAGGAAATTGAAGCAGTAATCAAAAATCTCCCAACAAACAAGAATCGAGGGCCAGGTGGCTTCCCAGGGGAATTCTACCAAACATTTAAAGAAGAATTAATACCTAGTCTTCTGAAGCTGTTTCAAAAAATAGAAATGGAAGGAACACTTCCAAACTCTGAGGCCAGCATTACCTTGATCCCAAAACCAGACCGAGACCCCACCAAAAAGGAGAATTACAGACCAATATCCCTGATGAACATGGATGCCAAAATTCTCACCATGATACAAGCCAACAGGATCCAACAGTACATCAAAAGGATTCTTCACCATGACCAAGTGAGATTTATTCCTGGGCTGCAAGGGTGGCTCAACATCCACAAATCAATGTGATACACTACATTAATAAAAGAAAGGACAAGAACTATATGATCCTCTCAACAGATGCAGAAAAAGCAAAGTACTAGCATCCTTTCTTGATTAAAACTCTTCACAGTGTAAGGATAGAGGGTACATACCTCAATATCATAAAAGCTATCTATGAAAAACCCACAGTGAATATCATTCTCAATGGGGAAAAACTGAGAGCTTTTCCCCTAAGGTTAGGAACATGGCAGGAATGTCCACTATCATTACTGCTGTTCAACATGGTACTGGAAGTCCTAGCCTCAGCAATCAGACAACAAAAAGAAATAAAAGGCATCCAAATCAGCACAGAAGAAGTCAAACTCTCATTCTTTGCAGATGACATGTTACTCTTTGTGGAAAACCCAAAAGATTCCACCCCAAAATTGCTAGAACTCCTATAGGTATTCAGCAAAGTTGCAGGATATAAAATCAATGCACAGAAATCAGTTGCATTTGTATACAGTAACGAGACAGAAATGAGAGGAAAGAGAAATTAAGTAGTCAATTCCATTTACAATTGCCCCCAAACCATAAGATACCTAGGAATAAACTTAACAAAGAGGCAAAGGATCTGTACTCAGAAAACTATAGAACGTTCATGAAAGAAATTGAGGAAGGCACAAAGAAATGGAAAAACGTTCCATGCTCATGGATTGGAAGAACAAATATTGTTAAAATGTCTATGCTACCTAGACGAATCTACACATTCAATGCAATCCTTATCAAAATACCATCAACTTTTTTCACACAGCTAGAACAAAAAACCCTAAAATTGTACGGAACAAGAAAAGACCCCAAATAGCCAGAGGAATGTTAAAAAAGAAAACCCAAACTGATGATATCACAATCCTGGACTTCAAACTCTATTACAAAGCTGTAATCAACAAGCCAGTATAGTACTGGCACAAAAACAGACCCATAGACCAATGGAACAGAATAGAGAACCCAGAAATGGACCCTCAACTCTATGGTCAACTAATCTTTGACAAAGCAGGAAAGAATATCCAATCAAGACAATCTCTTCAACAAATGGTGTTGGGAAAATTGGACAACCACATGCAGACAAATGAAACTGGATCATTTCCTTACACCATACACAAGAATAGACTCAAAATGGATGAAAGACATAAAGGTGAGACAGGAATCCATCAAAATCCTAGACAAGTACACAGTAACCTCTGTGACCTTGGCCACAGCAACTTCTTGCTAGACATGTCTCCAAAGGCAAGGGAAACAAAGGCAAAAATGAACTGTTGGGACTTCATCAAGATAAAAAGCTTTTGCACAGCAAATGAAATAGTCAACAAAATCAAAAGACAACTGACAGAATGGGAGAAGATATTCACAAATGTCTTATCAGATAAAGGGCTAGTATCCAAAATCTATAAAGAATTTCTCAACACCCAAAGAATAAATAATCCAATCAAGAAATGAGCAGAAGATATGAACAGACATTTCTTTAAAGAAGACATACAAATGCCAACAGACACATGAAAAAATGCTCAACATCACTGGGCATCAGGGAAATACAAATCAAGACCACAATGAGATAACTCCTCACACCAGACAGAATGGCTAAAATAAACAAGTCGGGAAACGACAGATGTTGGCGAGGATGCAGAGAAAGAGGAACCCTCTTACACCGTTGGTGGGAATGCAAGCTGGTGCATGGAGGTTCCTCAAAAAGTTGAAAATAGAGCTACCCTACAACCCAGCAATTGCACTCCTGGGCATTTACCCCAAAGATACAAATGTAGTGATCAGAAGGGGCACCAGCACCCCAGTGTTTAGAGCAGCAATGTCCACAATAGGCAAATTATTTAAAGAGCCCAGATACCCATCAATAGAGGAGTGGATAAAGAAGATGTGGCGTATGTTTGTATGTGTGTATAAAATGTGTATTTTATATATGTATAAGTCTATATATAAAATAATATACTCGGCCATCAAAAAAAAAAAAGAAATCTTGCCATTTGCAATGACATGGGTGCAACTAGAGGGTATTATGCTAAGTGAAATAACTCAATCAGAGAAGGACAATTATCATTTAACTGACATGTGGAATTTAGGAAACAAAACAGAGGACCATTAGGGAAGAGAGGAGAAAATAAAACAAGATGAAACCAGAGTGGGAGACAAACCATAAGAGACTCTTAATCATAGGAAACAAACTGAGGGTTGCTGGAGTGGAGGGAGGTGGAGGGATGGGATAACTGGGTGATAGACATTAATGAGGGCGCATGATGTAATGAACATTGGGTATTATATAAGCCTGATGAATCACTGACCTCTACCTCTGAAACCAACAATACATTGTATGTTAATTAATTGAATTTAAATTTAAGAAAAAATCAAAAACACACAAAAAAAATCCATCCGGTCTAATGTGTCATTTAAGGCCAATGTTTTCTTAGTGACTTTGGGTGATATACCGATTGATATCAGTGGGGTGTTAAATTTCCTTACTTGGGGCACCTGGGTGGCTCAGTCAGTTAAGCAACGGCCTTCAGCTCAGGTCATGATCCTAGGGTCCTAGGATCGAGTTCCACATTGGGCTCTCTGCTCAGTGGGGAGCCTGGTTTTCCCGCTCCCCCTGCTTGTGCCTGCTCTCTCTCTGTGTCAAATAAATAAATAAAATCTTAAAAAAAAAATAATAAATTTCCTATTATTGTGTTGCTATTTCTACCTTTATATTTGCTAATATTTGCTTGATGTATTTATTTGCTCCTATGCTAGGCCCATAAATATTTACAAATAATATATTCTCTTGTTGGATTGATTCCTTTATGATTATGTAATGCCTTTGTTTGTCTCTTATTATGATCTTTGTTTTAAAGCCTAATATAAGTCTAACATAAGTATAGCTACTCCCAAGTTTTTTTATCTCCATTTGCATGGAATATCTTTTTCTATCTTTTACTTTCCATCTGTGTGTCTTTAGATCTGAGTCTCTTATAGGCAATATATAAATGGGTCTTTTTTCCTTTCAGCCACTGCATGTCTTTTGTTTGGAGAATTTAGTTCATTTACATTTAAAGTAATTATCGGCATTTGACATTCTAATTATAATGTATCTTGGTTTGGGTCCCTGGGTTCATCTTACTTCTAACTCTCTGGCCTCCATGGATCTAGATGTCTGTTTTCTTCTTCAGGTAAGTTTTCAGTCATTATTTCTTCAAATAAGTTTTCTGCCACTTTCTCTCTCTCTCCTCTTTCTGGGAGCCCTAGGATGTGAATATTAATCTGTTTGGTGTTGTCCTACTAGTACCTTAAGCTATCTTCACTTTTAAAATTTTTTTTTCTTCCTGCTCTGATTGTTTACTGCCTTGTCTTTGAAGTGATTGATCCTCTCTTCTGCTTCATCTAGTCTGTTCTTGAGCTCCTTTAGTGTATTTTTCAGTTTAGTCATTTTATTTTCATCTTCATGACTTCTACTTGGTAGTTTCTTGTATTTTCTATCTCTTTGTTGACGTTCTTATTGTGTTCATTCTTCTCCCAAGTTCGTTGAGCATCATTATGACTACAGTTTTGAATTCTTTATGTGGTAAATCCTTTACCTCTGTTTCATTAAGGACTTTTCCTGAGGTTTTATCCTGTTCTTTCATTTGTAACATATTTCTCTGTTTCTTCATTTTCCTTGACTCTCAGTGTTGGTTTCCAGGCATTAGATAAAATAGCTGCCTCTCCCAGTCTTGAAGGACTGGCCTCATGTAGAAAATGAGCCTCATTATTTAACTGTGCCCTAGCTCTTTGTTGTCTCTCAAACCTTTGTGATGGTCTAAGCAGACTACTTAAAATCTTTACAAAATAATAATAATTTAACAGTGTTTTTTTTATTTGTCAGAGAGAGCACAAGGGGGAGACTGGCAGGGAGAGCAGGAAGAGGGAGAAGCAGGGTCCCTGCTGAGCAAGGAGCCCAATGAGGGACTCATCCCAGGAACCTGGGATCATGACCTGAGCTGAAGGCAGGTGTTTAACTGACTGAGCCACCCCAGACGTTCCCAGACTATTGTATTTTTAATGGCTCCAAGTAGATGAGGTTGTTCCAGGACTTTTATTTTTTAGATACGATCCACCTTTTGGCATTTGGCTTTATTGTCATCTTTGTTGGAATTCTCGCCATATACTTCTTTGAATGGTGTAACCTAAAGCAGAATACAATGTGTACTTTCTTCTTTAGAAATTTAACTGAAGCGATTCTTCACTTACTTCAATTTATCCTTTGTTTAATACACAATGAAATCGCATTATGTACTCCCCAGAGCCCTTCCATACTGTTACATATTTACTTAATTCGTATTTAGCTATAGTCCTCTCCGAAATTCTTCTCACCACTAGCAATTTTCTTTCTTCTGTAACGTTCAATCATTCCGTCTGGCATTTGTATGATTTATAATCCCCAAACGTACTGTACTGTGTGTCCTTAGGTGAATTGCCATTTGTAAGAAAGTATCCTTTAACTATGGCATGTATTACTTTAGATTCACATGGAAATCCCTTTGTAAAACTCATTTGTTTTACATCTCCAAGATGTTTCCCCCCCATTTGATGATTGTAAACTGGTATCAAGACCAATTTTGTTTTGTTTTCATATTTGTAGGCTTTACTTTAAAAGGTATTAACACTTTCAGACTGGCTGGCTCATGTTTTTGCCAATTATTCACATAATTACATGAAAATACCTAGGGCATCACTCTAACCACAGGCCCAGAGTGCATGAGCCCAGGAAGCAGGATTGCCTCCTACCTTGATTTCAAAGGGCAGTAGCAATGCTCAGTGAAACTACGGGAGTAGGCATCTGGCAGAGCCCTGGGGAAATAACCTTCACCCAATGGAGAAGCATAGCATGGGCATGACCACTGCCAAGAGCCACGGGTGGGTCATGCTCTCTCAACTGGTGGGGGGGGGGGCAGCAAGGGGGAGGAATATCATACCACTAGATCTCGAATGTAGGACCTCCACCCCAGTGGGTCTGGAGGATAAAACATCCAGCCAAAGAGAATTATTCTTAAACCTTATGGTTTAATATTTCCCTTGGGACCCACAAGGCCTTTTATCTTTCCTCTCTCTCCCTTGTGGAATAAAATGTCTTGCCTGTGCCTCTGTCTGTTTGGGAAGCATATTATTTGTTTGGTTTCACAGGTTTACACATGGAGAGTAATTTGCCTCAGGATGAATTATATCTTGAATCTCACCCCTGTTTGATTTAGATGTAGATTAGATTTTAGAGGTGAAAATGGAGTGGTTTAAGACTTTTAGGGCTGTGGGATGCAATGAATGTATTTTGTATATAAGAACATAAATTTTGGGGGTGTGGTGGTGGAATGTTACAGAATGAATGTTTGTGGCTACCCACCCGAATTTGTATGTTGAAATTCTAACTCCCAACATGATGGTATTAGGAGGTCAGGTTGTTGGAGGGCAATTAGGTCATGAGCTATCGTGAATGGGATCTCTAACCTTATTAAGAGCCCAGAGAGCTGTCTCATCCTTTCTGACATATGAGGACACCATAAAAAGACAGCTGTCTACGAATTAGGAAGTAGGCCCTCACCAGAACCTGACCATGCTGGCACCTTGATCTCAGACTTCTAGGCTCCAGAACTATAAGAAATAAATGTTTACTGTTTATAAGGCATCTATTCTGTGGTAGTTCATTACACCCGCCTGAACTGACAAAGACAGGAATGTATAATACGAGCTCCTGACATCAATTAGAGAGACTACAATGCAATCATTCATGAAATCTATCACTGTTTAAAAAAAAAAATGTTCATCCCAAAGAGATATTTAAAATTATAAAGTTTCACCTTGTGACTATCTTCTTTGGCTTTAGACAAAACTTAATTTCCTCCATTTATACATACTTTATTATTTTAAGGATTATAAAATCTTCATATTCAAACAAAGTTTTAGGAGCTGATAATTATGTATTGATAATGAAAAATGTCAGCAGATATTAAACATTGTAAACTATTGTTGTTAGCATTTTTCTCTGAAGATTTCATTTAAGAGTAAATTTGAGTTAGAATTAACAAACCTAACCACATCACTCTGTACCCATACATTATTTTATTGATTTCCCATAAAAACATTAATTAACTCACATATTTACAACAGGTCAGCTAAGTCCTATTTATTCTTAATTATAAACACAACTTTAAAAGTTAAACTGTATTATTTTACTTAAGTCCTACTCCTATCTGTAGGCATCCTGCTTTTTCTATCTCACATTATGATTAAGGTTTAAAAAAATTACTCAAATAGAAGGCACACATAAATTTAGCCTAATGCCTGGCCACAAGTAATATTTAATGAGTGATTGAATTTTCATGAAGGAGAGTGCCCAACATTTATAAAATATCTACTAAGTACTTATTTGTTCAATTTCATTTGATAACACATAGTTTGTAGAGGTCAAGTACAAGTCACACACCTGACATTTGATCTAAGGGTTGTCTTAAGAAAACTGTGCTTTTGGTTCTCCCCCAAATGGGATATTGAAGCTGATAAATTTATTTACTTTATTCACTTATTTTAAAATTATTTTTAATTGTAGTATACTTGACATACAGCTTATATTAGTTTCAGGTGTACTAATGATTTGATGTTTATGTACATTATGGAATGCTTATGATGGTAAGTGTAGTTACCATACAAAGTTATTACAATATTATTGACTATATCCCATGACTGATTCTATAACTGTAAGTTTGTACCTCTTAGTCCTCTTCACTTATTCTGCCCATCCCCCTACCTCCCTTCCCTGTGGCAACCACCAGTTTGTTCTATGTCTATTTCTGTTTTGTTCATTTGCTCTATTTTTTAGATTTCATCTATAAGTGAAATCATGACATTTGTTTTTCTCCATCTGACCTATTTCATTTAGCATAATACCCTCCAGGTTCATTCATGTTGCAAATGGCGAGATTTCATTCTTTTTCTGGCTAATATTCCATTGCACAGAGATATATACACCATCTTCTTTATCCATTCATCATCCATCAACGGACATTCAGGTTGCTACAATATCTTGGCTATTATAAATAATGCTCCAATAAACATAGGGGTACGTGGATCTTTTTGAATTAGTGTTTTTACTTTCTTTGGATAAATACCCAGAGTGAAATTACTGGATTGTATCATATTACTGATTTTAATTTTTTGAGGAACCTCCATAGTATTTTTAGTGACTCCACCAATTTACAGTCTCACCAACAGTGCATGAGTGTTCCCCTTTCTCCACATCCTCACTAACACCTGTTATCTCTTGTCTTCTTGATACTAGCTATTCTGACAAGTGTGAGGTGATGTCTCTTGTGATGTCTCTTTGTGGTTTTGATTTGCATTTCCCTGATTAGTAATATTGAGCACTTTTTCATGTGTCTATTAGCTATCTTTAGGTCTTCCTTGGAAAAATGTCTACTTAGGTCCTCTGACCATTTTTACCAGGTTTTTTTTTTTTTTTTTGGTATTTAATTGTATGAGTTATTTGTATATTTTGGATATTAACCCCTTATTGGATATATTTGCAAATATCTTCCCCATTCAAGTAGTTTGCCTTTTTGTTTTGTTGATCATTTTTTTTTGCTGTGTAGAAGCTTTATAATTTGGTGTAGTCCCATTATTTATTTTTCCTTTTCTTGCAGACGTGTAAAGTCACTACCAAGACTGATGTCAAGGAACTTTCTCTTCTTCTAGGAGCTTTATGGTTTCAGGTCTCACATTTAAGTCTTTAATCCATTTATAGTTTATTTTTATGTATGATATAAGAAAGTCCAGTTTACATGTGGCTGTTCAGTTTTTCCCAGCACCATTTATTGAAGAGACTCTCTTTTCCCAATTATATTTTCTTGCCTCCCGTTACAGATTGACCATATAAGCATGGGTTCATTTCTGGGCTCCTATTCTGTTCTATTATCTTCGTGTCTATTTTCGTGCCAGTACCATAGTGTTTTCATTATTAGAGTTTTGGAGAATAGTTTGAAATCTGAGATTGTGATACCTCCAGCTTTGTTTTTCTTTCTCAAGATCGCTTTGGCTGTTTGAGCTCTTTTGTGGTTCCATAATTTTAGGACTATTTGTTCTGATTCTGTGAAAAAATGCTGTTGGTATTTTGATAGCGATTTCATTGGATTTGTAGATTGCTTAGGGTAGTATGGACATTTTAACAACATTAATTCCTCCAAACCATAAGCATGGTATATCTTTCCATTTGTTTGTGTCCTCTTCAATTTCTTTCATCAGTCAGTCTTAAGAGTTTTTAGAGTATAGATCTTTTACCTCCTTGGTTAAATGTATTCCTAGGTATTTTATTCTTTTTGATGAAACTGTAAATGGGGTTGTTTTCTCAATTTCTCTGCTATTTCATTTCATTATTAGTACATAGAAACACAACAAGGGTACCTGGCTGGCTCAGTCGGTAGAGCATGTGACTCTTGATCTCAGGGTTGTGAGCCCCTGAGTTTGAGCCCCATGTTGGGTATAGAGATTGTTTAAAAACAAAATAAAGTCTTGGGATGCCTGCGTGGCTCAGTCAGTTAAGTGTCTGCATTAGGCTCAGGTCATGATCCCAGGGTCCTGGGATTGAGTCCTGGGACTGAGTCCTGCATCAGGCTCTCTGCTCAGTGGGGTGTCTGCTTCTCCCTCTGCCTGCCACCCCCCCTGCTTATATTAAAAAAATAAAATCTTAAAAGACTGCAATGGATTTCTGTATATTAAATTAGTTTTAATATGCATAGTTTTTGGTGGAGTCTTTAGGCTTTTCTATATATAGTATCATATCATCTGCAAAGGTACAGTAACAGTTTTACCTCTTCCTTACAAGTTCAGATGTTTTTTTTGGCTTCAAGCAGGCCAAACTTTATCACAGTCTGATCAAAATGGTCATGTGACTATTCTAGGGAGCTTTTCAAAAGGAGAGACAGTATGAAGCTTCATTGTGATAATAAGATTTGTTTTATAAAATTGTGTAAGTTACTCCTTATTTCCACAAGTTTCAAGTAGATCCATTATCTCTGAAGGTCCTTCTAAAACGTAATCATTCGTGTACACACTGATAACTATGTACTGCCAAACACACTTGTCAGAAAGATTGGCAGTTTGAGTGAGGTGATTCTGGGACATTTTTCATGGCTTTATTTTCCCATGTTTTGAGTTATCTGGGTGAATCCTAGATGTAATCACAACATCCTTATAAAAGACGGGCAGAAGGTAATTAAGAATGTAATGGGACAACTAAAGCAAAATGTTCCTGGCTTTGAAAATGGGAGGAAGGGGCTGCAAGTCAAGGAAGGCAACTCTAGAACTGAAAAGGGCCAGGAGATGGATTCTCCTCTAGATCCTATGGATGGAATACACTTGCCAACACCTTATTTTTGGCTCACTGAAACAGATTTTGGAGTTCTGACCTCTAAAACTATAGGATAAATGTGCGTCCTTTCAAGCCACCAAGTTTGTGGCAATTTGTTAGAGCAACCATAAGAAACTAATACGAAGACTAAATAGCCTTGAACTTATTAGCAGAGCCACAATTTTTTTAATGAAATTGCATCCAATTTTCTTCAATTTCCTGTTCTGATATTCTAGTAATCTCGATCCTAAGCATGTAGCAACCTATAAGAATGTGTGTAGTCTGTTAGCTTTATTAGACACCCTTTTAATTAAAAAAAAGAAAAATCCTACATTGGCCTCCTCTATCCCTTGTTTGCCTCCTCTTCCTCTTTACCAAAAATATTTTTTCTAAGGGATTATCCTTGACTTCTCCTTTTTTCCTCATTATCCTGTACTTGTCGGTCTACTCATTGCTCTAGCTTGATTACTATACAGCCAATTCTCTTGGCGCATCTGCTAATCTCCAGACCTATATTACCAATGGTCTGCTGTAAATATTCAGCTGGGTAGCTCATTGGCATCTTGCATTCAGTATAACTAGAAATGAATTCATCTTCCCAAGATAGACTTATAAACAGAAAACCAAATCACACCAGGAAATGAATGCTTCATCAAATAAGGCATGTTAAGAATTTTGTTTTGTTTTGTTTTACACAATAATGGAAACTAGAGGAGTATCTGATTTTGGGAGTTTTGCAGATGTCAATTTTGAGTAATATTTTTCAGCATTTCTTCACTTTGCTTTGTTCCACATGGACCATCCTCATTATGGTGCAAGTAACTACAGGAATGGAAAATCTGACTTTTTAGACTATTCTGTATTTGGATTCTAACAAGACAATTTTCTCAAGTATCAAAAACCTTGTATATATGGTTGATTATATCAAATGCTCATAGATCATGAACCTCACAAAGTGCTGCTTTGACATCATACTGAGGTTTGCTTTCATGTCTAAATCAACTTTATTGAGGTAGAATTTACATACACTAAGATGTACTTATTTTAAGTACAGATATTAATGGAGCACTTTCTAAGGTATAATAAGGAAAAAAACAGCAAAATACAAGAGTATAGTATGCTTCCTTTTGTGTAAGAAAGTAAAAATATGAATACATATATATTTGCTTGCTTTTGCAAAATGAAACATGGGAAGGATGAATCAGAAAATAAAATTGGTTAAACTGCGTGGAGGTGAGAATGGAAGTCCTTAGAGCACAACAAATACAATTTTGCCCCCCCCTTAAAGATTTATTTATTTATTTGAGGTGGGGGTGGGGCAGAGAAAGAGGGAGCGAGTCAAGGAGACTCTGCACTAAGCATGGAGCTGATGCAGGGCTAAATCTAACAACCCTGAGATCAGGACCTAAGCAGAAACCAAGAGTCAGACACTTAACTGACTGTGCCACCCAGACGCCCCTACAATTTTGACTTCTGAATAAGAAATCTTACATGTTTAAAAAATAAATCAACAGGGGCACCTGGGTGGCTCAGTCATTTAAGCATCTGCCTTTGGCTCAGGTCATAATCTCAGGGTCCTGCGATTGAGCCCTGCATCAGGCTTTCTGCTCAGCAGGGAGTCTGCTTCTCCCTCTGCTTCCTTCCCCCTGCTCATGCTCTCTCTCTCAAATAAATAAAATCTTAAAAAAAAAAAAAAAAAAGAAACATGGATGAATACAAAGGAACAAAAGAACCTAATTGTACATGAAAATTGACAATGTAAAGAATGAATTCAAGTGACTTGGAACACAGTACTCCATCTTCTTTGTAATTTTTTTCTGAAGATGAGAATTGTGAAGAAAACTTGAACTTTACCGTGTAGTTTATTACTTACGGTATTAGCAATTTTAAAGCAATTTTGTGTGTATCCTAGGACAGAGTAAATGAATAATGCATTGATGTTAGGTACGAGAATTCTCATTGTGAGAGAAGGGTGATAAAACATGGCAGAGAAAGACAACTATCATATGATTTCTCTCATCTATGGAACATAAGAACTAGGATGATCAGTAGGGGAAGAAAGGGATAAAGAAAGGGGGGGTAATCAGAAGGGGGAATGAAACATGAGAGACTATGGACTATGAGAAACAAACTGAGGACTTCAGAGGGGAGGGGGGTGGGGGAATGGGATAGACCGGTGATGGGTAGTAAGGAGGGCACGTATTGCATGGTGCACTGGGTGTTATACACAACTAATGAATCATCGAGCCTTACATCGGAAACCGGGGATGTACTGTATGGTGACTAACATAATATAATAAAAAATCATTAAAAAAAAAAAAAAAAAAAAAAAAAAAAAAAAAAACATGAAGTGGGGTGCAAAGTTCAGAGGAAGAACTCTGAGCTACAGATGAATAGGAAGTTATCATGATGATGGTCTCTGTGTGTGTGTGTGTGTGTGTATGTATGCATGTTGGACAGTGATCTTATGTGCCTCCAGAAGTGATTGAGACTATAAAATCACTAATTACTGGTTAGTGATTGGTTATTGATCACTTGGTTCAAGTGGTATATATCAGACTTTTCCATCATAAAAGTACTTTTATCTCTTTTGGTTAGTATGTAATTTATGGGTTGATATTTGAAATTGCAACAATTCTGTTTTCCCACAAAGTTTCACCAAATTGTTTTAGCGTTCTTTGGATTGTTACCAGAATGTTTAACCTGAGTCTCATCATGAGGAAAAAATGAGAGAAATCCAAATTGTGAAACATTGTATGAAATGACTAGCCTGGATTCTTCAAAATTGCCCAGTGTCAAAACAGCAGGTGAACTGTTCAAGATTAAAGGAGACTAAATTCAGGATTATTGACTGGGTCCTGGATTTTAAGAAAAGCAGTGCAAAGAACAATATCGGAGCAACCTCACAAATCTGAATATTGTTAAAACTGTACCAGTGATCAGTTTTTTTTTTACTGTGACAATGTTATTGTGGTATATAGAAGAACGATGTCTTTTTTCAAGAGAGACACACCCCAAAGTATTTAGAATTGACATCATGATCTATGCACCTTACTTTTGAATAAAAGTTATGTGCAGGAAAGGAAGGAAAACACATGTGACAAAATGTTAACCAGAAAATTTAAGTGAAGGGTATATGAATGTTTATTTTCAACCTTTATTTTAATAATAAAAATTTAGGGAAAATTCCAGAGAAAAGAAAGGACTTTAAAAATATTACCAGTGACCTTTAGATAAGGAGAAAACCTATTAAGTTATAATACATTATAATAAGTTATAATCACATATCTTTGTTAGCAAACTTTATTATCAAAATCAGCAAAATCAGCATGATGTTCTTCCTACCATAATGAAATCTCCTGGACTTCTTTTTGTTAAATTGGTAACTGGAGACAGTGAAGCTTTTCATCAGGTTCCCAGAGTTGCCACAAATTCCAGCATTCAGTTTCCTCAGCCTAAACGTAGCCCAACCAAGATCCAAAGCACAGATGTAATTATTTCTATATTTATGGGTGATCAATTACATCACAATTTAGAATCTATTTTTTTTTCTATTTTGGGATTTAATTTTCATTATCCATGAAGATTTCATATTTATCTTTCAAAGAAATCCACTGTAATGTACAATTAATTTTTTCCCAGTTTTTGAGAATTTATGGCAGATTATTTAGGATAAAACATAAAACTGTTTAAAAAAAACCTGACTCCTAAAACTTAAAGAAAAATAACATTTAAAAACAACTCTTTAGAAACACTTGCCTAGCTTTGTTGGTGGAGCATACGACTCTTAATCTCGGGGTTGTGGGTTTGAGCCCCACGTTAGGAGTAGAGATTACCTAAAATCTTTAAAAGTAATAACTCTTTAGTGCCTGGTGCAATTTTTAGCTGAGTATAAACATCATCGACTCAAGTGGCTATTGACTAGAGTTCCAGTAAATATCCACTAACAATTTCAAAGGCCTATCAACTGAAAACTAAAAGAGAGTGGGACATAATCAGCTTTGGTTTATATTCAGAATCCTCTAAATAATCAAACTAAGCATTGTTTATTGAGTTTTCTCATGAATGAGCCTTTGTGGAAGACACTGAGAAAGAAACTACAATTCTTACTCTTCTCATTTACAGTATGGCTGGAGAGATAAGTTCTATTTGTAAAAATATAAAAGCAACAAATTAGAAAAATCATGTTGAAAAGTTCAGTTGACCATTTAATATCATGTTATAGAAAAATGTCATGGGAAAACATATACTCAGTTAAAAACTGACACCAATTCAATTTTGTTTTAAAAAATGTATGTACAATACAATATTATTACAATTTGTTTTATAAAAGCAACATACGTATATGTAGAGAATAGAAAAAAACTGGAAACATAGACACCAATTATATAATAATGGTTTCTTGGAATGGGAGGAATTTGTGATTATATTCATCTTTATGACTTCTATGTAGATCAGGTATTTCTGCAACACTTCTGTAATCAGAGTACAAATATTTTATTAGATTTTATTTATTTGAGAGAGAGAGAGAGCTGGGGGAGAAGCAGAGGAGGAGAAAGAATCTCAAGCAGACTCTACGCTGGGCATGGAGCCTCACTCAGGGCTGGATGTCACCACCCTGAGATCATGACCTGCACCAAAACCAAGAGTCAGAAACTCAACCAACTGAGCCACCTAGGCGTCCCCAGAGTACAAATATTTTAAAGAAAGAATTCTAAAACATAGTTTAAAATACAAAGCAGTATTTGCTAAGCACCAAATTGTTCTGTCATTGAGTTCTTTTAAGACCAGTCTCATAGGACTGGAGTCCTCAAAGATGTCTTCCTACAAGAGACAGAATTCCTACACAAGGGGTTGCAGTTTCCTGTACATGACACAGTAAGTGCTCAGCAAGCAGTTACTCCGATTATATCATTTGATGCTCACTTATCCCGTTAGGTAGGTACCTCCATTTTGGAGATGAGGAAATGGAGATTTAGAGAAATTTAATTAACTTTATAAGGACCACTGAGTTAGTTAAGTGGTTGAACTAGAATTCAAGCCCAAGTAGCCTAAATCAGTCTTTACTCATACAAAATGACTAGCAATTGCTGGCAGAATATAAGCTCCTACTTTAGGTCTACAAGTAACATGACAGCAGGGACCTTGTCAGTCTTGTTCCACTGTGACCCCAGGGTGTAACGTAGTATATAACGTAGTATATAACACATAGTAGTCATCAAGTAAAAAGTTACATTAATGAACAGATCACCTTTTGTCACTATGGTTTACAACCAAAACTAGGTAACTGAGAGGTTCAGATTCAGTCAATAAAGGCAATACCTTGATATCCACAATCAGAATGATAGCACCAAAATTTTTAGATTAACATAGTGGGAAAAAGTAAGACAAATTTGTGTTGATAGTACACTTTAGGACTATTGGTAGACTGTTTTTTGTAAATTTACATACAAAATCCCTTAGCATAAGACATAGACTATAAAAATGAGAGATGTCCAGGTAATTCTTTTCAGATTTGTCATACTTACCCCAAAAGGAAAAAATCTAGAAAACAACAAATGGGGGCCCTTTGGTGCTAGAAATAAATTATAAATTATACTAAATATGAACATAAAAGTCACTGCATCAGCAGCACCTATAGAGAAATGAGAAAGATGGAAACAACCCAGAAAGAGAGGTGCATTGATTTATTATGCAAATAAGGACCAGATATTACAAAAGAAAAGAACAATACTGAATTTTTCAGCCAATGCACGAGGTTGCCTAGGAAGTTAGTTCTACCGAGTAACAGAAATAAAGAGTGCTATGTTATATTAAAAACCAAAGTGAAAGTGGAATGCTAGGGGCGCCTGGGTGGCACAGCGGTTAAGCGTCTGCCTTCGGCTCAGGGCGTGATCCCGGCGTTATGGGATCGAGCCCCACATCAGGCTCCTCCGCTATGAGCCTGCTTCTTCCTCTCCCACTCCACCTGCCTGTGTTCCCTCTCTCGCTCGCTGTCTCTATCTCTGTCGAATAAATAAATAAAATCTTTAAAAAAAAAAAAAAAAAAAGTGGAATGCTAAATCTCTTTTAGAAGAAAACCTGCTTGTATTGCCTTACTGTATGGGATACAAACAGGTTTCTTTTACTGTGCTATTGAAGTATCTGTGGAATTTCTTAATAGCTATATTTTAACATTTTGCAGAGTTTACTTGAAATAAAATTCTAATTAAAGTTAAGTAGAAGTTAAAAAATATGTATAATTTTCAAGCTTAAGATGGAAGGTATGAATTGTAGTGTATAAATATTTATAGTTATGTATATTTGATTATACAAATAATATATCCTTATAGTAATATATTCAAACACCGTATTAAAAGTTGAAACACCCAGGGTGCCTGGGTGGCTTAGTTGATTGTCTGCTTTCCACTCAGGTCCTGATCCCAGGGTCCTGCTCAGTGGGGAGTCCTGCTTCTTCTCCCTCTATCCTTTCCCCCAACCCCCGACCCCCATCCCTATGCGTGTTCTCTCAAATAAATAAAATCTTTAAAAAAAGAAAAGAAAAAGTTGAAGGGGGGCGCCTGGGTGGCTTAGATAGTTGAGCATCTGCCTTCAGCTCAGGTCATGATCCCAGCGTCCTGGTATCGAGCCCTGCATCAGTTAGGGAGCCTGCTTCTCCCTCTCCCTGCCACTCCCCCGACTGTGCTCTCTTTCTGTTTCAAATAAATAAAATCTCTAAAAATAAAAAATTTTAGAAAGTTGAAAGACCCAAGACTCTCCTCCTCCCAATCGGTGGTAAAATCACGTTACTAGTTTCTTACGTATCTTGCCTGAAATATTCCAGCTGCAGGTGTGTGTGAGCACCTGCTGCCACACCTCACCCCCAGATGTTATCTACTATTTCTCTATTTTTCTACTTAGCAGTATATCTTGAACATCATTCCAAACTGCTCGTAGATATTTCTTGTTCTTTATAATAGCTCTGTAATACTCCATTTAACTCCATTCCTCTTCTAATGAACATTTAGACTGTTCCAACTTATTAGCTATTAGAAACCATTCTGTAATATATTTGTACATTCACCTCTGTGTATATCTATGGGCTATTTGTCAGGATGAGGATTTTTAGAACTAAATGGAATACACAGTTTTTGAAAAGAGACTGCTCTTCAAAACAATATTACACAAATTTACACTTTGATGTGTTTTCTTTGTTGGGCTAAGTCAATGTGCTATTAATGTTTTTATGAAATGTCATTGTGAGAAAGTAAATAATTAGTATGTAACTCTTGTAACATAAAGAATTATTAGCAATCCAAAGAAATCATCTGCCATCAATCTTATAACTGAAGTAATTAAAAGTATGGGATGTGAAGACAAACATGGGTTCAAGTCCCAGCTTTGATACTTAGGATCTGTGTGATTTTGAGTAGGTTATTTAGTTCTTTTAAGCCTTGATTTATGTGCTTGCAAAATGGGGGAAATAACAGTGCCTACTTAACAAAATTATGATGAAGATTAGTGTACAGAATGATTACTGAAGAGACAGACAGGAGTATGTGCTTGATAACTCATACTGGATGACCTAAGAGATTAAGATGTAACAAGAACCTATATCCATGTCTATTTTACAAAAACAACAGTGAATACAAAAAGATCTCTAATAACGAACTGATTATTTTCTTGGAGTCTTTCAATTCATAAGAATATAAAATTTTCATCTGAACCCTTCAGAGTCATAAATGTCAATTTCTGGGCAGAATTTAGTATGGAACACAATTCATTCAGATTCAGACTCAAACTCAGAGAATATAAAGTTCTAATTAGAGAACCTCAGAGGCTCCTGGGTGGCTCAGTTAAGCGCCTGACTCTCGATTTTGGCTCAGGTCATGATCTCAGGATTGTGAGATCGAGCCCCATGTTGGGCTGGGTGTGAAGCCTGTTTAAGAGTCTCTCTCTCCTTCTTCTTCTCCTCCCCAACCCCCCAAAATTAGAAGAGAACCTCACTATTAAGGAGATTGGGTTTATTAGATAGCAGTGTAATCTTGAACTTCTCTAACCTCAGATAAAACAAGAGAATTTCTAAGATAGCATTATAAATAATGATGGCTGGTAATTTATAAACACTATTAACTTGAGAATGGCTATAAAGAACGAAGTGCAAAACTTCAATGTTGCAGCTGATGTCAAGCATTCCTTTTAATAGATTTTTTTTTTAATATTTTATTTATTTATTCGACAGAGATAGAGACAGCCAGCGAGAGAGGGAACACAAGCAGGGGGAGTGGGAGAGGAAGAAGCAGGCTCATAGCAGAAGAGCCTGATGTGGGGATCACGCCCTGAGCCGAAGGTAGACGCTTAACAGCTGTGCCACCCAGGCGCCCCACCTTTTAACAGATTTTAAGCTGAAATTTCCTAGAGGTATGATCACCTCAAATCTCCTCTATAAATAAGAAATTGAAACATGTTCACTTTGAGACATCAAAAAACATTTAAAAAAAGGCACCACAAAATGTATTTGTGGTTAAAGGTCAAATTTATTAGGAGATTGAGATGTATTATACATGGACTATAAATACTGCACAGCTGACTTTATTCACAGTCAAGCACAGAGATATAGTCAGTGCCAACCTATTTTGTGGATACTCTTGTTCTTTTGTTCCAAGAAAAATTTGCACCATAAGACTTGGACTTGGGTTTTGGAACCTTCCTCTCTTCAATGTCATAGCTCCACCCTAGAAAACAAAAACAAACCCACAGAAACAAAATTAAGGAGGATACCTCAAGAGCACAGCAAGCAGAAGCTTTCATAAATTTAATGTTCATTTATCATGAGGAATACATGTTGGCACATCTGAAATATAAATACTTAGTAATACTTCCCCTTATAATCCTGTGTGACAAGGGGGTCCAAAATATTGCCTGAAGATGATTTACTATATCTCAAAAGTGTAACCCATGATGTGACTTCTCCCTACTCAATATTCCTTATTCAATTACTGATGCTCACATATTCATGTAAAATTTTCTGTTTCTCTATGTGGTTTAATATGTGTCGTCTTTAATAACTGCAGTGGGAACACTGAGCAATATATAACCTCACTGTTCTCTAAAAGCTCACGCCTTCACAACAGTTTAGATCTCACTCAAAGCAATACAGAAAAGCATACATGGGTATATGTACATATCCATGTACAGTTACCTATATAAATGACACAGTCAGAGCAGGCCTGAAAGATAATTTGGTTTACCTCTCTGGGCTTTGACAGGCTACTGATTAAATTAAAACACTTTTTCAGCATTTGCTTCAAGGGCTATCTACTTAGAATCCCATGGAAGTACTTGATAACAACGCACATTCTTCAGCCTGACCAAAGGCTCATTGGATCTAATTTGTGGTAGGGGCTTGGGAATCTGTACTTTTAACTATTGATCCTAGGAGATTTTTATGCATAGAAAGTTGAGAACTACTGGCCTAAACTGTCTGCTTCTGAAAGTCTTTGTATCTTCTCTCCAAAGCCCTTCTCAGTGTTTTATAATTTTAATGGATTTATTCACGTCCATGTCTTCTGCTTTAAGTTCAGTTTCTCAGTTCTTCTAAGGTATAGAGAACAACCCTTTAACACCCTCCTCGTTGAAAATATAATTAAGTCATCGTTCTATTCCCTAGTCCAAGCAACCTCTGTAACTTTTCTTCATAAGATTCATTTTCCATCCCTGTAATTTATCATTCTATCTGAGGACTTTCTTCAAATAACTCATCTTGAAACGTTTGATCCATGGCTGTTGAATCATGCAATCATGTATAAAATGTCCAAACTATTACATGTCTCATTAAGTAAACTTCTTGATCTTGTGAGTTGTTATGAGTTCTAGTGCCTCTTGGTGGGTATAGTATTTGCTGCCACAAAAGCTTATATTTCAATAGCCCCTTAGAATGCAATTTTGCCACAAAGTGAAGCCTGTAAAAATCAAGTCATCAAAGTATACTGCTACTACTGCTTATTTTAGTGTCCAGAAGAGGAAATAATTAATAATTCCATTGCTAGAACTCCATCTTCAAAGAAAGTCCAAGTGCTATGAGGAAATTGAGAAGCAGGAAAGCAAATGAAACAAATGGTTTAAAAATACAAACGAAACATCAGAATCCAGCAGAGAAAATATTGATTCAATTTACTTGCTTAAACATAACCTTACTTCCTTTCATGGAGTACAGTTTTGACTACTTTCTAATCCATTAAAATAGAAAAAAAATCAGAAACCTATGTCTGACTTTAAGAGGACCTGAACTCATAAAATAAGTACATTAACAAGCGGCTATTTGCATTTCAAAAACTTTACTAACGGGCCTAAGAATAGTACCTACTTCATAGGTTGTCATGAGGATTAAACAAGCTTGTTAGTGTGAATTGCTGAGAAAACACGTGGCACTTAACAATCATTTACTGAGTTCTAGGAAAAAGGTACTTTTCTAAAACCTTTATATGAATTAATATTTCCTTTATGTAACTGAGGAAACTAAGGCAGCAAGCGGTTAGGTAACTCACACAAACTAACTCGGCTAGGAAGGGACAGAATCAAGATTTAAACAAAGAATCTGATTCTGGAGCCTCTGCCTTAACTAATGTTGTGTCTCTTGTGGTTTACAGCAAGCACTTGATAAGCTATTCTTTCTGTCTCAAATTTGATTTGCAACTTTCTAGTAACACATCTTCTATATGAAGTGAAGCATTAATGTAAATAAAATTTCCATCACACTGAAACCCATTAATTTTGAATTAATTACAGAAAGGGATTTTGGTAAGCAAATTAATACTGTGAACTGAACATGATAACTTTAACATTATAAACTTCTCAAGCATTTCCTACGTTAACCAGCAAATGATGCTGTTAATTATTAAAAAAATAACAAAGCAGGTATAGCAATATTTACTGAGCATTTGCTATTCCTTTAATAAATATTACTGACTGCATACTCTGTGTCACGACTGCTGAGACACCAGAGGTAAAGCAGTGAATAAATTCCCGAACTTCAAGTTAGCAGAAGAGAAATTGGTAAGTAAATGCATGGTATATTAGGTGCCAATACAGTAATACCTATGATTAAAAATACATATTTTATGCTAATGAGCACTAAAGAAAAAACATTTTAAAGAGGATACACAAGGAAGCCCTCCCTCCTTGAGAAGGTCACATTCGACTGAAGACCTGAAGGAGATCAGAGTTAGCCGTGCGGATGCCTGGGAAAAGAGCTTGAGGCATGTTCTAAGTCCTCTGCTAAGTGCTTTAAATGTATTTGTATAGAATTTTAAAACTGAGATCATAGGTTGCTTGGCTTATGAAGTAGCCATTATATATATATATATACCCCAATTTTATATTTAATTATTTAGGAAAAATAAAGCACAGAGAAGGTAAATATGCAGCATAAAGCTACATGGCTAAGTGGCAAAGTCAGGGTTTTAACCGAGGTTGACTTTAAAGCTATGTACCTAGCTACCTCATAAACTGCATTTCTTTAAAAGCATCTTATAATTGCAATTTTTATTTATTTCACCCATTTCCTTTCAATCTTTGTGATTTTGTAACTTCCCCTCCTTTATTTTTATAAATGTGTTGAAAAGACTGTTTCAAGAATGCCTGGAAAGTAAGACTATGTCTGCCATATGTCCAGCCACCCCCACCCCAGTTGTGGAGAAAGGAAAAGGTTTCTAGTGTAGATTCTACGTCTGGTTATAATGATTGTTGGTAAGTTATCCAAGGCCTCCATGATCTCTTCTTGCCAAGTGATGGGTGAGAAAACCTATGCTCCCTTTCCATCCCTACTTCTAAACACACACTCTCCAGTCCAATAAAAGAGGAACTGAAGAAGAAATGAGAAAGTACTTGGTCATATTTAGGAATTGGTATTATACACAAACACATACCTGATAATCACTCTCTCATTTACATGGTTAATCTGTTTTTCAATCACCAGGGAGAAAAAAATTTTTTTACTGTGTCAGAATGCAGACATAGCTCTATTACCTGTTTTGTTCATGGAGTCTCAAAATGCTGTCAGGGTCACTGCAATGTGAGAAGACTGGGATTTTGTACACATAAAAGAACAACTGGTTTGGGTTTTCTCCTGGTAACAAAGGAGTGACCTGGCTCTTGGGAATCGTGAGCCAGATTATAGTTGCTGTTGATGGTGATAACAATAAATAGAAGTATCATTCTAGGGACAGGAATGTGGATGGGCAAAGGACCTTGGGAAAACAAAAACACACATGGAAGAAACTAACATTTGCTAACAGTACCCATCTCTATATTATTGCTCTACCACAGCCACCCAGGATTATTAGGATGTATGGGGGAAAAAATCTCTTTTCCTCACATTTTTCTGTGGGAAACAACTTTGTTGCCAAAGCTGCACAAGCAACTAACACGCTTCTCTGATTAAGTAAAAGGAAAAGAGGGGTATGAGGAAGTCTAATGAGAACTCACAAGAGACTGAAACTCACCTCAGAGTCTACATAAATCTCCTTTGGATTTTCTATCCATCACTGAGAAAACTTTTCTACTATGTAGGACTGATGCTAGGATGAAAATTTGCTTTTTTGGGGGAAACTCTGTTAAGAATCTGACCACATTTCTAAGCATCCTTCTCCAAAGTGTTTACCTTACAATGCGTGGATAAACGATTTTATTGGTTGCACTATACTTCATACCACAATCTTTCCCAAGTTATTTTTTGTAATATTGTGGCAATACAAAGGCTACTGGAGCAAGTAGTGAGCTTTAGCTAAAAAGACAAAATAACCATAAGAATAATAACACTTAAACATCTGTACTTAATGGATAAGTTCTGTGAATTGTGCTTATCTTTTCTACTTCCTATGTGAAAGTTGTTCTTAAAAAGAAAGAACCTAATATAACTTGCAAGAAATAGAACATAAAAATTTAAGAATGGAATTTTGTGAAATGTTGAGTTTCTGTAAGAATTTTTTCAACACTAAGTTTTTTTTTAAAAAACTTAAGTTTCTGAATGAGATCACGGAAGTGAAAACACCTGCATTCTCTGAAGACTCTTATACAAAATCAAGGTGTAGTCTATGACAGTGGTCCCAATATGTCGTTCTATTAGGACACTGAAAACCAGCCTTTACTCTTCTCAGCTGTGCAACAGAAGAAGATCAAAACAACTGAGTCCAAAGCAGCTGCCCCAGGGATGGGGAAAGCTCCTAGGGCTGCCTTCGCTTCCCACTGAGGAGAGCAGCCATATGGCACGGATTAACCACAAATCCAACCACCAGCACCTAAATGATGAGAAGCTGACTCCCTTTGCTGTTTCACACACTGGAATGCTTTCACAAAGATATTTTGATCTTTAAGCCCTAGTATCAGAGAAGTACCTCTGGCAAATACTGTAGTAAACTTGAAATGTGACCTATAACATATCACGCTCAATTTCTTTTTTGGAAAGATGCCCGTTTGTTTTGTTGATCTCTAGACTGTGGCTGAGATATTCTACTTCCTATGATATGAATGTTTGGTGTGATCTTTCAAAGGCGCCCAAAAAAGCCCAAAACTCAAAAATCAAAGAGCGAAAAGCATCCACAAAAGGCCTCTGAACAAAACCTGATCATGACAATTAACTTGTGAATTCTATGTATGGGACAGAAAAATTAATTCCACTCACTTTTATTTACAGAACTACTTTATTTATGGTTCAGTAATGCAAAAATATAGAGAAATGTTCATCAGTGCTTTTACTGCTTGTGAAATGTGACCTCTAGTAACCTTGGTTCAAGTCCTATAAAATGTCTTTCTCCTGTAATAATCTAATCTCAAACCCTGACATTAGTTCAGAAGTGAACAGTTTAATGGTTTTTCCTACTGTCCATCTGTGTACAAAGCAAGAAGCACTGCATAATTTGGCACAAACTGACATAACTGGCAGTCACTGCTAACAAACAGAGGCATAGGATCAGAATAGAAAAGACTTTGGGAAGCCAAAGCAAGGTATGTGGATACTTGGGAGGTTTCAAGGGTTTTCACCAGTCTATGCACCCATATTATGCCTGGGTAAAAGCAAAGCATAAACTTTTAAAATATAATTTAAAGGGGGCTGGGAGGCTGTGACGGTCTTTGAGGAATTTCATTTTAGAAGTCCCTTTACTCGGGAATTCCCAAGTACCTAATATTTGGCAGGGGAGGGGGTTCAGATTAATTTGAAAGTATCTTAGATCTTCTTTTAGAAAATATTATGGAGAAATAATGGGTTAGGATACACTGGCAAAGCAACTCTTTCCACGAAAATTATATAAAATTATTTAAACAAGCAAATACAGTGAAAATGTGAGGCACCTGAAATATTTATTAGATTAGTAACACCCTACACCTGCCACAGCTGCAACACCTCAAAAAAAATCCCACCTTTGATGTGATAGTCAATGGCCCCCTTAAATTTTATCTTTTCAAATAATATAGTTGCTATACAGTATTATTTTTATTTCCAAAGCAGTAATTGGAATCACATTATTCAGAATTTGCCACAAAATAAAATGGTTTGTGTTCCAAAAGTACATGTGAAAATCAGTCATTAGAAATTGAGAACACATTTTTTTCTAGAGAAAGAGACTATACAACAGTGGTAAATGTCCAAAAATCACTCTCAGAGATTTTGATGTAATTGGTTTGGGTGTGGTCTGTGCATGGGATTTCCAAATCCCATTTAACCCATAATACACTAGGAACCTCACTAAGTTACCATGTATAACATTATCTCTACGAGAAAAATTATTTCAGACCTCCAATAGGGAATCTAAATATCTCTTCCCCACCCCAACATGTCTGTCTATCTCTGTCTCTCAGGAGTCTCAGCAGTTCAGGAGTCAAGCTGAACATTTCTCTGGCCACAAAGACAGCCAGTACCTTGGACTGGGCACTGAGAAGAAAGAATGACAAAGAAAAAAAACTGGGGCTTCAAAAGAAAATTATGCAGTGTCTACAGCACACCAGATCTTAGCCCTGATCATGGTCTTTGAGTTATTTTGAAACCCTGTAAGATGTAGGTACAAACAGTCCTCATAACTTGTGGATTCTGTATTTGTGAATTTGCCTGTTCACTAAAATTTACTTGTACCCCCAAATCAATATTCACAATGCTTCCGTGGTCATTAGTGACATGCACAGAGCAATGAAAATTTGAGTCACTCAACATACATGTTCCCAGATAGGGTCAAGCAAGGTAATAATGCTCTGTGCCTTCTTGTTTAAGATCTCATACTGTAAACAAATGTCCTTTTCATGGTCTATTTACAGCGGCATTTTTGGCATTTTTGTTCTTCTTGTGGATGATTTTGCTGTTTACAATAGCCCCACAAGTGTAGTGCTCCAGCACTTCCTAGTGTTTCTTAAAGGCAGGAAGGCATGATGTACCAATATATATGTTAGATAAGATTAATTCCAGCCTAAGTTACGGTGCTGCTAGCTATGAGTTCAATGTTCATGAATCAACAATACACATTAAATAAGGTGTTTTTAAACATTTGAACAGAATCATATTTTAAAAAGATTACATATGTATTGATTGGTTGACGAAATTTTGTGATCATAGTCTCAAAAGAATCTAACTTTGTATTTTTCTTAGGAGCAATATTTCAGTACTCGTTAATTTCATGTTTTTGGTGACTTTAGAGATCATAACTACCCTTGAGTAACAAGAACCAACTGTAAGAGATATATAAATTCTGTCCTGCCTGATTACTTCCCTGCCCCCTCTGGAAAAACCAGTTTTGTCTCCATTTGTAATTCATCTCAATGTTCCTTTACTCTATATAAATTTGTGCCGGACTGACTTTTCCTTTGAACTGCTTATAACATTTGCCTGGTTCCCTCATTTCATGAGTAAAATAAATTCTTAAAAATGTGTTCATCTATATCTATATTAGAGTCATGATTTTATCTTTTTCAGGAAATATTCTTTTCACAATTTTGGAAGTCCCACTGAGACACCTAATAGATTCACCAAAGCCTGGCAAACTTCTTCACCAGAAGTGGTGCATCTTATTTTAAGCTCAGGTATGTCTTTTCTTGGCCCCAAGAGGCAAACACAAGAGAATTTTGCTGACTCCCTGTTTTTCTAATTTTAACTTTGTACTAAGTTTGGGAATTGGTTTTAGAAATCTATTCTCTAAATAGGATGAAAAGAGACCGAAAATCTGGTCTATTGGTCTTTGTGGTCTACTTGAGCTCAAACAAATGAATAATTTGTACTCACTGTGAAGAGAATAGCTCTTTAGTATGGACCAGTGAATTTCTTAATTCACTGTTAACTGTTAACCCAAGCCTGAAATTTTAGAACTGAAATTATAAACTGTGACTACTGGTTTGTCTACATGTCTGTTAATTCAGAAGGGTCTTTACTTCTCATTATATATGTATGGGTAATGTTTTTCTACCACGGTATGTTATTAATGAATTAGATCGTAAAACTCTGTTTTGATTGGCTTATAGAAAAAATAAGTGCTTATATAAGAATACCCAAAATTCTTAGAAAACAAGGAAACTCAACTTCTAAATATTCTTAATGTGCTAGATTTTAAAAAGATATTCTTGGGGTGCCTGGGTGGCTCAGTCAGTTAGGCATCTGACTCTTGATTTTGGCTTAGGTCATGATCTCAGGGTCGTGAGATTGAGGCCCAGTGGGCTCTAGGCTCAACAGGGAGTCTGCTTGAGATTCTCTCCCTCTCCTTTTGCCCACCCCCATCCTCACCTCTGCTGAGGAACTCTCTCTCTCTGGGGGGCAGGTAAGCATTCTTATAGACCTACGGAACTTTTAAGAATTCAAGATCAAATAACATAGGTGAATCTTGGGGCACCTGGCTGGCTTAGTCAGAAGAGCATTCAACTTTCGATCTCAGGGTTGTGAGTTCGAGCCCCACACTGGGTATATAGATTATTTAAATGAATAAATAAAAACTTAAAAATATTCTTTCTAAACATATATAAATTTACTGATCAAATAAGCTAGCATTACTTCTGTTTAATGTTTATAATCCTAAAAAATATAAATTTCTTTTTATCCAAAATGATTCTTTATTCTGGTCATTTTAACTAATTGGTAACTAAGTTTTATAGTATGTCACCTTGAAAATTAATTTCTAAGATCTTAGATTAACTTAAAACCTTAGATGATGTTAATGGGTATTTATTAGACACTTAAGCACCTAGATCATTTCTAAGAATACTGAACTACTGATTACTAAGCAAAAATTTAAGTTTATATACTTTTGGAGGTTTTATCTTTGGGTTTGTTAATGGACACATTCATTTTTGCTGCTTGGAGAAGTTCGACTATAAGACTACAACTACATGGTTGTAGAAAGTTGTTATGTGAATTTATAAGTTTTGCTAGTTTACTTAAATATTAGCGTGTAACGGTTTTCAAGGATCTCAGTTTTCTCTATGAAATCAGAGTAACTTTGGTTAAAAGATACAATTAAAACATATGAAATTCTCCTAAGAGCAATAGTGGCAAAGAGGTATATAACTTTGTATGCAAGGTAATGAGATGTGTTTTTGTTTACCAATGGAAAAAGAGAATAGTTAGTATAGAGGCCTCTTTTAGGCAACCAACTTGAATGACAGAAACTTGATCAAGGCAAAGGGGCCCACAGTGACCACCAAGCTGAATGCAAAGAGGCTTTCACTAAGCGACCCACCTGGAATAGCCATAGGCCTTAACTGACCAATTATAACCAGGCACAGTTCCAAAAATTACCAAAAAAGGGAAAATTCCATACTCTCTCACTCTGCCCAATAACTGTGGTCCCTCACCACCCCCTTATCCCAATCTTTCCTTTGCTATCTTGCCCACCGTTTGTTCTGCCTTGGGTGAATTCTTACACCTCCCACACTGCAGCCACCATCCTATCAGGTCGGGTCACCCCACAGTTAGGTCCTAAAGTAAATGTTCAGAATGAGAAAGAGAATGGTGAAGGACAAAACCTGCATGGATGCTGAAAATTATATAAGATTTGCAAAAAGAAAGCTTTATTTGCCTTACAGTATGTCCAAAAAGTCTGAGAAGTTATGACATGTATTAAAATCCTAGCAAAGTTTGCTCAGTTTAGGTGGGCTTATTTCATTAGTTCACTATTTACTGCCTCTACCTACAACATGAAGGGTTATTCCTTTTGTTTAATCTGCCTAGATTTCAAAGTTTCTGCCGCTTACCAGAATAACCTCATATGCCCACTTTAAGTCCTTAATGACTTCCTTACGAGCTCAGGATCTTTACAGTCATGTTACCTTTTATGTTTGTAAGTTTTATCATCCCTTTGAAAAGAGCAGTCAAGTACTGTTTGTCTCACACCCACGATCCTATTCCTATCCTAAGTGTGCAAATCCACTGACATTTTTAAATTTTTGCCTCCCCAAAATAACAGCCTAAATGTAAAATAAAAGATTCAGAATATCTTTGTACCTAAAACTATTTTCAAGATTCCCCAGAAGGCCTCTGGACTATCACAAGGATGTATTCTTTCAACCTCGTGAAAAGAGAGATACTGGAAATAATTAGGTTTCTTTGACACGATACTATTGATGAGTGGACTGTAAGAGTTATCAGAAGAGATGCTTAACCCTCCTGAGGTTAAATCTATATGGGTAAAATGTTATTAATATAAATATTTCAGAAATTTATGCTATATGCTAAGTATAGATTCTCAGTGCCCTCACTGTCCATGTTTTATTTATCAGGCTCTGGTACCGCTTTGTCTGATATTAATACAGGTTATCAGAAACAATTTCAGTTATCTTTAAAAACATCAACTTGGTTGCATCTTCTGTAGTTTGGATCTCATATCTCCCAGGCCAGTTTGTGTAAACTGGGAATCCGTATCACATATCAACGGAGTTTGATCAATATACAAATGTTTAGGACCTTCCTCAGACTTACGGAATCTCTTCACTTGATTTTCTTGACATATTCCTGGTAATATTCTTACTACATGCTTGGCACATTAAGGGTATATTACATCTCAGGATTATTATTCTCTGTAAATATTCATCCATTTTTATAAGTTAGATGCACATTCACTGTCTTCTTTGAAACCAGGCTTTAATACTGATTACAGATATTTTGTATATAACATTTCTGGTATGACTTTAAGTTGCTTTATTCTTGTTATGAATGCTTATATTTCATTTCTGAAATTCACCAGTAATGTCAATTACGGCCATCTTAAATCTTTTATTACTTAGGGATAAATTTTTTTGTTTTACTCTGATGCTACCCTGAAAGCTCCTGAAATCAGTTACAGGCCAGAGTGCTTTGTCTTCAAAGACAGACAGCCTCAGAGCTCCATGGAGAAGGACTGTTAGGTATTCTTGGGTACAGACTTATGATGGCATAAATAATTATAAGACCATACCAGTGGACTGAGTCAGGATTTCCAGAACTCTAGTTGAGCTGCAGATGAATTTATGATCCAGTGAAACAAGAATTAATTATATAGGACTGAATGCACTGATGAGGGCTGAATGTAGTTTCTGTTTGGAGTATTTCTGATATTGTTTCAGTGTTCTATTTTCTGGGCATTTAAGGAATCCTTTCCCTTTTCTCCTGAGGTATCTACAATTTAGTAGATAGTGTTCTGTAAACTAAAATTTGTATCATTTGTAAATGATATTAGTCTCCCTGCATGACCCCTACAGAATTCGGGAACTCTTGTTGAATATTCTTATATTCATGGCAATACGGTTATTTGTACATGTTCAATATGTCCTCCTTTCTATGAGAAAATTAGTGTAAACAATGGTTATGTAACAAAGGCCATACCTAGATTGACATATTTGACAATGATACTAATATAATCAGATACGCCCAGACACTATTAAGAAACTAAAGTTGAAAAAATCCTTCTAGGAAAGTGGCATGGCATCAGGCTAACAAATTGCAAAGTTCCCCAAGGTGGTAAGGAACATTTTTTGAGGATCTTAGGATATTTTAGGGACCCTGAGAAGGGAGGAAAAATATGCCCAAATTAATAGGCATCACAGAAGAAATCTGGTGCCAAGTTAATAGTTGTGAAAAGTCTAATCTGAGATTCCCTATGAAAAATTTCAGCAAACTTAAGAAAGCATATAAGGTAAAGAGCAGCAGAACTGCTGCCCCCGAAAATGCCTTTTGGCATAAGGATTTTGAGCTGGTTAGTTTTAAAAAACAGTAAACACAGGGAAATCTCTGAAAATGAAGAAATTGCCCTTTTATGAGGGACATTTACATTTATAAGGGAAATCTCCATTTGTAAAGGTGTCTCCCACTCTGTACTAGGAAGGGGAGGATGACTAAAACTCTGGAAATTCACCAATGGAGAAGCTGTGGAATTAAATCTGCATAACAATTATATCCTTGTTTATGGTTCTTTGCCTGATAACCTCCCAATGCTCTCCCCAGCGCCTGCTCCCCAAATCTTTTGTCTTCAGCTGGAGATGGTATTTAAGGTGGTGGCAAGGGCCATTTTGGAGTTAACAGTTCTCCCTGGTATACAGGAGGTATACATGTTATTAAACTTGTTTGTTTTCCTCTGTTAATCTTTTAATTATAGAGGGCAGGGGGTCTCAGCCAAGAACTATAAAGTTAAAGGGAAACTTATTTATCCTCTCCTACAGTTGCAAATTATTCATTCTTGCTATACCTAAATAAATGCTCAGGCCAAATATTAGCCCAATATTTTGTGATCATAAATAATCTTTGAGATTTTTTTTAAATCACAAAAGAGGAAGAGTGGGAACAAATTGTTTCAGTAGAAAACTGCATTATCTTATAGTATGCCCTTTCCCCGTCCAGGTTATCAGATTTCAGCTTAACTCCTTGTCTTTCAGCTATTTTACTTCTTTTTAAGTTGTATGACTGATAGATATGCAAATTATGTCCTGTGTCCTACTGATAGTGATTTAATTAACTACCCCTCCCCCACAAACCTCCATCTGTCTCCATTTGCATTCCTTTTTTCCACATACATTTGTGTTTTGACTTTTACTTTCAACTGGTTATAACATCTACCTAGTTCCTTATAACACATGGATAAAATAAATCCTTTAACACAAATTTTTATATCTGTAGGAGTCCTGCTTCTTAGCTTTCGAAACAAAGCTGTCTTTTTAACAGATGAGTGAATGTGAGGTTGAGCCCTCATTAGAAGGTTTAAGTTAGGTGGAAATCCAGACTTAGTTGATGGGTCTACTTCTGGAATAATTCTAAAACCTGGGCTGCAGCTCCAATTACCTCCTTATTTTCCAGAATCCAGGGCTCGACCTGTCTGCTTCCTCCCCTGCCTCTACCTTCTTTTACTTCAGAGGCGGGTTTTCCTCCCCAATAGACCCAGTATGGACAGAATGCAGTTTCACAGTTTATCCTCTGTCCTCCTACTCCTGAAAGAAACCCTCCTCTATTTTGAGAATTTCAAAGAGTTTTTACAGCTAACAACAATGAGAAAAACACAGGGGGTAAAATGACCTACCAAAGGAAAGTCACAAAGTTTCAAATCAGATCAAACGGGGAAAAGGCCATTTCTGGTTTTCATTAGCATGTAAATGGTAGTAGATCCTAGCCTTCTACCAACGACATTTTTTCCACAACTATCTTACTCCTCCTCTCTCCGTGATGCGGCTTCCTTCTCCACCCCGCCCTCAACTCTATCATGAAACAGTAGGAAAGACAAAAGCCACAATGGGTGAGAAAGGTGGGTCTTTTCAGTACACAAAGAACTAAAGTGAGGTTGATCTACATTTCAGAGGAAACCCCAGATACTCTTTTCTCTTTTTACAAAGAAAGGTTATCTTTGAAGAGTTCCTCTGGAATATTTGCTGAGCTCAAAGAGAGACCTTCAGGATGAGGCCCTGGGGTTAAAGCCAAAAGACTCAGGGGTATTTATATTTTCTTTACTTAGTGTGTATGTTGGGGGAGGTTGAAAAGTAAGATTTGGGGGAGTGGAAGGTAGGGAGCAGGGGGGGGGAGCCACAGGGAGGGCATTCAGTCTTTTCTTTCCCACTCCCTAGTTTCACAGAACCAGCCCTCTGATGAAGCGAGATATGGTGAGAAGAGAGACCCAAGCAAAACAGAAGCAGGGGGGTAGTTACAGGAGTTATTAATAGCAGGAAGAAGAGAACTACTTTTAGTCTCAGAAATTATATATTCTTACATAAAATTCTTATGTAAAAAGATGAACCTGCACAATACCTTATATGGTTAAGAAATGAAAAATGGGTGATTAATGGGATCTTGTGGTATAACATAGTTCTCTTTTAGCTATTCTATTTCATTATTGTATTACATGTAACATAAGAGTTTCCACTTATCCTTGATTCATACTGGGTAAGAATAGAGAATAGAACTATATTTCTCAAAAATATAAAAGTGAAGTTTTCAAAGTTGGATAAGGTTTTCATATTTCCTACATTCATACAGAATATATATTAGTGAAATATTTAGAATATGTATAGAATGTATATTCTGTGCGTTGCTAAGTACTATATAGATCAGTGCTATCCAATAGAAACATAATGTGAATCACATATAACTTTAAATTTTCTTTACTTTTTTAAAGTTTATCTATTTATTTATTTAAGTAATCTCTACACCCACCAAGGGGCTCAAACTCACAAGCCCAAGATCAAGAGCTGCTCTTCTGACTGAACCAGACACGTGCCTCAGTATAATTTTAAATTTTCTAGTAGCCACTTTAAAGAAATATGTAACATCTATTTTAATCATATTTTTCTAGCCCAATATAGATTTAAAATATTATCACTTAAATATGTAATCAATACAGAAACTTTAGATAATTTTTATACCAAGTCTTTGAAATACAGTGTATATTTTACACTTACAGCACATTTCAGTATGAACTAGGCACATTTCAAGTTCTATACAGTCACATGTGGGTACCATATTTGACAGTGCTGACCTAACTAAGGCAAAAGAAAAAAATTAAATTTCCTTGAAACAGGCAGAGTGACCCTCCTCGGGGAGCTTAGCTACCTCGATGTTGACACTTTGCTAAGGGCGAATGGCAATCTTATCCCGACCCCCCAGGATCCTGTAAGTCTTCTTTAAGATGTAAAAATTCCTTTGAAAACTTCCTTTATCTCTACCCCCCAAGATACTCAGCAATCATCCTCCAAGCATATGGCCCACTGATACACATCTGAAGGGTCTCAGGACTGAGTTTTTATCAAACAGTAATAAATGACCTTTTCCTAACAATAGCTAGCCCCCTCAGGATCCTGGAAACCTTGTTTCCAAAATTCCTTGGAGGCTTGTGCTGTCCCTAACCCCCTCCCAACTTAAAAGTATATAATCAGTCATCCATCACAACCCCAATGCAGCTCTTTCTGCCCAAAGGTCCTGTCCCCATGCTTTAATAAAACCACCCTTTTTACACAGAAGACATCTCAAGAATTCTTTCTTGGCCGTGACTTTGAACCCCAACCATTTCTTGTATCATAATCAATTTTTTAAGATCTACTAGCAGCATAGTATCATATAAAAAATACTGAACTTGGAATCTAGGAACTTGGGCCTTATCAATTAAGAGCTATGTGATTGATCTGGGTCTTTTATTAATTTCTAGGCCTCTGTATCCTTAAAAAAAAAAAGTTTAGAACAAATAACACCTTGGAAAACAGCTCTAACGTTACGAAATAATCATCTTACGTACACTGGAATATACTTAAGTTTATCGGTTAAACTCAGGATAAGCTCCACATTAGAGAAACACTGGTTGTATTTTACGAACACACTAAAATATAAGAAATTGCTAATCATTCTATAATTTTCTTTCTCCTGATTACTAGAGGGAAGTAACAGTTCTTCTGAAAGACCGAACAAGTAGCCAAATTAATTTAAAGTGATTTTTAAAACATGATTTGGAGAATAATTTATAACATCACTAAATGTACAGTTCAAACTCACCAAATATTTACTGAGCACATTAAAAGATGAGTGGGACTGGGTGTTTATTTTTTCCGTGTAGGTGCTTATAATCCAGTAGGCAGAATAAATTATTACAGTTTGAGTACAAGGACATGCCTTATTTAACTACGGATCCCCAAAGCCTAGCCACCACTGCCAGCAACAATAGTGTCTGATGGAATGAAATGTAATAAATACAAAACCGTACTATAAAAGCTGTAAGAAAGGAAAAAAATTATTGTGTATGTTAAAAGAAAGAGAAAGCACATCCAGTAAGGGGTGGGAGATGGAAGTGGGAAAGGGGAATAAGAAAAGGGAGCCGGAAAGAGTTAATGTTTAAACTGTATTCTTTATAAAGGTTAGATTGTAGTTCTTGGCAGGAATAAGGATGAGAAAGGGAACAACAGCATGAGTAAGTTGTAGATGTAAGAAAATATATAAGAAGCCTGGGGATAAGGGCAGAACAAAGAGTTGGGACAGAGTAAAATAAAGCTAGGTCAGTGCTTCAGTGATGTGTTTATATTCTGAAGAACTGTGGTTTTTGTTGTTGTTTAGATTTTAAGTAATCCCCACACTCAACGTGGTGCTTGAACTCACAACCCCAAGATCAAGAGTTGCATGCTCTACCAAGCCAGCCAGGTGCTCTTGTGAAGAACTCTGATTATCAGTTGAGAGTATATCTCTTAAGCAGAAGCCCTTTAAGATGTTTTAATAAAGAGTAGTTTGGATTTAGAAAAATGTCACAGAAGCAGGGGTCTTGCTATTAAGACTGTGTGTATATGTGTATTTTTATACAATGGTTTAGATCCTGGGTTAATAAACATTTTCTGTAAATGGCCAAATAGAAAATATTTTTAGACTTTGGGGGCCTTATGGTCTCTATTACAACTATTTAATTTTACTATTGCAGTTGAAGAGCAGTTACAGACAATATATAAATGAATGAATACAACTGTGTTCAAATAAAACTTGTTCATTCACTTACAGGTAATGACCTTGTTAGCTAATGTTACTTAATGTCTCTAAAACCTCAGTTTCTTTGATCTACAAAATGGGGATAATAACTGTTCCTGCTTCACAGAGTTGCAGTGAGGATTAAATAGGACGAATGAAAAGCACTTAGCAGAGTGACAAACTCATGCCTTAATGCTTATGAATGTTAACTTTGTGGTGATGATACTCATTACCTGAGTCTGAAATATAATTAGAAGGCATTAAAAATTTCTAGGAAGAAAATGAATCTGAAAATCTTGTTCTTTATTATACTGATTCTCTATAATACAATCTTTTATGTCAAGGAAACTGATGGTCATGACTTTTTTAAAAAACCATTTAAAAGTAAGGAAAACAAGAAACCCAAAAAGGGGATGAAATGTGTATGTTGTTCACTTTCAGAATAGTCCCTGAGTATACAAAATATCTTTTTTTTGAGGCAAGGCAAAGATAAATATCTTTTTTATCCTAACCTCCTGTTTCTTGACACTAGTGAAAGGCAAACATTTAATACTCCTAAATGGATAACTTTTGCCAGATATTTTGTTTATTATCAACACAGAAACATCTTTATTAACAAAAACATATTTTCCCTCTAGACCATATAATGAATAAGTTAAATAAGTTACTGGGCTAGAAAATAAAGAAATAAAACTATATGAGTTGGCCCATGAGCTTAATATCCTTAAGTGTACTTAGTTTTTGAGTATTACCCAATCCAATTTCTCATTTCAAAGAGGAAGGAACTTGACTTGCTCAAGATCTCCTGTAAACAGTTATGGAATGAGAATCCTAGTCTCTGAATCCAATAGTTGTCAATATTAGTAACAACTTCTAAACCATTTCTTTCTAATGCTTTCACTAACCAGAATATTGGTTTCACCCAACCTTCCATTAGCTCACAACAAAATGATGTTAGGTGTGGGGGGAGAGGAAAACCTTTAGAATGTCCCCACCACTATCTACCTACCCAAGAGAGGCAAATCAGAATGGATAAGATGTGGGTAATTTGGAAAAGATCCTCCACCCCATGATTCTGTACCATTTCAAAGATTTGCTTAGACTGGCTGCCTCAATAACTAGAGAAACAGGACGTTTATATATATAAAGTCTCTTTACATATAATGATATATAATGCTGAAGGTTAGATAAATGAGGCAGATCATAAGTATTATAATGAATTCAAGAGTGGAATAATCAGTGAGAACTCTCCCAAGAGATGAGACCAGCTTCAAATTCCTGAGTAGAGGAATGTGTTTTAGAAAGTAATTTTACCACATTATCACATGTCCATTATATAGATATTATGCTAGGTGCTGGGGACAAGGCAGTGACTAAGATGGATGTGGTTCCTACTACCTTGTAGGTTAAAATTCCTGATCCACTGTTAGCCTATAGTATTATACTATCCACTAAGCTTTTTCAAGTTATACTGCCTATTGACTTTGATAATGTTCCTCAATTTTCTTTTCCAGGGAGGCAGAAATCAGAGTGGGAAAGGACGTGATTTCAACAGCAGCAGTGGCTAGTTCACACCTGCATTTCACATGGCAACTGTAGTCATGCAGTCCTGGTGACCACTTAGACATTAACCAGAGATTTAACAATTTAATTAGATTTCCTGTTATTAAACTCACATTACAGACCTCGAATAATTTTCAAGGTGTCAGACATGAAATATGGCAGGCTGCAAAGATGGAAAACATTAATAGAACTGTTTATGATAAGCTATATTACAGTGTAATTAAAAAACAATTTGATTTAAATCAAAATAATATTTTAAAGACTATGACCACTTTGAGAATAATTATGTAATTAAGAAATTTCGAAACTGCCAAGAACATGTTTTAATAAGGAGCTTCACTTAAAAATTTTTTTAGATTTTATAAAGTCTAAAACGAATAGGATAAACTTATATACAATAATAACTATGTTCTTAACTATGTTCTAAACACTTCTATTAACTAATTCAATCCTCATAACAATGCCATTGTACATAGGAGAAAATGGAAGTACAAAGACATACAAATAGTAAGAGACCAACATGGATCCAAGCCCAGGCAGTTTGGCTTCACACTCTTAATCATAAGCTATATAATACTAAGGGTAAAATATTTAAAAAGCAAATATCTTAGATAATAACCTTTATAGTGCTTTCACTTTTATATGTCAAATATGCTATAAAATACTAATAATCTTTTACATATATTGCCTTAAAGTAAAAATATACTTAGACATTATGTCATTCAAATAGATAACTCAGATTCAACTTCAACTGACCACTTAGAACAGAAGAATGCATTAGGTACAATACACAGTAGTGCTTGCAAATCCAAGAGAGAAAAACAGCAGAAATAGCAGATGGAGAGAGGTAAGGGGAAGAATGCATAGTTACTAAGCATGTATTATGTATCAGGTACTAGACTAGGTACACTATGAGTTAAGTATCATGACTTCAACAATGAGAAAATGTTAAGTCCATTATGAAATTAATTCAAAATCATGTAGCTTCCGAGTGGCATAATAAGGATCAGAATTCAGACTGCACTGACTCCAAAGCCTCTCTTCACTACCATGTTGCATGGCTTAATAGAAAATGAGAAAAAAAAATTTGTATTTTTGTTGTATCAATATAAGTAATAGTTTTAGGTGGCTATCTCAAAAACTAATACCCTCTTAGGCTGCATTAACCTAATTGTAGAGTTGAGATTACGCTCGGTACTATACCCACCATATCTAGAAAAGTGGCCCACAGACATCAGGCTTACGTGAAATTTTAAGGTACTTTATGGAATTTTAAGGTAATTTAAGGAAAATTTAAGAATAAGGTAATAACTATTATCCAAGTAATCAAAGAGCTATTAGGTAGAATTATAGATTTGAGATTTTAAATCAAAGTAAGAAAGAATAAACAGGTCTCAAAACTGGAATAGGCTGCCTTATGAGATGTTCAAGTAGAGTTTAAAAACCAAATATAAGTGATTTTGCGGAGTGGGCCATGAACAAGGAGGCGCAGAAATAGTTTTACTCCCTGCCTCTATTTCTAATTAGAGCATTTTGGCTTTGTTTACATGTTATGTGGGCATTCCATTTTAGATATTTTTTTGGAGGGGGGAGGTGTTCTGATGGTATAAAAAAATCTAAAAACCAATGGATTAGACATACTATAAGATTTCTTTCAACTCAAATTCTATATTCCTGACTGGTTTTGATTAAGGTCATAAAATCATATCTTGATTTCATTTGTCAAAGCAAAACAAAAATAGACCAAACATACCATTTTTTTCTGCAAAGGCAGCTGCGTCTTCTTTAGTACTGAAGGTTAGAACCATGTTGGACAAGGGATCAGCCCTGTAAGAAACAATTTTTTTCCAGAATTTAATATTAAGCTTTGGGGGGGGGGGGAAGAATTTATTTAAATAAAGTAAAATGTTTAGAAAATAAATAGTTGCTATAATATAAGGTAAGTATACTACTGATGAAATACCATATTTTAAAACTGTTAACTCTTTGAATATCTTTTTCCTGTATTAAACTGAGATTTTCTAACCTGTACTGTCAAATTTAAAAATTTGTAACTGCAAAGACATTTGGTAATTTTTAGTCCTTAATATTCAACTCTTCAAAAAAAAAGAAAAAATTAAATTGAATTAAAAAATCCCAACAATTCTCAAATTGACCTTATAAATTCAATATCAAGAAATTTACTGGTGAGGGGCGCCTGGGTGGCACAGCGGTTAAGCATCTGCCTTCGGCTCAGGGCATGATCCCGGCGTTATGGGATGGAGCCCCACATCAGGCTCCTCTGCTATGAGCCTGCTTCTTCCTCTCCCACTCCCCCTGCTTGTGTTCCCTCTCTCGCTGACTGTCTCTGTCTCTGTCGAATAAATAAATAAAATGTTAAAAAAAAAAAATTTACTGGTGAGTGCAATTGTCAATACCATCATTACCCCAAAAAATAGATGGCAATAACATATAAATGAATCTTCCATCATTATGGACAATTAAGCATATGGCCCCTTCATAAAATAAAGCCCCAAGTATTAACATTTGAGTTCTTCAATCTAGGATAGTGATGTTTACAAATCTACACAGAACCTTCACAAAATACCACATAATTTCAGAAATATCACTCTTATTAGTACATTTATAAGAAGGTAGAACACTGTTTGCTACAAAAGTTTATTATGAATCTCTCAAAGATGAATACAGCATTCTGTGAGACATCGTTTAGAAATGTGGAAGTAATGGGGTGCCTGGGTGGCTCAGGGCGTGATCCCAGGGTCCTGGGATCGAGCCCCACATCGGGCTCCCTGCTGGGAGCCTGCTTCTTCCTCTCCCACTCCCCCTGCTTGTGTTCCCTCTCTCACTGGCTGTCTGTCAAATAAATAAATAAAATCTTTAAAAAAAAAATGTGGAAGTAAAAAAGAAGACTTAGGAAGTAATATGGATAATGGGAAGATATGAGATATGCAGAGGAAAGAATATACAGGAAGTAGCCCTCACTGAAATGAAGATCCACAAATTAATGCTGATGAAATTCTAGTCCTCTACTGGGGTTACTGTTCTGAGCTCCTATGAGATCCCTATAATGATATGTATTCTTACCATACCCCCTCCTCCACCTTGTAAGAAAAAGAGCTTCAGAATGGTTAGTTGTATTAGTACCAACAACAAATAATTTTATACTTATCCCTCCTTTTACAAAGCACATGATCTCTCAGTTGATAGTTTAGATAAACTATACTGAGAACAGAAATGTCAACATAAATATGATCCAGTAATTTTAAGATTTATTTGACAGAGAGCCCCCCCCCCCCGCTTTTTTTAAAGATTTATTTATTTGAGAGAAAATGAGCAGGAAGGTGAGAGGAAGAGGGAGAGAGAACTTCCAGCACATTCCCCACTGAGTACGGAGTCCAACACAGGGCTGGATCCCACAACCTCAGATTGGGACCTGAGCTGAAACCAAGAGTCAGATGCTTAACTGTGCCATCCAGAGCCCCTGATCCCATAATTTGATGAGTGTTGACATTCATGTTAGCTTAGCTGAGACCAGGAAACACAACAGAAAAACTGTAGGAAAAACTCAGGAGCCAAGAGCTCTATAATCTGCAAAGGTGGTACAGCCTTTATTATTCTCTATTTAGGAAGAATTACATAGGTTGAACAGTTAACCTGTATCAATAAGCCACCATTTTTCCAGCCACTCCACTTCTATCCTTCTCATTCTCCATCTCCTATGTTTTGAAGTTCTTTTCTAAGCCACAACCAGCTTTCACTTTCTTATCCTTCCCCAAACTACTATAGTTTTCTAACTAATCTTTCCTTCTCCTCGACTCCGATCTACCTTCAGCATGTTGCCAGATTAATTTTCCTAAAGTTTGACTCTCAAACTCACTGTCCAACTTTAAAACTTAGAAGTTTTCACTGTCTACCAAATGAATTTCAAAATCTCCTACACTTTAGCATTTGAGCACTTCTACAATATGATCAGAACCCACTTTGCAATCTTCTTTTTAATTATTTCCCTTGGAAGTAACCAACTCGTCAAACAGATTGCTGAGTGCTCCTCTAAATGCAGCCTATACGTTCCCACCAGCTCAATCTGTTCCTTCCACTAGGAATATAGAGAGAGGCCACTGTATCAACATATAGAAGTCCATCCCAACCATCTCTCGTGATTTACAATGAATACTAATCTTTTCCACGAAGTCTTTTACATCCTATCCTCCTCCAATTATAAATAATCTCTCTTTTCAATCTTTAGTAAATATAATTTGTACTTATATTTTTAAACTCTGTTTTGCTCACTTCCCAATTACTGAGGTTCCAATTTGGGTAATGGCAGATTTACCTGCCATTAAAATCAGATTTATCTGCCTAATAATTCCATAATAAACTACAGACAGAATAAAAAAGCCCACTGTTTGAAGGGAACAGAGTAACCAAAAGCAGGAATGAAAATGGGAGACAATTCAACTTTTGAAGGAAGGGAACCACATTGGATTAGATCCAGTTGAGAGTTTTTCCCCTAAAGGTACTCTCTAGTCCAGACATTAGGACCATCAAGAACTCAAGCAGAAAGATAGTCATCAGCACAAGGAATCTGGAGAAGGGGGTTTAGTATTGCCAGAGCAGCTGGAAAGTTAGGGGAGGAAAGAGTGAAAAGGAGGCACGTGCAGAGAAGAGAACTACTGAACCGCACACAAATGCACAAGGCTCTAAAAACAATAACTGAGAAGGCTGAAAGAACAAAGCAGAGATTTCAGCAGCTGTTTTTTGCTACAGGAGAGACTGAGTTTGGAGTCTCCAGTTAGAAGGACTTAAGAACCTTGTGCTTTCCACCGAAACCTCAAAAGGGCCATGCCTTTTTATTATTTTATTTTTTTAAGTAGGTTCCATGCCCAGCCAGCATGGAGCCCAACCTGGGGCTTGAACTCATGACCCTGAGATCAAGACCTGAGCTAATATCAAGAGTGAGACACTCCACCAACTGAGCCACCCAAGCGCCCCCATGCCTTGTTATTTTTAACACTACGTTCTAGGACTAAGACCAGGGTAAAACCGAAATGCACCCAACCTAACAAAGCATAAAATAAATCCTCCAGAAATTCAAGGTAATCTATTCATATTTTAACTGTCTTCTGGAACACAACTCATCACATTATCAATGTCATTAAGTGGATAGGCATAAGGATAGAAAATTAATGGAATGGTACTTTTTTTTTTCTTTTCCTTTTTTTCAGAATGAAACTTCTTAATAGAAATTGACTTGATCAGGGGTTAGTTATGCATATTAATATGAAGTCACAGGTTCACCAAAGATATGTACAAGAATCTTCATTTTACTATTATGCATAATAACCCCAACTGAAGACTGTTACAAAAAGACAACAGGCCCAAAATGGAGTCATTTGTACTTAGCCCCAGATCAGCAAATCAAGACTTCACAAGACTCCACTTTAACCTAACTGCAATTTCAATTTCTCTCAGGAATGCAATCTTAAACTAGTCAGTCTGGAATACCAATCAGAGAGGAAAAATAATCTGCTCTTTCCTTGTCCTTGCCCCCTTTTGCCTGTAAGTCTTTCATTTCCCACAGCATTGAGAAGCTTCTATTTGCTAGACAGAATGCTGCCGGATTCATGAATCATTGAATAAAGCCAATTTAATCTTTATATTTACTCAGCTGAATTTTGTTTTTAACCAATTTAGTGGCAGTAGTGGGATGTGAAGCAACTTTTTGACGGCAGAGACAATCAGCAACAGGTGTGGCACCCACAAACCTTTTTGAGTTGAGTTCTTGGTCTTTTTCACCATTTCCAAGAGCCATGGGTAAGTTCTTTTTGATTCTGAGCTCCACTTTCTTTGCATCAATCCCAATCTAACTGGCATACCAGTCAGTTCCAGGTTGGGAGCTGCTGGTAGTTCACGCCACAATTCTGGAATTCTGGTTTAATTGGTGGAAACCTGCAGTCCTTGATTCTGTCCCAAGACCCATGTGGGAACCGTTAGTGGCAGCTGCAGTTTCCCACTGATGTGGAGCCTCCAGTCCCCATTTGTTTGGTGTTTGCTAGTTCAATCCTTTCCCCAGTCCAAGATTCCATGATGGAAATTATTGGTGGTACACACAGGACTATCTCATGGCCAGGACACAGTAACATCTCTTGGTTACTGCCAGTATATTAAGGTATACATGTTTGTTTTGTGTTGTGTAAAGGTTAATGCTAATGTGGATCTTGGAAGCCAGCAAGCTGCAAAAATTGGTGGGAACATGCTGAGCACTCAAAAACTGCTACAGCACTCACCACCTAACTCAAAGATTCCCATGTTAGCATAAGTTGATTGCAGAATGGGTTAGATGGACGCTATATCACTGCCAAACTCAAGAAAATTTCTGTGCAATGAGAGACACTGCAAAATACCACAAAATCCCCAATGCAGCAGCACATCGGGTTTTAGTTTGGCTCTGAGAGACCCAAAGGCTTAGCTTGGGGGGGGAAAAAAAAAGGAAAAAAAGATCTTTAAATTCTAAAAAGTTAAGCATGCCACCTTCTGGCACACCTGCATATTTTGTCTAAGAATTATAGTCGCAGATGCTATAAGTATCTACAAAAATGTCAAAATTTTGTTAGAGACAACCTAGAATTACAATAGCCATTATGGGAAATGTTCCAATTAGATGAGATCATTAATTTAAGAAATGCACTTAAAAACAAGGGTTCCTGAACTGAACAAATAGAATGGGATACATATTTTAATTGGTATTCAGAAGCTTGCAAAATGCATCAAATTGCTTCATTAAAAAAATGAAGCAAAAGGCTAATGAAAAATTAAAGACACTTAAAAAAAGACAATAAAACTGACATGATTCCTATTGCTCCCCTCTAATCTTCCTTTACCTGAGTATTCAACATTCTACTAATCCTTTATCTGAACTGCCTTTCCACTCTGAAGAGACTATTAAAAGGTTACCTTTTATGATAAAATCACCCAAGGCTGCAGGGTGACTCACTCCTTGGTCAAAGACCAAACTAAAAACCATAGTTAAAGAGTTTCTTAAACCCAAGGAGGACCCCCAAAGTTTTCTGAAGAATTTATTAAGAGTCATTATGAGGGCCTATGTCCCCAGGCTGCCAGATCTTGTCAGTTTGTGCACATGCCGGTGGGACCTGGTGAAGCCCAAAAATGGATGCAGGAAGCAGGATGGTGTAACTCCAAGGATGATATCCAAGATCCTTAATCCTCAACCTGCTCCCTTTGTGGACTAGGAAAGGTCTACAGAACAGCCAACTGATCTTAAGAAGCCATGCCTAGAATCTTCCCTGTTCACAATGATTGGTAAATTATTCAAAGATGAATCTGCTGCAGACTTTAAGTCCACTTGGAAGCTCTCTTCTATAGCATTCCAGGGCTCCACATAATAAATGAGGTCACCCAATTTGCTCTAGCTGCCCTATTTGTAAATGGATTATCTCCTGAGATTAGTGGATTGATAAACAAGCAGAAAACAGGATGGGAGACAACTGACTGAACTTGTGATCATAGCTGAGTACTTTGAAAGGACTTGGGAACAACACCACAAACAAAAGTCTGCCAAGCTACTGGCCTTACAGCTACAATAGCTCCAAGGTCAGGCACCTAAAATAATATCTGGGTCCCCAATCAAAACAATGGCCCAAGGGTTGATGCTTCATTTGTAATCAACTGGGACACTGGAAAAAAAGTATCCTCAAAGCTCCTATGCAAATCTGTCAATATCAGCTCAAGTGAAGCAAATGTTTCCTCCAGAAATATTAGTAAAAAGCTTTAGCCAACTGAGGAGGCAATCTTATTCCATTTACTAGAAAAACAACTTAGATCCAACTTCTTCTATAACTAGTGAGTTTTGTATTACTGTACCTGATTCATGGGAGTAATTTTAAAATAGAAGTTATAAATTCTCCATTACATCTCTCTGTATGTCTACGTGGGTCTAAATATTTGTGTTGCAGATAGATTATTTTTTTTAATAATTTTTTAAAGATTTTATTTATTTATTCGACAGAGATAGAGACAGCCAGCGAGAGAGGGAACACAAGCAGGGGAAGTGGGAGAGGAAGAAGCAGGCTCATAGCGGAGGAGCCTGATGTGGGGCCCGATCCCATAACGCCGGGATCACGCCCTGAGCCGAAGGCAGACGCTTAACTGCTGTGCCACCCAGGCGCCCCAGATTATTATTTTTTATCTCTAGATGGTATTGGTAAAATTAATTTGTAAAAGAGGTCTATTTAACTGGTTTAAAGAAAATTAAGCACCTTTTTGAATTAAGGTATTCCTAAAATTCTCAGATATACAATAGAAACTAACCCAAATGCTTTTCATATTCATGTGATCTGGGAAAATATTCAGCATCAAAGCTAATTTAAGTTTGTTTGTGTAATTAAAATAGGTCTTTAGAGTTACCAATAGTGAATATAATGCAGATATACAACTTTTATTCTACTTGGATTTAGTAGTCAAATATGTTCACATTATCGCTGTTACAAAACTTGTCAGCAAGAAAAATAATATGATGAATTTTCATAAGTTATCTAAACATACTTATTGAGAATGAGTGAATTAAAAATTTATTTTAGAGCACGCACATGCATGAGAGGGGGGAAGGGCAGAGGGAGAGACAAAATCCCAAGCAGACTCCTCACTGATTTTGGATACTTGGGGCTTGATTCATGACCCTAGGATCACGAATGGAGCCAAAACCAAGAGTTGGACACCTAACTGACTTGAGCCACTCAGGTGTCCCGAGAACGAGTGAATTAAATAGATGTAAGCAGGATAAAGGTTTTCAGATGAATTTTTAAAATAGCTTCTCCAAATCTTTTTGTTAACCTGAAACCTTTAAAGTTGTGCTAGGTTAAGTGATGGAGGATCATTAAATATATAGATCATTTATAAATAAGATAAAAAATTAAAAAATACTGAATATAGGTTTATCTGCTTTTGGCTTCCTATTAGAGGAACTAAAAGTACCTGGATCTATCAGTAAACATGTTTTGTGCCTGAGAAATCTACTATGAGAAAACATGCATTTCCAGAAATAATAAGTATTTAAGAGTCTGCCAGGGGCGCCTGGGTGGCACAGTGGTTAAGCGTCTGCCTTCGGCTCAGGGCGTGATCCCAGCGTTATGGGATGGAGCCCCACATCAGGCTCCTCTGCTATGAGCCTGCTTCTTCCTCTCCCACTCCCCCTGCTTGTGTTCCCTCTCTCGCTGGCTGTCTCTATCTCTGTAGAATAAATAAATAAAATCTTTAAAAAAAAAAAAAAAAAAAAAGAGTCTGCCAATCCACAGAGTGCTAGAGTAAGAGACAATTCATAACGGTTTACTTCTTTATTTTCATTAAAAATTAAGATTTTTAGGAGCACTTGTCTGGCTCAATCAGTAGAGCATGCCAACTCTTGATCTCAGGGTCATGAGTTCAAGCCCCACGATGGGCATGGATCTTACATTATTTTAAGGTTTCTAGAGTTAAAAATTCTAATATATGTAATTAAAGCCACTAAATTTTGTGGAAAAGGAAATCTGGACAGGAACATTAGGCATGGTCAAGATTGGCTAAGATTAGAATGAATTTAAGTGAATGTGTTTTATACTAAACTAGTGTAGGGGAGCCTGGGTGACTCAGTCCGTTAAGCATCTGACTCGTGATTTTGGTTCAGGTCATGATCTCAGAATCATGAGATGAGAGCCTGTGTCAGGCTCCACGCTGAGCATGAAACCTGCTTAAGACTCTCTCTCTAAATGTAAACTAGTGCTAAATTAGAATGTGGTTCTCCCTCTGTTAAACTGACAAAGTTTTCTTGGACTACTGGTCTGCTTTTGATAAGAGACTAAAAAATTCTTTTTTTCTTTACCTTTTTAAGTAATCTGCCTAGAAAACAAAGATTTTATCTTCTCAAAATAATTTCCTGTGTCTCATGTTGTTTTTATCAGGTCTTTAATTACTTAAGAATACTGAATCTTCCCTATTAAAACAGCTAAGGTTATTGTTTTATAATGACTTAACTTTTTCTATTTGCCTTCCAAGTCTTTAATTGTCACTATGGTTAACTGGATAACTGTTGTTTCACAGTTACCTATGATCCTACTTGACCAAGTGTTTTCTAACCTATGATATTTTTGATCAACTTCCCACAAATCAAACTCCAAATGAAGTATTTTTGACCTTGAACTAAATTTAGGATTTTCTAGAGGGTCCCGGAAAAACTGGAAAAGATTTGTATTCTCTCCTTATAAAAAGAGAGATGTTAAACTAATTAGGCTTATTTGGGATGTTAAATGACAGGAGATGCACTGTCAAAGTATAAAGTCTTCTTTATGTTGTATTTATATAGGTATGTATTGTTAAGTGTTCTAAAAATTATACAAAATTCTTAGAAATCTGATGTCCTGGTATAATGTTATCATTTTTTAAAAGATTTTAGTTATTTATTTGAGATAAAGCAACAGTGAGAGAGCAAGTGAGAAAGAGAGCATGAGCGGAGCAGGGAGAGGCAGAAAGAGAAGCAGGCTCTCTGCCAGGCAGGGAGCTCGATGTGGGGCTCGATCCCAGGACCCAGGGATCATGACCTGAGCCGAAGGCAGCCACTTAACCAAATGAGCCACCAAGGCGCCCCTAATGTTATTATTCATAATTTCACTTATTATCTTAAAATGTTGTGTAACACAGAAATAACCAAATTTCCTTGTCAATTCCATTATAAGAGACTCTTCTCAGATCTTTAACCACAGAAATACTTTAAAGTCCTACGTCATTCAGCGAGATTGTTTTACTCTGATGCTTAAGTGTTCCTGCAAAAGTGCTACATTTTTAAGGAGATTCATGGAAAGGATTTTGACAAGGACGGGTTTCGTTTTTTTTAAGATTTTTATTTTTTTAAGTAATCTCTATACCCAATGTGGGTCTCAAACTTACAACCCCAAGATCAAAAGTTGTATACTCTACTGACTGAGCCAGCCAGGTGCCCTGACAAGTACAAGTTTCTGATAACTAAAATCATAAAACTGAACTGGGTAGGAATTTCCACATCTATTTATTAGAAAAAACTGGATTCGAGAATTACTAACATGGCAGGCCTCACAGGCAACTTTCAGGGCCTTGAGTTCAAGCCCCATGTTGGGCATAGAGCCTACTTAAAAAATAAAGAATTAGTAACATGGGACTGATTGAGGAAAATTTAATTTTTATCATTTCTTGTTTGAAATATTGCTGGTTCTTTAATGTTTTGTTTTTCCCGGTTTGGCAAAACTTTTTATCTTAAACAATTTATGACTTACAACAATTTGGTAAAGTACACCTTTGTAAATAAAGATGAAATTCTTGAGTATTCTTTTTTTTTAAGTAGGCTCCATGCCGAATGTGCAGCCCAAAGCAGGACTTAAACAAACAACCCTGACATCAAGACCTGATCTGAGATCATGAGTTGGCTGCTTAACCAACTGAGCCACCCAGGCACCCCATGAATATTTTTTTCATAGTAATATAGTTTTTTACATAACTTAAAATCTGTTCTCCTTATAACAAGACACGATTGGAAATATTGGCTATGTCACCAAGCCTTTGACTGGAATGGTTTTCAAGTAAAATCTGATGGCCTGTCCCTCAGAAGCTTCTGAGAGCTCAAAGATTCCTTATGAAAAGTTCCAGGAAAGCAGTCTTCAAAAAGAGCTTATATGATCAGTCACTATTCTCACTGCACTTATATCAACAATCAGGCCAAGTTTACTGCAAATAAATTAGTTTTACTATTATCTTTGGTTTAAAAAAAAAAGTGGAGCTCATTGTATAGGGTAAGATAATGTTTGCACCTTTTAAACGTTAGATTCTGGTCCTATTAACTGTTTTTGAGGTTTTATATGCCTGTAAACTGGACTACATCCTGAATTTTTTTAGTTCCCTCAAATATCTGGCTATGCTCTCTCTCTCTCTCTCATGCTCTCTCTCTCAAATAAATAAAATCTTAAAAAAAAAAAAACAAAAGCTGTGAGAACTTCAAAGTGGTAGCTGGGAATAATGCTAATGCCTTAAATTTTAATCATCTCTCTCAGTTAAACTGAGAGTCTAATCCAAACGGGGGATGGGAGGGGATTGTTAAAAAAAAAAAAAAAAAATCAGCCCAAAATGGAGTCACTTGTGCTAAGCCTCACATCAAAAAAACAAGACTTCATACCTAAACTAACTGTAGTTTCAACCTCTCCCAGAAATGTAATCTTAAACTACTCAATCCTAGAATTTCCTAGTCAACAATAGTATGGTAATCGACCCAAAAGACCCCTTCTGTCCCCAAGAAAGACGAGGTGATCGTGCTTTCCTTGTCTCTACCCCTTCTGCCAATAAAAGTCTTCCATTTGGGGGTGCCTGGCTGGCCTAATCAGTAGAGAATGTGACTGACTTTTGATTGCAGGGTTGTGAGTTCAAGTGCCATGCCGGGTGTAGAGACTAATTAAAAATAAAATTAAAACAAACAAACAAACGAAAAACCCCCAGTCTTCCATTTTGTATAGTTCTTTAGAGCTCCTTTCTATTAGCTAGATGGGATCCTGCCTGATTTATAAATCACTGAATAAAGCCAATTTGATTGTTAAATTTATCAACAAAACTACCCAAATGCCATTAATAAACAGTACAATGGATGAGTCTTGCATATAGAAGAAAACACTAAATCTCATGTGACGGAAAGAGTAATCACGACATTTCAGGGGCGCCTGGGTGGCTCAGTTGGTTAAGCATCTGCCTTCAGCTCACGTCATGATCCCAGGTCCTGGAATAGAGCCCTTTCCTGCTTCAGGCTCCCTGTTCAGCCAGGAGAGTCTGCTTCTCCCTCTCCCTTTGCTCCTCCCCCCGCTCTTGCTCTCTCTCACACTCTCAAATAAATAAAATTTTTTAAGAAATGAGTAATCATGGGGGCGCCTGGGTGGCACAGCGGTTGGGCGTCTGCCTTCGGCTCAGGGCGTGATCCTGGCGTTACAGGATCGAGCCCCACGTCAGGCTCCTCCACTGTGAGCCTGCTTCTTCCTCTCCCACTCCCCCTGCTTGTGTTCCCTCTCTCGCTGGCTGTCTCTATCTCTGTCGAATAAATAAATAAAATCTTTAAAATAAAAAAATAAATGAGTAATCATGGCATTTCAAACACTGAGTATGGACACCTAAAGAACTATGCCTACATACTATTTTGCCAAATAAAATATAATTCTATTTTTTAAAAGATTTTTATTTATTTGAGAGAGAGAACACGCTCCAGCAAGCAAGAGTGGCGGTGGAGGGAAAGGGAGAAGCAGATTCCCTGCTGAGCAGGGAGCCTAACACGGGGCACAATCCCAGGGCCCTGGGGCCATGACCTGAGCCAAAGGCAGGGGCTGAACCAATTAAACCACCCAGGCGCCCCTATAATTTTATTTAAATTGGAACATGGCACATGTTTTTAACAAAAACTCTCCCAGGTACTTTGATAAGAAAAGATGTTAAATATCATCCTTTTCTAAAATAGACATAATTTAAATGGATAACCACTTTCAACTGCAGACTGGACACATACAGTGTTCTAAGAGTCTCAATAAGACTGATAATTTTCTATCTTATCTGGCTATTTTCTCTAGTAGCAGCAGCTTTTAATCAGCTAGAGGCAGTCCTGCTATTTAACATTTGAGTTTTATTCCACCACAGAGATTTAGGTCACTGCTTCACTGGTGCCACAGAATTTATAACCACTTTATTCCAATGTTCTGTAAATGCATTTGTTAATCACAAGATCGCAAGAACTTATAAGTTTCCCTCAAAACAGTTAATTTCTTTTTTTTTTTTTTTAAGATTATTTATTTATTTATTTGAAAAGAGAGAGACAGCCAGGGAGAGCAGGAACACAAGCAGGGTGAGTTGGAGAGGAAGAAGCAGGCTCCCAGTGGAGCAGGGAGCCTGATGCGCGGCTCAATCCCAGGACCCTGGGATCATGCCCTGAGCTGAAGGCAGACGCTTAACGACTGAGCCACTCAGGTGCCCCAAAACAGATAATTTCTAAACTATTCTCCTTACAAACAAATGACAAAAAAATTAAAAATAAACAAAAGTGTTATTAAATTATTAACACGATTCATACATCATATCAAACTAATATACATCATTTGGGACCATGCTAACAGTGCTCACACTGTCAGCCATTTGATCCAATAAACAGTACTCTGAAAAGACTGTTTCTAGAATTTATTGTGTTGGGCCACACTTACATGAATACTAAATATATACACATGTAAATGTAATATATGTCTGTCACTGAACATGGCACCTATACAAATGGTCTCAAAAAGTACTATCAAAGCATACTCTACATGAAAAAGTTTACACTTCAATATATGTACAAGGAAAATTTACAAAGAGCAGAAAACAATATTCACATTAAACCAAAGTACTCACGTTGATGCCCAACCCATCAAAGGATTTTCCCATCGCTCCCTGGTATCAAACTCCATCTTCCATTTCTTTGTGTTATTTACTCCAGACTGCATGTTATTGCGAGCAGGAACAAAGATCCTGACTTTTCTAGTTTTGATATGCTCTTCTGGAACACCAGTTAAAGTAGTGATATCCTACAGAAAAACAAGCAAACACATTTCTAACAGCCCATATACACTCTGATGTACTTTTGCTGCTTTGTATATTCATGCAATTCTATTCAGATTTATAAACTGGGGGTTTTGTTTTGTTTTTTTTTAGATTTTATTTTTATTTATTTGAAGAGATAGAGACAGCCATCGAGAGAGGGAACACAAGCAGGGGGAGTGGGAGAGGAAGAAGCAGGCTCATAGCGGAGGAGCCTGATGTGGGGCTCGATCCCATAACACCGGGATCATGCCCTGAGCAGAAGGCAGATGCTTAACGACTGCGCCACCCAGGCGCCCCTGGGGTTTTAGCTTTCTGACTTCACTACTCTTTTACCCTATAAATTGTTATTTTGATATCCGGAAAAGGTATATTGGGAGGAGTGTTAGGGTACAGTGGGAAAGGGTTCATGAAAAAATTTAGGTCCCTTCTGTCCAACAAAGCATTGGTAATTTCTGAAGAGTTTGCTGGTAGAAGAGCCTGTCATCAGTAGATTCTTATTTCTTGAGCTGGTGTAACTAGTAAGCAGAGAAAAAATGTGAATGGATATTAAAAGGAGATATAAAAAATTAATAACTTTTAAATAGGAAAAAATCTATTACCAGTGATTTCTGTGTCAAACTGCTTACAACGCATTTCCTTTAGAGGAAGGCCTAAGCCTTTTGGTAAACAAAACCAATTAACAACTTTAATTAGGATTTTATTTCCCTTTGGTGAAATCTACTGAAAAGAAAATAATACATCAAATCTATTCTGAAAAAGTAAGCCAAAAAAGTCACACAATTTTTGCAGAAATGTGAAATGAAAACAATGGTAACTTTCTTGACTCTTCTTAAAATAATTTTATCCAGTAACAAATGCTCAAATGATAAATGCATGTAATTTTGATGCCCCAGATTAGACCTATTTATCAAATATAGTAGCAATCAGGACACAAAACAGTAAAGTAATTCAGAGTTTAGGTCTCCATTCAGTAATGGCAGAAATACTTTATTTGATCAAAGTAAGATCATATCAGCGTTAACCATATTCTTATAAACAAAGCATAATAACATCATGGTTCCCTTAACTTTAAATAACTGGTTAAAAACAACACAGTTAATATGAAAATGATACCAAATTTGTGAAAACCAGAAAATTTTGTGAATTTCAATTTCATTGTAACATATCCGCTAAAGAAGACTAATGTTTATTTATAGTTCCACTCTAAATGCTATGGGCCAAGTAGTGTTAATACTTGGTACTGCAATATGTACTGGGAAAATACTAAGTGTATTTCTGACTGCACTCATCTTCCTACTCACAGATTTTTAAAAATTGTTTAAAGTTATTTTAGCTGGCATCCAATCTTCTGCTTAACATAATACCTTTCCACCTGCACCAATAATTAATGAGGTGGGGTTACTTTGTCACAGCTTGTCTGTTCGGAGAAACTACCAAAATAATCCATATAAATATTTATACAAATATGCACTTCAAGGATGTACCTACATTTTAAAAGTTTCTTTGCATACAGGATAAAATAAAAGCAAAATAAGTGCAACTGGTTCATAATTTTTAAACGTATGAATGTTAAGTTTTAACTGATAAACTTTGTCAAGTTCAATTTCAAAGAAATTTCAGGAATGATTATACTTGATGACTTTCTGAAGCGTATTTCTCTACTCAAGAGCTGAAAGAGACTCCTGGGAAGTCCTAAAAAATCTGTCACATTAATTTATTATTTAATATTATGTATCTTTATATTAAAGTCATATTTCCTCAGCTAGAGTTGAAGTGGGATATAAACAAACAATGTAAGTGTGTTACAAAATTACAGGGTGAGGCATCAGTTCCAAATTCCACAGCAAACCCTCTATAGCGAGTTCATAAAAACTAAAGCTATAAGTTAGCTACTCTTTAAGACTTTCAGGAAAGGAAACATATTAAACTCAACACTAATTAGCTCAGGAAGATGAGATTATAGGAAACATTTACTTTTTCTTTATAACTGTGATGTATATATGCCAAAATAAGAAAAAAGCAATAAAACTTTTTAAAAAGGAAATAGCATTTCTTGATTTGTACTATTAACATAAAAAAGGACAATGATTTTTTTTTTTTTAAGGATGGAAAATCTCTCTTAAGTGGCTATAAAATGTTGCTAAGCTCTTTTTATTTTGAACAACTATCTATCAGTGCTTCCATGGCTTCTGAAAGAATGGCATTTTTTTATTTATTGATACCATTCCCCAATTTAAAGTTGGCACTGGCACAAATAAGTTCCTGAATTTTGAAGCCTAAGTTGTCCTGACACAGAATCCCTGTTTTTGCCTGCAGAAGACATGTAAGGTACTGCAGCCGAGTTGAGCTGCTGCCAGAGACTGAGGATGAAAAGGCTTGGCATCTCTCACATACTTGACACCTAAAGGGCACAGAAGCTCTAAAATTCCTAGTCCCTGTAGGCACACTCTTAGTCTAGACAAACTGATTTCTCACACTTTTAAAATGCATTACGACACTATTGTTATCATTTCATCCACACAGCTTCAGCTAGTGACAGAAGAACCTGTCCTTTAAGCCACATTTCAATGGGCTAAAAGCTCCCACTCCAAGATTCCATTAAAACAATGTAATACTTGAAAAGAACTATGAGGCACTATGTTGAAATCTTTACTTGTGTTTTGAATTCTTTGCTCTCCCTCAAAATAAATAATAAAACATCTGCAAACTAAACTATATTGAACCAAAGACATTATCTCTAGATTTCTACTTTGGTATTGCAATATGGATCACCTGTGGTTTAAAAAAAAAAAAAAACACTTATAAAAGATACAAATGCTTTGAAGATGTCAATATTGTCTTTTACAGATTTCTCACTTTATTGGTAAAATATTTATAAATAATAATTCATAATTTTCTATTACTACAAAAAAGCTAAATCACATTGGATGAGTAAGAAGCCTTCAAGTTTTTACTTGAAGAAACTCAAGACTCATCAGCTAATAATTACCTATAAATCAAGTTACCCTTTGGATAATATACACTAATTTACTGAATTTTAAAACTTTTAATTTTTAAACAGATTAAAGCATAAAAATTATTAAAGAATGTCACTATCTTAAGTTTCACAAACACCATCTTAGGTACAATAATGTGATTTTAAGAAACAGTAATGATTTGTAGACTGAAGGGCAATCAAATATTTGCTACTGAAAAGATGCGTATCATAATTCTGAAGTTCCACTCTTTCAGCACCATCTCTTCCACAGTTTTAAATTCTGGAAGAGCTTACAGCTGACTTTCTATTTCACAGGTCTAGTTAGATGGAAGAAGAATTAAAAAAATCATTAAGAAAGTATATGCCAGCATATGTAAATGACCTTTATTCTTTCAAATACCAATTTCCATTATAAAATATTAGTTTTCCATATAAAAACTGTATGATTCGGTTATCAACTGTCCCCATTTATGTTGTGTGAATTCAACTTTTTTTTTTTTTAACAAAGGAAGCAGGGAACAAGCAATGGGAAGTTGGTGTCAAAATGCAGAAAAACCTCCCAGCAAGCTTCTTGCAACCACCCAGGATTTAGAGTCTTGCTGGTCGCTCTCTTTTCAATACCAGAATTTCACACATTTCAATGACTATTATGACTTCAAAGAATCAAATTTTCATCATTGTCCGTCATCTGCCGGTTGATTTGTATAAAGGAGTTCTTCTGCATGCACTCCAAACAAAAGCCTCCTTACTTTTGTGGCTATATATCAAGTTTAAAAGTTTTGTTTGTGACAGTTGTGTCTTTGGTAAATTAGGGTAACACTGAAGGAGTGCAGCTGCTCTGCAGGAACCTCCTTTTTGGCACCATTTCACTTAAATAAAAACTGAATAATTAGCTTCTGCCTTTATTAAACCACAAAAATGCCACTGGCCTTAGTAATTACTTCCAGTTGCCCCACCCACTTAACCTTAATAGTTTACACTTGTCATAAACAGAAATAAATGAAAAAGGTTTTTGCGACTTTGGGGAATTTTTGATACATCTCCCAGTACATCCAGAAGAGCCAAAATTTTAACCAGGCTTTTTGGTAATAAGTTCACTAAATTGCATGTATGGATCAAGACTGAAAAGTTTTAATAGAGCACATACTGGAACATTAAGTACAAATATTGTCATAGAAACTTGTTCTACTGCAAGCTTTTAGTTACCAATTATGTATTTAAATTTATTCCAGGGCTAAAACTGATCTAAATTTGAAGACTGCGTTTATATTCTACTTCAACCATGAAAGATTTTAAAAAGAAAACAATTTTAGATCTGTAATAAAAACTTCCTTTCAAGTACCCTACAGATACTTAGCACAAGAAACTCATTAAATGGTCTCATAAATAATGAAGGACATTTTACGAAATAAATTTTACAATTCGAAAAATATAGAGTTGACAGCATAACCAAATGTATTTACTTATCACAGAAGAACTTTAAGCACTTCCAAAAAGTCAGTAGCCATAAAAATTGAGATACAAATAAAAATTGCAAAAATACATTGATGTGGTAATCCAACCAGGTGATGAAACTAGTGTTGGAATGTAACATTACATTTTGCATGCTGGGCAAGGCTATCATGAAACCAAAAGTTAAGTTTTAAATAAAATGTTAAGATAGAAATAGTAACATGCAAATGACTGAAAATCATAAAACAAGTTAAAAACTAAGAATTAGAGACGTTTCTCTATCTCAACCTATTTTCATTACCTTCTGAGCAGGAGCAATGGTTAAAAGCAAAGGGCTGAGTCAAACTGGGTTAGAAGAATCCCAACCTTCAACTGTGGGCAAATTAATAAACTTTTCTTAATTCACCATCTATAAAATCAACTAAATGAGGTAAAATGATGACTAACGTCTCAGACAATAAAAAGAATGTATTATCTCATTTACTCAACATATTTTTCAGCACCTCCTATGTATTAGTTACTGGACACAATGCTCAAAACAATACAAACATCATTTCTATCTTCATGAAAATTAATACTGAACTTTTTAAAAAGGACAGGGTGAATAAATAATAGGAAGCTGGCGTTAAGATGCAGAAAAATCTATCTTCCTTGAAAACTGAGTTAGTAACCAAATTACAACAAAGGGTTTTATAATTAAAGTCAGTAAGTTGCTTCAAGTCTGGAGAGAAAAATGCAGCTTTTTAAAAGAGCTGAATATCCCATTTGTTGTCTACATCAAAAATACTGAGTAAAATATATGTTAAATTGGTTTTATTAAGTATGAAAACATACTGGTAAGCCTATGACATTCATAAAATAGAATAAGATATAATTTACCTTTATTTGTTTAACTCCAAATCAAAGATCCTACTATGCCAAGTTAATTATGCCAGAGGCTGCAGAGCATGTAAAGACACAATTTTTTCCTGAATAAAGTTTACAATTTGTGCACCCATGGTGGGGGTTATGTGTGGGGAAATAACTAAATAATCATACTGTGAAATACAATATTGGTTAAGAGGAAGGAAGTATAACTCAGATAAATCTGGAGGAACCCCAGCCACCATTTGCTACCTGTGCAGTACTGACAAGCTGTTTAAACTCTGTATGTCAGTTTCCTACTTTAAAAACTGTATCATAGAGCCTATGTCGTAGAACTGTTTGGAAGGATTGTATCAGGTTTTAAAGGTGAAAAAGTATCAGAAAATACCTGACCAAAGAGGGACAAAGAAGGTGATTCCTTCAGGATACTTATGATTTTAAAGATACTGGTGAACATAGTACCAGTATTAAAGAGAAATTTATAAAAATATATCCGTATGCTTAAAACCCTAGCAACTGTTTTCTTAACTGGTTTACCTACCAATAATTATCTATATACATATCCACTTTACATAGTTATAATATTTTGCATTGATTATTTTTAAGTATCACATCACTACCTTTTTTTTTTTTAAGATTTTTTTTTATTATTTATTTATTTGACAGAGATAGAGACAGCCAGCGAGAGAGGGAACACAAGCAGGGGGAGTGGGAGAGGAAGAAGCAGGCTCCCAGCAGAAGAGCCTGATGTGGGGCTCGATCCCATAACGCCAGGATCACGCCCTGAGCCGAAGGCAGACGCTTAACCGCTGTGCCACCCAGGCGCCCCACATCACTACCTTTTTTTACATGTAGTTACCCAGTGTTCATATTTGTTTTAATGGTCTCATTAAAAATCTATGAAGTTGATATGTCACACTGTCTTAGCCAATTGTGTCAGTCAGCCCTCTTGCTAAACTATAGACACCAACAGTTAATCAGAAATAGACAAGACCACTTAACTCATTTTCTAACTAAAATGCATTGTGCTTATTTCTTATTGCACTTTCCTGAGTCACTGACAAAGACATTTTGTAATGACTGAAACATTCCAACCACCAGACCAGAGAAGCCCAGATAGCAAAGGGAATACCTAGAAGACCACTCCCCACACATCCCCTTCCCAGCCCAGACAGGATCATGGGCTAAACACATACTGACTGCTACCCAGGATCGTATACTCTATGCTTGCTTTCTTGAATGGAACCCCCACCCCCAAACTCTCCCATTTTGCCAGCAGAGAGGCTGTTAAGGCTTGGGCCTGCCACTTCCAAAGGCTGCTGGCACCTAAATTAAATTTCTCCCTTTCTCTTTCCCAAACCCTTGTCTCTTGAGTTACTGGCTTCTCTTGCAACAAGTTTGTTCAGTAATAGTGTTGGCAAACCCAGCCAGAAGTCATGCTCTGATTTGTCCAGCCCCCTCAGGAATCCCTGGGACGGAGCAGTTCGCTGAGGCAGTGCATGAGGACACACCCATTTATTTCCTGAGTTAGTGGCTATGATAAATCAATCAGCAACAATTCCTCATTACTGAAAAATCAAATTATTTCATTATTATTACCTTTCAAGTATACTACAATGAAAATCCCAGTAAACTAATTCCTTTAATTGTCGCTGACGGCAGACTTGACAAAGTCGAAGGTTTTAAGAATTTTCATGCTCCCTGAAATGTTATCAAATTACTTTCCAAAATTGTGATCAAATTTTATATTGCCACCAACAAGGTAAGCCAACCTCTACTTACTCTCTCAAGGTACAGAAACACAGGTATATATTAATTGCCTTGAATTTATTTAGTGTGTGTTTTCACACAAAAGTATAAAGGAGAGGATGAGTTTGGTGTTTGACGCATAAAAACATACCAAAAAATTAGCAAAATTTCCTCTAAATTACCCCAAATGATGTTATGTTACTTTATAAGAGCAGCTACCAGAAGAAACCAGAATGAGAAGGTAACACTCACCTAAAATCTAATTAACTGCCCCAAATATAACTGGAATATCATACAAATATATAATCTCTTTGTAATTATAAGGACCAATGGCAGGCCACCTCAAGATAGGCCAGTTTGGCATGAACATTATTTTGAACTAAAAGCAATTAAAACTCAGCAGATTTAGGAAAAGTTCTTTATTTTCCCCTTAACTGCCTGCTTATACCCGAAAGAGAGCTATTAATGGATTCTTCTTTACCCAAGAACCTTATCTATATAATGAGGCAACTCTGGGGTTTTTTTTAAACATCTCTTCTTACATTCCCGCTAATGGTCTTTCTCCCCATTGTATCCTCAGACTCCTACCCTCTCCTTAGCTCATATAAGCATCACATTGCTCCATGTCTTTGGAATTCCATGTCTATGTGAATTGCCATGTGTACCCTACTAAATTTGATTTTCTCCTGTTAATCTGTCTCATGTCATCTTCATTCTTAGTTCATCTAGAAGGACCTTGAAGGGCAGAATAAATTCTTCGTACCCAACATAATAGTGCAAAGATGGCAAATATTTTCAGATTTGTATTGTACATAGTTCTATTCTGTAGTACATGATTTGACATATGGCATAGCCAAAGCAAGTCTACTAAGCTGCTGTTTTATGACAGAATGCTACAATCTTTTTTCAGAATGCTAGAATTTTTAAAAAATGATATAGAAATAAACTTCTCTCCCTCAAATCAGGAAAATTCATTGGAACACTCAATCACTTTTATAAGAAAACACTTGAAACAATCTTTGTTTTCTATTAACTTTGAAACAATTGAAAGTTACTAAAAAAATCATGCTTCACAAATAAATGATCAATACTGCCTCAGTGAAGACCAGTATGCTTCACTGAAGCATTCTGCGTTATTAAACTAACATTTTTTAAGTTAACAAGAAGAAAGTTATAATAATAATGATCCACTTTTTAGTAATGAAAAAGACTTTTTTGTTGTTGTTGCTTTTTAATCCAGTGCTCCAGAAGACTTTGGATTTTAAATCACTAAGTCATGTAGCTATATCGGGCATGTAGGAGCTTTTTAAATAATATTTTAAATAATATTTAATAATAAATAATATTTATATATTAATATCATATATTTAATAATATTGTTAATATCATTAATAATATATTTTATTAAATATATTCCTTAATAAATATATCATTAAAATTAATAAATATATTAATAAAATATATAACAATATATTACTAAAATAATAAAAGGACAAAATTAATTAATTAATTAATTAAAGGACAAAAAAGTATAACCACAATATACTTGGAACTCACATAACATATCACAGTTTGTAAAGATCCAATTTGTTATTTTTTAATCAAATAGTCCTCCTCATACCCTGGTAACAAATTAAAAGGTTGACATACATACAACATACATTAAAAATTATTACAAAAGCCATGGCAGCAAAGAACTAAATAGGAAATAACTGTTGAATAAATATCAAGGCAAAGCAATAGAAGGTAAATAAACTTCTTAAAATCAAGAGATGTCTTAAGCAATAAATGAAATTAATTAAATCTGGAAAGGAAGCTGGAAATAACAGAAAATAATGAATCCAAAGATAAATGCTTCTGGTTTAATAAAGCAACATTCAAGAGGCAATGATGTGAAAGCCAAACTAGATTGTGAAGAGGCACATAAACTGTGTAAGACAATTCCTTGTTAATTTACTGTAAGAATAAAAGTGAAAGTACCCAACAGAAGTCTCCTTTCTGACTTAGGAAATGATAGTCAGTCAACTGACAATATTAGTGACGACAGGGACCCCTAAGAAAATAAATACATATGTGCACATGTGTTTACATGTGCCTACATATACATTCACCCTTAAACATTGTGTTGTAACTCAAAAAGCATATATGCACATTCTTTTAATAAACTGATAATAGGGCCAGTGCATTTTCTTTGAGTATAGGTCCAATGATTAAATTCCAAGTGTCGTTTCTTCCACAAGCTACCAAGAAAATATGTCACCTGCAATTTATAGTTTTGGTTTCTTAAATGTGAAGTTAGAAAATAAAGACATTTGTGAAACACTCTGAGTCCAAAATCTGTTCAGAATTTTGTTATTTCCTTTTACATGACAATTTTTTATAATTGTTTCACCTCCACCTAATTTGATCGAAATTGTTTATTAGAAATTCATCATTGTCTTTTCAAAGTATTCAACAGAACTGTCACAGAAAGAACTCTTTGTCCCCTATATAGCAATCAGATCATAGTATTCAATTAAATTATGTAATTACAATTTCAAGTAAGACTGGCGTAGAAACTTGCGGAAACAAACACAACTGAGTCTTGGTAAGCATATGACTCAATTACTGAGAGCTGAAGTCTGGTACTATACTAAAATGAAACCTAAATTAAGCCATGGTATGTGGTGTGTTGGGGTGTCAGTATGTTTTAAAGAAAGAATTGAGAGAATCAGTAACTGAACAAATTGTTAAAGGTAGGTTAAAAAAAGTAAAAGATTCATTAACGAAGCCATTATTGTAAAAGAATTGTCACAATGTAGTAAGTACATGGACTTTCACTGCTATACATGATGAAGTAATTGTTACCAGACTTGCTCTTGCATATAAAACTAGGAAAGTTTTTTTTTTAAGCTTTTATTTGTTTGTCAGAGAGAGAGAGCAAGCGAGCGTGAGAGCACAAGCAGGGGGAGTGGCAGGCAGAGGGAGAAGCAGGCTCCCCCGTCGAGCAAGGAGCCCAATGTGGGGCTCGATCCCCTGGGATCACGACCTGAGCCAAGGGCGTCCCAAAACTGGAAAAGTTATTTTAAGCAAATTTTCAGATATTGGACAACTGTATAGTAGGCAGAATCATACTGTAATCCCTGAAAGAAGAATTCATGATGTAGTCCTTAACTGTCTCAGCTTTATGCCTGGAAGCGCATGGCAGACAACTGTGAAGCCCAAGCAGAACATAGTGGTCTCAAAGCAGAGAAGGTAATCAGAGTTTAGGGCTGGTGAGGTAACAAACATTTGTGAAGCAAAGTTCTGAAGAGCAGCAATCAGGCAAGGTAAAAGGTATCCAAATTAGAAATGAAGTAAAATTATCTCTGTTCACAAATTTACAGGACTCCATATACACCCACAAAACCTGTTAGAGCTAATGTACAAGTTCAGCAAAGTGGCAGGATAAAAAAAATAATACACAAAACCTGGTTGTGTTTCTAAATGCTACCAATAAACAATATGAAAAGAAAATTAAGAAAAAAAATCCATTTACAATTGTATCAAAAAGAATAAAATACCTGGGAATAAATTTAACCAAGAAGGTGATAGACATGTACACTGAAAACTACAAAACACTGCTTAAATAAATTAAAGAAGACAAAAATAAATGGAGGGAGATGAAAAGGCTGCGGCGCCTGGGTGGCTCAGTCGTTAAGCATCTGCCTTTTGGCTCAGGGCGTGATCCCGGCATTCTGGGATCGAGCCCCAGTCAGGCTCCTACGCTGGGAGCCTGCTTCTTCCTCTCCCACGCCCCCTGCTTGTGTTCCCTCTCTCGCTGGCTGTCTCTCAGATAGATAGATAGATAGATAGATAGATAGATAGATAGATAAATGGAAAAACATGCCATATTCATGGACTGGAAGACTTTATTAATAAGATGATAGCACTACCCAAAACAATCTACAGATTCAATGCAAACTCTATCAAAATCTCAGTGATGTTTTCTGCAGAAACAAAAAAATTCATCACAAAATTCATATGAAATTTCTGCTTCAAAACAAAAAAAGAACAAAGTTGGAGGATTAAAATGTTTTGATTTCAGAACTTACTACAAAGCTGTAGTATTTGAAATAGTGTGGTAATAAGGACAGTTATGGGCCAAGGAAAGAGAATAGACAGCCTCCAAATAAACTGCTGCATATATGGTCAACTGATTTTCAACAAGACTACCAACACCAGTTTCCTTCAAGGTTTATTAACAGTGAAGGGAGAACACCAAAGCAGAAAGGAGACTTTGGGTACCTTCCAGAGTGTGAGACTCAGCACCCCTCTTCCGCTCCCTGAAGACCTTTCTCCCCTTCGACAAATATTGTATGATTCTACTCATTAAGAAGAACCAACGATAAGCCCACTCACAGAGACAGATAGTATAATAAAGGTTATCAGAGACGTGGGGAAGTAGGTCATGGGGAGTTATTATTTAATGGGTTCAGAGTTTCTGTCTGGGATCACGAAAAAGTTCTGGTAATAGATAGGTGATGGTTGCACATTTTAAATGAGCTTAAGGCCACTGAACTGTACACTTAAAAATGGCTAAAATGTTATGTATATCTACCACAATTAAAAAAAAAAAAGAAAATGGAATGGCATCTTTAAAGTGTTAAAATAAAAACCTTCAACCTAGAAGAATAATGAGAAGGTTTTATGGACAGAACGTCCATAACATTCAGTGTCCCCTAGCCCCATAAATTCATGTATTAAAGGCTGAACCCCAAATATGATGGTATTTGGAGACATGATGGGCCTTTGGGAAGTAATTTGGGTTAGATGAGTGATGTCAGGTCCTTATAATGAGATTAATACCCAAATAAGGAGAGAAACCTGAGCACCTGTTTGCTCACGCCCATCCACATGCTCACATTCACTCGCATTCTCTCTTCTCTCTCCCCTTCCCCTACCCTCTGCCATGTGAGGACAAGGTAAGAAAGCAGCCATCTCCAAGCTTTGGAGAGTGTCCTAACCAGAAAGCAACCAAGCTGGCATTTGGAGTTTAGACTTCTAGCCTCCAGAGCTATGAGAAAATAAATTTCTGTTATATATACCACTCAGTCTATGGTATTTTGTAATGGCAGCCTGAGTAAGGTCTTTCAAAAGCAGAGGCAAAATGAAGGAATTTCCAGATACACAGTGTTCAGAGATTTTGTCCCAATAGATCTGCACCATAAGAAGTGTTAAAATGAAGTTCTTCAGACTGAAAGATACCAGATAGACATCTGTATCTATATGGAGGAATGAAGAACATCAAAAATAGTAAATTAGTGGGTAAATATAAAAGATTTTTCTCCTTGTTTCTTAGTTTCTTTAAAGATACTAAGATTGTTTAAAGCAATATTAATAATTTACTATGAGGCCTGCAACACATTTGGAAATAAGATGTATGTAAACATTAACACAAAGGACTAGTGTTAACAGATGGAGGCAGTATTTCAAGGTTATGTCACATGTAAAGTGACATATTACTAGTTCATGCAGAATGCAAAAACTTAAGAATGCATATTGTAATCCCTAAAGGAACCACTAAAAAAAAAAAAGAGGTACAGATAGAACATTGATACAGGAGATAAAATAGGTTTCTAAAAATGTATTGAATCTAAAATACAATGGAAAAAGGAAAGGTGGGGAAATCAGATGGGAATTAAAAGGCAGAGATCACACATTGACAGAGATATACTACATCAACAAAATGAAGGATAAAAGTTGTATGATCAACTCAATAGATGCAAAAAAGGCATTTAAAAACTCTCAACAAGTGAGTATAGAGGGAATATATCTCAACATAATAAAAGCCATGTGACAAGCCCACAGCTAACATCATACTCAATGGTGGAAAGCTGAAAGCTTTTCCTTTAAGATCAGAAACAAGACAATGATGCCCACTCTTGCCACTTCTGTTCAACATAGTACTGGAAGTCCTAGCCAGAGCAATTAGGCAAGAAAAAGATATAAAAGGCATCCCAACAGGAAAGGAAAAAGTAAAATGGTCACTGGTGATTGTCAGAGATGGGGACTGGAGTGAAAGAAATGGGTGAAGTTGTCCCTCCCTCACAAAAAAAGAAAGAAAAGAGAAATCACATGGAAATTAAAAGGCAGAGATTGTCAAGCTAGGTAAAATAAAAGCAAGAGCCAAATATATACATATGCAAGTGACAAACTTTATTTATTTTTAAAGACTTTGCTTATTTGAGAGAGAGCACAAGTGATGGGGAGGATCAGAGAGAGAGAAGCAAATTCTCCGCTGAACAGTGAGCGTAACGCAGGGCTTGATCCCAGGACTCCAAGATCATGATCTGAGCCTAAGTTAGATGCTTAACCGACTGAGCCACCCAGGCATCCCTACGTGTGCAAGAGACAAACTTGAAATATAAGCTCACAAACAGGTTAAAAGTAAAGGGTTGAAATATGATGCACCATGCAAAACGGGAGCAGTTACATTAGTATCATCAAAGTAGACTCCAGAATAAGGATTAGTACCAGGAAAAGAGGAACGTTACATAAGGGATAAAAACATCAATTCATCAAATACACATAACAGTTTTCAATGTTTATGCATCTAATAGTAGAGCTTCAAAATAAGTGAAACAAAAAAGTGACCAACATAAGAAACACACAAATTATAGGTTGAAATGTTAACACTACTCTCAGTAACTGAAAGAAGATATAGATAAATTAGGAAGGATGAAAAAAATTTGAATACTATTAACCCAACTTAAAACTCAACTGAAATTTATAGAATATAGAAAATTATAGAATATAGTTCCAAGTATACATGGAACATTCATCAAGGTAGGCCACACTTTGAACCATAAAAAAAAAAGTCTCAGGAAATTTCAAAACTGAATTCAGAGTGTGTTTTTGACTACAACAAAGCTAAATTAAATCAGAATCAATAATAATGTAGTTCACCAAATAAATGACAAAGAGAAGTACTATAGAAATTTTTAAGGATGATCACCCTGCAGTGTTCTGGAAAGGTGCTGTAACAAGAATGAGAAAGAATATAGACTGACATATAAAATAGGGAGAATGTTTCATATATAACATATATGAACATATATGAATTTCATATATAACAAACTCTGTTAAAATGTATTATAATAGTAATAGCAGTAGTACTGTTATGCATTTTATATATATATATTTATGATAGAAATCTCATCAACTTGCATATCCAGAAACTGATAGTACAATGATAGCTAACTTCATAACGTTGATCCTCAGAACGTACTAAACTCTAAAGTACTTTCAATGCATTTAAGTATTATGTGCTTTTCTTGTTTTCTAATTCTTAGACATATTAGGTAGAATCTGTTATACCCATGTGCCAGCGTCTGAAAGGCATCCATAGAACTGGACCACGTATGCTAGGAAAACAGCACAGGCTATGAAGAGGCATAACCCTAAAATTATATAGAGTTAATTAGTAAAAACCTCTAGAAGTATTCTGTATCAATTATCTTTAGGTATTAAAAAATATTTGAAGTATTAAAGATACTAGATTTAGTAATCCCACTCAAAGAATCAATCCTAAAAAAAAGATGTTATCAAAGATTAAACTTAGGTATGAAGTTGTTCATTCTAGCATTGTGTATAATTGTGAAAATTTTTAAATAATGGGAAGTGTAACAATAGATGTTATTATTGTATAGCCATACAATGGGAGACTATATATCCATTACAGTTATACCTTTGAATAATTTTAGAGATATTCACAATATAATGCAAATAAAATGAAAAAATAGGACATCAAACTATAAAGCATGATTTGTGTTATATATAAATACACTGAATGTTGGTGTATTTAAATATTCATATAAAAATGGAGCAATATCACCAAGACTGAAATTAAAGACAATTTTAATTTTCTTTGTACTTTTACATTTCCAGGTTGATATTTCTACAATGTACATATTTTACTGCTAAAATCAGTAAAGTTTTTAAATTACATACAGTTTAATGACTGAATTTAATGTACAATAAAATGAATAAGGCCTTTAAAAACTTTTTTGGAATAATACTGTTTAAAATTCCCATTAAAAAATAGGTTATAAAAGACTAAAGAAATTTCTCATTGAAATGATAATTATATATCAATACATCTACACAACTGATTGTTAGAAACTATGTACTGAGACAGTAATATCAAAGATGATTAAGTAAAAATGCCACAGGCTGTTAGAAAAAGGCAAGTTACACAACAAAAATTATTAAATACACATACACATACACACACAAATAAACACAACTGATATATTAACCTAAGACCATTGTAACTGAGGTCAATATTTTGCTCCAAGATCCCCTAGCACTCAGTGTCTGAGTAGAAATGTGACTCAGAATAATACTCCAAATTACTTCAGATTCAGTTATGGATAACAATCATTAATTCCAGTTTGCTTCTCTCTTCATACAACTCCACATGGGGGGAGAGGGAAGAAAAGACCTTTCGTTGAATGATAAAATAAATAAGATATTGTATCTCTTCTTGTTTAATGTAGATATTCTCAATAAACTTCCAAAACAAATCCGAAAAGGTGTTTTCATTTTATAAGATGAGGACATGGAAGTTAAATAACTTGCTCAAAGTCTTAGAGCTAAAAGAAGGGATTTAAAGATCTAATGTTGTATCTATAAATCAGTCCACAGTCTTTCCAGTCTCTCACTAGGGTGAAAATGTCAAATAATATAATGTACAAATCATGGTGTTTCTTTTCCCAGTTAGTAAATGTCTTCAAAAATCTTATACATTCTCAAAGGGGGAAATAAGGCAATGAGAGAAGAAAAGCTATTAGAGGGTAGGGCCATCTCTGTCTCTCCTTTCTAGGTCTGGTTTAGCTCTCCCAGCATTTTGGGAGAAGGAAAGAAGAAAGAAGTAGGAAGAAAAAGGACAAAAGTAACAGAAATGTAGAAGAAAGGAGAGAAAGAGAGGAAGAACAGGAAGAGTAGAAGAGACATAAAGGACTGGAAAAAGGGAAAGAATGATAATGTCCATAGCCGTATTTCTTTATAGCCAGTTGCTGAAAAGGGAAAATGACAGTGGTGAAGGAGAAACACAAGCAGTCAGAAAGACAGAGAGATGACTGCCAGCTTCAGAGACAGCAAAAATGAACAGAGAGTCACAAAGACAGAGGGAAATAGCTATACAAACACTGGAGAGAGAAACAAATCGCAAAAAGCAGAGAGAAAGAGGGAGAAAGGAAGGGCAGAGAGAGAGAGAGAGAGAGAGAGAGAAGTAGAGTCAAAGTTAAGATGAAGACAGACAACCATCACCACTGGCCCACACCATCAGGTGAAGCAAGGCACGGAAGCTTAAATGTATTTGGGGCTTTGTCAGCACCTACTTGGTGGACAGCAGCTCAGTTAATTTATCTTCCTTCACAGTGATAACAGATCTCCACTTTCTCTCTCTTTTTTGGGGGGTAAGGGGAGGGAGAGTGTGGCAGGGCCAGAGAGAGTGGAGAATTAGAAGAAAGAGATAAATTTATTATTTCAGGTCCCAATATGATCTTTAACAAAAAACATTTCAAATTCAGAAGATTCTTTTTAATAGGAAGAATCACTGAATTGTTAAACCATATGTAAAAAAATCTAAAATGCAAAGACAAAAACAAGGATCTTTTTTTAAGTGGATGTTAAAAATTCAATCAGTTGTAGAAAACTTCATGTAGGAAACTTTATGAAAACTATAAAAATTATTTCATGAACATCCAAAAAAAAGGCATAGGAGTGAATAAAAATGGGAACAAATGAACCACTTCCTTTGAGCTTCTCTGATCTTTAAGCATTACACCTAAGTAATTCTCAAGCTTTTTTGATCAATAAATCAGATCAAATCACTTTCCTACTTAAAACCCTAAAATGGCTTCCCATTATAATTAAGATAAAAATTCAAACTTCTTGCCACCAACCTAAAAATTGTACCTGATCCGGGGCGCCTGGGTGGCACAGCGGTTAAGTGTCTGCCTTCGGCTCGGGGCGTGATCCCGGCGTTCTGGGATCAAGCCCCACATCAGGCTCCTCCGCTATGAGCCTGCTTCTTCCTCTCCCACTCCCCCTGCTTGTGTTCCCTCTCTCGCTGGCTGTCTCTATCTCTGTCAAATGGATTAAAAAAAAAAAAATTTAAAAAAAAATTGTACCTGATCCAATCCCTGCCTACCTCTTTGACCTCATTTTGTTTCACCTCCCTCTTCTCATTACGTCACTGCTTTCCCTCTCTTGACTACTACCAGCTGGTTTACACTTTGGAGCACGAGCTTCTTCCTCTGCCTGGTATGTTCTTCTTGGATTCTCACTTAGCCAACTCTTTCTCATCATTCAGATCTTTGTTCAAATATCGTACCTTCTCAAAATGGCTTGCTTTGATTGCCCTATAAATAACCCCTATTCTACCCAAACCCCCAGTTACTCTCTATCCCATCACCTTGCTTTTTTTTATATAACATTCATTAATCTATACATACATTAATTATTTAGAAAGTTGGCATATGCTTACACATGAGAATACAAGCTTTAAGGGCAACAATGTTGTTCCATATTTATATCTATATAGATGCTCAAATAATATATATAGGTGCTTAATAACGGTGCCATAGACATACATATATACATACATACATACACACACACATTCAAAAAATGGAATAAACAAATGATAAAGTACAGTAAGATTTTAAGCTATAAATAAGAGAGAAGTAAAAAAAAAAAAAAATCCCTTGCAGGATCTTCACAAACAACTACAGATTGTCATAGTTAAAAATTCCTAGCCCTAGGGGCGCCTGCGTGCTCAGTTGGTTAAGTGCTCAACTCTTGATTTCGGCTCAAGTCATGATCTCAGGGTTGTGAGATTGAGCCCTCTGGGGCTCTGTGCTGGAGGTGTAGCCTACTTAAGATTCTCTGTCTCCCTCTCCCTTTGCCCCTCCCCCTGCCTCCCTCTCTTAAAAAAAATCATAAATATAAATAAATAAAAAGAAAACTAGCCCTAGAGTAGTTTTACTCTCTAAACACTCCAGGCACAGGCCTCATCAGCCGTATTTGAATGTTTAATATATTATGATGCTTATTGAACTAGGAACCTTATTTTAATTTCTTAGATGTCAAATCTCAAACTACTCAATTAGGTCTAAAAATCTTTTTAACTGACAGATTTTAATTATAATATACACTTAGTAGTCATTGTAATAGATGCAAATCTGTACACTAATCAGATCCTCAGTTCTTGAAATTACATTAGCGTTCTCAGGCCAACATATGTCCCATGTGTTGCTTAGAGAAAGCCAAGATCATTTTTTATACCTATTTTAGTGGAAGCATTAAAATTTAAAAAACCCACTCAGTTACTAATATGCAATATACTCAAAGCTGAAAGAAGTATTAAACATGAAACAGGAATGGAACAAAAAGCCTATTCATACACTCTTGAAAGTATGCCTTATGAAGAAGCAGAGTTTTGTGAAGACAGTACACTGCATACCATAAGGGTTCCATATCACTATCCTTTTTCAAACTTCCTCATCTTGTAAAACATGAATGATATTTGCAAGCTTGCAGTGGTATTTTAAAGAGTTAGAATCAGCACAGACTAAGTCATATAAAATTAAAAAGCCTGAACATAGAAACAGAATAGTTTGCTAGTCTCAAATTCTGAGGTCTGCATTCTCTTTTCCTTTGCTCTAATTCTATTCCCTGAGATATATGAGATAAAGAGAAAAAAGTAACTACTATCAAAAGATGTTACTATTTTCTTCACTTCCTCTCACTTCTGCATTCTTTAAGAACTTACTATAATATGATGAACATCAGGCCTTAACAAGTTTGAAGCAGATATTTGGAGAAATTCTTGAGTTCTGCAATTATCTGGGTAAGCTGGACAATTAAAAAAGCAATAACTCTAAAAACAAAATACTCTTTCTACTACCAAATAAGCAACAATCAAACAACCCACCTATATTCAAACACAAAACATCATGTATCTACATATTCTGATACAAACACTGATGATTCTCCTCAATTATATTCAGTCAAATGAATTCCAAGGAGATAACATACAGCTTATGTACCTTGAATTCATTATAGAAAAACAGATAATGCATTTTCACATATAAATTGTATAATCTCTAAAATATGACCAAAAAATCTTAATCAAAATCCAAACAAGTAAAATATTATCAATTCTACTTTATTGAGAGCCAAAGCTCCTACATAATAACATGCAAGAATTTTAAATTCGTGAAAGCAAGTGTCAAGTACTACACACAATTTCCATACACAGCAGGTAGTAAAGCAAGAAAAGAACTGACACAGTAACTCTCCTTAAAAGAGACATACAATGGAGAACTGTTATACAGCCCTAGCATACTACAGATCTATGCATTAAAGATGTTGTGGCTATTAACAGTTTAAACCTTTACTGTATTTTGCTAATTGGTACATAGAACTTTAAAGCTTTTGAAAGATAAAACAGTCCAGTCAGTTCAATTCTCCAGCATTGTTCAAGTATTCCAAGTAGGAACAAAGAGGAAAATAAATCTGCTTTAATTGCTGAAGAATCACAGATAATAGAGATGGCTGAATACTGTAGAGGAAAGATCTTTTGTTCCTTAAACAATTTTAATATAGAAAGATCATTCTCTATTTTAAATTAAATGGTTCCTGCCTGCATAAAAATTATTAACATCCATTTCCTCTGTAAGCATGTAATAAGTACAAGTTTTATATAATGTGATAATATGTGAAAGTAACTTATTTTAATTAGGAGTGTTTCAGACAACAAAATTACATACATAATTTTATTTAAAATAACTATATAATAAATGATTTGACTTGTTTTAATCAATATTAAATGTAAGAGTTAACTGAAGTTGTTTTAAAATTGATATGTTATTAACGAGAGTAGAAGTATTTCTATTTTAAATGATCAATTTACTCTATTTAGATAAATTTTCAGTAATTTAAGAGCATGTTTCATCTGTAAACATAAAAATAAGCTATTTTAACATCAGCCCATATGCTTAGGTATGTATGTCCTGTGACAGAAATATTAAATGCAATTTAATAACCTTCTAAACATATAAACAATCACTTAGTTGATTAATATTATTGGTACAAAATACATTTACTGATTAACTTATCTCAAATGTGTAGGAAGAACATTTACCTCTAAGCCCTACCGAATCTACATTTTTCATTACTTCACAGTTTTTTTTTTCACAGCTTTTGATATTTTCCAAAATCAGTATCTCTTCCCCCTCCCTTCCCTTTCTCTCTCTCTCTCTCCGTCTCTCCCACCCTCTCTCTCTCTCTCTCTCTCTCTCACACACACACACACACACACACACACACACACACACAGTGCCTAAAAAAAGGCCAATTAAAGAATGGCCATTTCACTATATAATTTACACTTCTAAATCATTAGTCATTACTTCTTTAGAATTTTAAGCAGTAGTATTGCTACAATTTTAAAGGCTATTCAACAATTTTTTTCAGTAGCTAAGGGGTAGTGTAAAACCATAGAAGTACATTGTAAAAAAAAAAAACTATAGTTGTTTTTAAAACATAAAACTATATTGCAAACTAACATTTATATTTAGTCAATGCTTTTTCTCTTTTTATTTTAATAGTCTCATCTGAATTACAAGAATATAAATAAGCATCTGTAGACTGAAAAACACGAAGAAACATTATTCCATATTTAGTGAAAGTCTTAGAGAAAAAAAAAACCCCACATGCTAAACTGCCACCATGGAAGGTTCTCAAAGACTGCTATTCTTTGATGTAAAATGAAATACTACTTAGTGAATAAAACATAAAAAACTCCTGTCTACCCTTCAAAGAGACATATCCTTTGACCCAGTGCTCCAGACTAAAGCCTTGAAATTTTTGCACAAGAATGCCGCGTGAGGAAAGTCCAGACAAAACAGACACTTGAGATGCTAGAAGGCTGTATAACCCCAAATGCAGACACTAGTCCTTCCAATAATCTAGCAGAGATAGCGCTGCCATGCACCAAAAGTAATCTCACCAAAAGAAAACTGACCCTCCCACCCCCACCCAAAAAGCAAGCAGTCAAAGCAAATCTAAGCCTTTAACTTAGGTTTATCTTTTCGTGCTGGTCACCTCTTAAGGACTGATTTTTATTTCAAGTTTGCAGACTTATAAAAAGTTTTCATCTATAAACTTTTAATACATTAGGAAGAAACCAACATAAAACATAAAACAAATACTTGTGTAGCAAACATAATTGTTTCATTTCTGAAGGCTTGCAAACATCATTCATTTTTACAAATTTCTTAAAGCAAGTTCAAGCAATGAAAAAATTCTAAACCTATTAAAGTGACAAAAAAATTCTATTAAACAACTTCTTGCTGCTGACAGACACTTCTAAAACAGCAATATTATCACCCAGTTGACTGAGTGTGCTACTAATACCATGTACTTAATCAAACGGCAATTATATACAGCAAATTATCAGCAAGTAACAAAGCTTTAACTGCTGTGTTACTGCTCTTTGGAAGAAAATGTCAAGTAGTAAACAAATTTGTAACATTCAAAACATTGACTCTATTTTACATACACACCTTATTTTTAGAGATATAAATACAGACTACTTAAAATCTCCAAAATATATTAGGATCTTTCATTAATAGTGTATATTGCAATTTCTCAAGAAAAAGCTTTAAAATGATACCCATTCCACACACCCCCGCAACTTGAGTTGTATTACAGACTGCTAAATAAAGTTTCCTTTTTCATATGCATTTGTGTTAAGGATGCATGGGTAACCATAATACTTTTGTTAAGATTTAAAACAGGTAGTACTTAATAGATTTTAAACAAAATAACTAAGCACCTAAAAGAAAACAAGCCATTCAAACTCACATATGTGCCTGGCACACACAAGTGCCCAAATATTTATTGAATAAATAAATGAAAAATGAAGAAAATATGTCAGCCAACATAATTTTACAAAATATACTAATGTACAAGCTATTAAAGCTCATTTCACATTTTTTATTAATAAACTGAAACAATTCTTACATATTATGAGGGTATTTTTCTACTTTTGTATATAGTTAATATAAGGTAAATAAAGAGGTAATAAAAATGATTAAAAACAAACAAAAAAACAAATCAAAGACATACCTACGGAGGTTTAATGTATGCTTTGGCTGTTTTGTGGGGGAGCACCTACACAAAATCTTTAAAGAGTACTGAAAATTTAACTTCTTTTTTACATGTTCATGGGACTTTGGTTTTCATCAAATGCACTGAAAGGAGATGAAGGTAAGGTGGCATAAAAGAAGAAAAGTTACTCTCTTAATAAAGCACAAATGCAAAGACATTCTTTACCCAACCTCCATGGCACAGCAACTTCGGAAACAAAAACTAAGGACCAAAAAACCATTTGCAAGCTTCACTTACTATTTTTAGGAAGTATTTCATATTTGGAAATAATAATGGTGTAACCCACAAAAAGCTTTTTTTTTTTAACACTGAGCTTCTACATAAATGGACAAGATTATTTTAAAACGCTGTCATCTACTTTTGATATTTAAAATTTTACTAGTTCTTTTATCAGTAAATGAAAAAGTTTATGCAAAAGAGAAGACATTCTTAAGACTGACCGATTAGAAATTTACCATGTACTCTAACAAAAAATGTATTATTAACAGTAATCCAGGAAATAGAATTTTATTCTCTAAAGATTTTTTCTCTAGTATGTCAACACTGTATATAGTTCTAAAATTAGGGAACAGATTCTTTACATTAGAAAATGTCAGGCAGATTTACCCCCTCCACATTCTATGTCTTAAAAAGAAACGAGAAAACATGTTATCAATATACAACTGATGCCCAGAACAAAACATTTTATTAAATTTGGCCTGTCAGATGTGATAGCAGAAAAAAAAAAAAATTAAGCTTCATTTGATTAACATGCTGTTTGAGCTAATCTAAAAGTTAAAAACAGCATATATTTAAGATGAAAGAAACAAAATACGACTTGATAATAGTACAAATAAAAAAGGATCTTAGGTTTTAGCTCTCCATGAAATCCACACTAAGAAGTATGAGAACCTAAATTTTAAGTTGCTTTACTAGAACTGCTGAGATTAAAAGGAATAGAGGTAATAATTCCTCCCATACCCTGCACCATACATCTGGAGTATCATAAGAAATCCTGGCTACAACATTTAAAAAGGATTCAGTCAAACTGGGAAGTAATCAAGATAAAGAATTAACTGGAATTCATGTGAAATGAATCAAAGCCCTAGGGATGTTTAACTCAGAAAAGAGAAGACTTAGGATAATAACTATCAAACATTTTGGCCTCAGCACTCCCTTATATGCTTAAAAATTATTGAGACCCCAATGAGGTTTTATTTATAAGAGATATATCTATAGATACTTACCGTATAAGAAATTAAAATGGAAAAAATTTAAATATATACTTAAAATAAACTGATTATATATCTATATAAATAATATTATAATGAAAAGTAACTCTATTTTCAAAAACTAAGAGTGGCAATGATTTGCATTTTTGAAAATCTTTAATATCTACCTTAATAAAAGACAGCTGAATTCTAACATCTGTTCCTGAATTCAGACTGTTGTGCTAAGTTGTCTTGGTTTCAATAGATGAAGAAAATCCACCCTCAGATATGTAATTAGAAGAGAGCAATATTTTAATAGCCTCAATATTTTCTTTTTTTTTTTTAAGATTTTTATTTATTTATTTATTTATTTGACAGCGAGAGACAGACAGCCAGTGAGAGAGGGAACACAAGCAGGGGGAGTAGGAGAGGAAGAAGCAGGCTCCAGCAGGAGAGCCCGATGTGGGGCTCAATCCCAGAACTGCAGGATCACACCCTGAGCCGAAGGCAGACGCTTAACAACTGAGCCACCCAGGCGCCCCTAGCCTCAATATTTTCATACCCCGTTACATTAAGTCCATTGTTCTTTCTTGCACTTTAAATGAAATTTTACCAATGCATGATTTTATAATATCATACACTGGTCATATGGAAAATACTATTTCATAGAGGTATGCACATCTTCCAATTGTTAGCATATTTCATTACACAATATTTTAAAAATTTAATACCACCACCAATCCTATTAGAACAGTCTTTAAGTATTGGAAAGATGTCAAGCTCAATCAGATTAAATGGTAGAATCAAGTTCTACAAAAATTCTGATTTTCACTTGAAAGCTTGCAGTTTACCACTGGCAACACTTCTTGAAATTAGTTTTTGAGAAAATGTCTTCCATGTACTGAAAATTGAATAACCATCATTTGCCTGTCATCTGTTACTGTTTTTTCACTTAAAAGGTGTTCCATGAAAAATGTGACTAAGTTCAGTTTCCAACAGCAACTCAACCATACAGGTGCTCTGCTTGAGACAACAGTAGTACTTTAGTATGCACCAGAAGTGTTTTATGCATATGACTTCTGTTTTGTTACATGGAACATAAAAAGATGTTTATGCAGCACTGAAATTTTTTAAAGTAATAATTTTTGCTGTGATTCATCAAGGACATTAAGTGAAACTGGGTTTTTTTTAATCATGAATGCAAGAAAGCAAAGAATAAAATGACTAGTAGCACAGATGTACGAAAATTGCTTTTGTACCTTAAATGTCAATGTCAACACATCTTTGTATAACTTTTAAAACAGTCTGATTTGTGGACTCTTATGAGGGTCTTGGGCCACCCCCCACCTCTACCCTGCCCAGACCATTCTTTGAGAACCACTGAGTTAGGATGACCAAAGAGCTGTTTTCAAATACACAGAAGGCTGTCATGTAGAAAATGGCATGCCCTGTATATTAGGGCAGACCTTGAACCAATGGATATTAGTTATAAAGAAGCAGATTAGTGGGGCACCTGGGTGGCTCAGTTGGTTAAGCGTCTGCCTTCGGCTCATGTCAGATCCCAGGGCCCTGGGATACAGCCCCGCATCGGGCTCCTTGCTTGGCCGGGAGCCTGCTTCTTTCTCCCTCTCCTCCCCACTCATGCTTTCTCTCACTATCTCTCTCTCTCAAATAAATAAAATCTTAAAAGGGGGGGGAGCAGATTAACACCAAATTAAGAAACAATCTTTTCCCCTTTTAAAAAAGTGAGATGTAGTTTATAAACAAAAAAAAATTTATCCTTTAAAGCTTACAGTTCTATGGTTTTTTTAAACAAATGAATATAAATGAGGGTTTTATGGGGCCCCTGGGTGGCTCAGTCAATAAAGCATCTGCTTTCGGCTCAGGTCATGATCCCAGGATCCTGGGATCTAGTCCTGTATGGTATCGGGCTCCCTGCTCAGCAGGGGGTGCTTCTCCTTCACCCTCTGTGCTCTCTCTCTCAAGTAAATACATAAAATCTTGAAAAAACAAAAACAAATAAGAATTTTGAAAAAAGAATCAATGCATAATCAAGAAACAGAACAGTTCCATCACCTCCCCCCCAAATTTCCTAATGCCCTTTTTAGTATATTCTGCCTCCTACATCCAACCTTGACAAAGTGATCAATTTTCTATCCCTAGAGTTCTGCCTGTCCTAGAATGTCAAATAAATGGAATCACACAGTAGGTAGCCTGTGAGGCTTCTTTTACTTAATATATGCACTGGAGATTCATCCAGGTTTGTTATTAACTGGTAAGTAAAAGTTTATTGTCTAGAGGTACTGAAGTATAGCTGGGGTGTTTCCAGTTATTGGAATTATGAATAAAGCTATTAAAAACACTTGTGTGCAGGATTCTGTGTGAACACAAGATTTCATTTCACTTGAGTAAATATTGAGAAGTGAGACTGCTAGCTTATATGGTAAGTGTATATTTAACTCTATAATAAACTACCGCACTGTATTCCAAAATGGCTGTCATTTTGCATTCCCATCAGCACTGTATGAGAGTTGCAGTAGGTCTGCGTCCTTGTCAGTATTCGGTATGGTCAATATTTTTAAGCCACTCAGATAAATGTACAGTGGTATCTCTGCAGTTTTAATATTCATTTCCATGATTACTAATGAAGTGGAACATCTTTTTTTACGCTCATTTGCCATCTGAATATTTTCTGGGTAAAGTGCTCATTTTTATTTGAGTTAATGTATTATTTAGTTGTAGTGTTGTTGATTTTCTGGATACAACTCCTTTATCAGAAATGTGTTTCATAAATATTTTCTCCCAATCTGTGCGTTGTCTTTTCATTCTCTTAACAATCTCTTTCAAAGACCAGAAATTTTTGACTGTAAGGAAACCCAACTTCATAATTTTTTTTTTAAAGTAGGCTCCACACCCAGCATGGAGCCCAATGTGGGGCTTGAACTCATGACCCTGCCATGAAGACCTGAGCTGAGATCAAGAGTCAGACACTTAACCAATTGCACTTAGGTTTGTATCTATAAAATATGGGGCGCCTGGGTGGCTCAGTCGGTTAAGTGTCTGGTTAAGTGTCTGCCTTCGACTCAAGTCAGGACCCCAGGGTTCCAGGATCAAGGCCCACGTTGGGCTCCCTGCTCAGCAGGGAGTCTGCTTCTCCCTCCCTTTCTGCCCCTCCCCCAGCTTGCGCTCTCGCTCGCTCACTCACTCTCTGTCTCTCAAATAAAATCTTTAAAAATAAATAAATAAAATATATGTCTAACCCAAAATTACAAAGAGTTTGTCCTACATTCTCTTCTAGAAGTATTATAATTTTTAGTTTTACATTTAGAACTATGAGTTTACATTTAGAACTCTGAGTTAATTTTTGCATATGGTACAAAGTATGGACGAAGGGTTTTTTGTTTTGTTTTGCATTTGACTATATAATTGTTCCATCTTCATTTGTTGAAAAGACTATTTTTTTCTCAGTAAGAAATAGCTTTCTAATAATTATGGCTGATTAATAATATAAAGAGTAGCCTCAAGAGAAATGAGTACCAGTTAACTGGAAATTTTTTGAACAGAAGTTTGAGAACAAGTTGTTCAGTCTAATAAAAAAGGATAGAAAATTAAATTATTTTTCCAAATCTCACTCTATGAAGTCCCCCAAGAAAACTGTCTTGGAGAAGGCTTACAAGTCTTCCTTCATGTTCCTAACCCTTACCCTCCAGCAATTCAGCTTTTATCTAGTTAATCACTTACCGGATTTCCCCATAAAATTTCTCTTGAATAAAAAGCTGAACAATCTTTTAAATGAAAAATAACCGGATTCAGTAATATAACTAGGTAACATCTAATGTTATCCTCTGGTTTTAAACTCCTAGGACCCATTTTCCAAAAACCACAAAACTTTATCCCCAACTAAGTTTAGTCCATGTGCTTAAGCCCTGGGCTATAACAGGAATCACCTATATTAATTTTAATGTATTATGTAAGAATATCCCATAGAAATCATGATAATGGCCAATTCTCTTACCTTACAATTAAGATTCTTTCTTTTATCCAATATCAGGTACAAATATAATAGTAATCTAGTGCTGAGTAGTTAATTAAAATGGTATACTTGGGGGGCGCCTGGGTAGCGCAGTCGTTAAGCGTCTGCCTTCAGCTCAGGGCGTGATCCCGGCGTTCCGGGATCGAGTCCCACATCGGGCTCCTCCGCTGGGAGCCTGCTTCTTCCTCTCCCACTCCCCCTGCTTGTGTTCCCTCTCTCGCTGGCTGTCTCTATGTCAAATAAATAAATAAAATCTTTAAAAAAAAAAAATAAATAAAAATAAAAAAAAATAAAATAAAATGGTATACTTGGCTAATAAATTGGTTTACATTACATAATATCGATGTGAAAATGCTGTTTCCACATCTCCTTCTAAAATACTTATATTCACTTCACATTTTGAAATATTTTTATCATTAATGTTGATATACAGTAGATCCCCCACTCCTGCACCACCCCATCCACAGTTTTGCTTTCTGCAGTTTTGGTTACCCATAGTCAACCACCGTCTGGAAACTAATGATTCTCCTTCTAACATATCTATCTGAAGGTCAATAGTAGCCTAACACTAGTTCACAATGCTTACATCATTCACCTGACTTCATCTTATCACGTAGGCATTTTACATCACAAGGGTGAGTACAGTCCAATAAAACATTTTGAGAGAGATCACATTCACATAACTTTTATTAGAGTATATTGTTATAATTATTCCATTTTATTGTTGTTAATCTCTTACTGTGCCTAATTCGTAAATTAAACTTTATCATAGATATGTATATATAGATAAAACATAGCATATATAGTACTATCCGTGGCTTCAGGCATCCACTGGGGGTCTTGGAACATACCCCTGTGGATAAGGGCTGGGGGGGTTACTATATATTTTTATAATAATTTTTGTTCAAAATGCAAACATAATCAACTCCAATTGCTCAATATTTCTGGAAGTACCCTTCAGCCATTTGTCTTGTCATTATGCTATCAACTGAACCTTTCATCAAGTAGGTAGTGTGTGGAAACAAAAAGACCTGAAACCCCTATCAACATTATGTTACCTATTTGATTATCTAATATTTGCATTTTAATATAAACCTAAACGAATGGTTAAAACTCATGTTTGAAAATTACCTATGGGTTTCAGTTATCTGTTTAAATATTACTTCAGTAGCTATGAATAATTTATAAGTAAGACTTGAACTGATTTCAGCTGGAACAGACATTTTGACTAATACACTTCAAGAAAGACATAACAAAGCTGGAAAAAATCTAAACAGGGCAACAAAATTCACTGAAAGTATGCAACTGATTTAATGAGATAAAAAACAAAACTCAAAGCAGTCTGTATACCTCTCTGGTATGATTCACACCACCTTGTTTAGAGAACTAGATTGCTACCTCGCTTATTCCTCAAACTAGAAAGAAGAGAACTTAAAAGCATTACTAATTCTACAAAACTTGAAAATCTTATAAAGAGTAAACCCCACAATATTAGAACAAGAAGAAAATTTCTTGGGGTTTAAAAGATGGTCACTGGAAAAATTAAAATAGTACCCTCATTAATTAATCAATGCATGGCATGTGTAAATCATCCTCCTCTTACACTCAAACCTGTCTCACTTCTTTTATACTTGACTAAGTAAGCACGTGTTGTTTGATTAATATTTGAAGAAGAAGTAGAGGGTCCCTGGATAAGAGCTAGGGGATTGGTGAAAAGCATCTAGGCAGAGTGAACTGGAATGTGAATGCCCTGAAGCAGGGAAAGGAACAGCAAGTTCCAGGCTCAGTGTGGCTGGAGCACAGTGTATATAGCACAGTGGTACAAGATAAACCCTAGAGAGGAAGGCAGGACTTTAATCACGCAAGACCTCAAAACCCATGTAAGGATTTTAATGTTTACTTTTAGGTCAGTAAGAAAACCAATGGATCATACACAAGAAGTGACAAAACCAGTGTTTAAATGACAATTCTGTTTATCCTTTGGAAAATGAATTAAAGGAAGATTAAAGTATCTATAGAGATCAATTTAAAAACTACTGCAGCAATCTAGGTGAAAGATGATGGTAGCCTAGACTAGGATGATGCCAATGTCAGCAAGCAGATCTAAGAGACAGTTTAAAGATAAAACTAACCAGCTTTAAGCATAAGATCGGAGTTTTCCAAACTACCTATCCATTGTCTGTCTGTTTACTCACCTATTTATATATCTGTTTATATCTTTAGTGGTATAAACAGTGTTTAGATCTTTAAGTGTGATCTATTAAATTATGCTTACAGAGTCAAAACTGAGTGATAAAAGAATGTACAACCAGAAGAAGAGTAGTTAAGAAACATACCCATCCATCTGATAATGGTAAACCAGATAAAAAAATGAAAAAGCACGTTTATACTATTACACATTTTTACAAGTCTTAGACATTACAAAATTTATGCTATTTTACAATATAAACATAAATAATAAGTTACCTCTAAAGTAACATCACACATAGAAAAAATGTTTAAGTGATGGTTACCATAATTCTATCCACTACTGATTAACAGAATATTATTTATTTGTTGCTAGTTGTAATCTCTCATGCATAATGTAGAAATGTAACATGTGTGTGTATACACACATATATCCATACAGTAACAACAACAATTGGTTCCATAGAAACCCAATATACTTAAGTTTAGGTACTACCTGGTTAAGTGTCTTACAACTTAATTAAACAGGAGTATAGTGAGAAAAAAAACTATACATATTCATTTATATTTATATTAATATTCATGTTCAATTCATATTCATTAATTTAAAATGTTCTGATTGCTACTTATCAACACCACAAAAATGAAGCTTTTTGTAATTTTAATCTCTTAATATCTGCATATGACTTAATATTGTGTATAATGCTTAACCAAATTATATTTTTGTAATGAATATTTTCTCTTATAATTACATACAATCTAGAAATTCAAATTCAAATCACTCTCCTGGAAGAACCCAAAACACCATTCTGAAAAGCTATTGTACAAAAAGAACCCTGAAGGCAGAATCATAGCCGTGTATAATAGAAAATTCTTACCAATTTTTCATCAACTGTTATGAGTTGCATGTCTCGAGCTTGGTCCTGGGCCAACCTCCATGTGGAAGTGCTTAGCAACCTGCAGTGCAAGACTTTAAGTTAAAAAATGATCCATGCAATGAGAAAAGAGAGGCAGACAAATCTTACATAAATGAGCTACTTTAACAATATCTGTCTTATAAAACAAAAAAGAATAGAAAGAAAGAGAAGAGGGCACAAAAATCCTTTTTCTCCCCAATTAGTTCTGTCTGCTGAGTTTTTGGCAGACTCACTTAGGAGTTCACAACAGGCTGCACTTCATGTCAGTCTATAGGCTCTCTGTCACAGAAAGGCCATCAGTGACAAGTACCATCTCCATGAGTGTACAGTAGCTAGTCTGCCACTACCAGGAAGAAAAATGCAAAGCTGTATCAACCCTTCAGAAATGCAAAGCTATATCAATCCTTCTGGAATGCTGATTCCTAAATGACCACATCAGAAAGAAAAAGAAAACTCTCAATCATATTCTTCATGGCCGAAAATAATATTATAGAATTTAATTATATAATGTTAACAAAGTTTCTTCACTCTAATTTCAAAACGAAAGTAGTTTAAATAGAAATGATTTCTACGATCATGTTAACTAATGTTATTAGTTTAGTCCTGTATCCCATTCACAGAATTGAAGAAAGTCTAAAGAGTGAAAAACAGAAATATTAAGTAAGAAATAAAATGGTCACTGAATCTAGCTCCTTTATATTAGCATCATCTGACCCTCATTCCAAAGAAATTACTTAAAGCTATCAGGTTTGTTTGTCTGACGTCATATAAACACCATACTCTATACTAATTAAAAGTCATACTGTCACTGTTTGTTAAATTTAACATTTTACATTTTCCAAATTATTAAGCCAACCTAAGTAGATTTCTCTTTAGAAAATTAGCTTATACAATCATGACTCAAACTTCAAAACCAACAGAATATACAGTATTAAGTTCTTTCTTCTCTATTTCCTTTAAAGAATTTATTTATTTATATGAGAGAAAGAGAGAACAAACACAAGCTGGGGGAAAGGGCAGAGGGAGAGCAATCCCAGGACTCTAGGATCAGGACCTGAGCCGAAGGCAGACGCTTAACCAACTGAGCCACACAGGTGTCCCAAGTGCGTTCTTCTTGAAATGAAGTAAAACCTCTATCATAATTTTGACACAACATGAACACTAATATTTGATGCAAAACCTCAAGCAAAAGTTCAACTTTCAACAGCTGTGGTGTACACAGCTTTAGAGAAAGTCTACCTACTAATGGCATAATTTAAAGATAACTGATAATACAAAAGGCTTTTTTGCTTATATATATTTTTTAAAAATCTGTCAGTTATTTCCCCAAATTAATATAATTCCTTACTACTTTAAATACCCTGCTCAGAAATACATATACACAAAATACATCTATATGGAAATTATTTTAAATTATTTATACAAACAGTTAAAATACATGTGTTGGTTGTTATATTAAAGGAGTATAATTAGCACTTTTTAAAATCTATTTACTCTGGAAATCATTAAGACCAATAATATGACAATAAAAACATTCTGAATACTCTTCACCAAATCAATATATTATAAGAAAAAAATCAGGCAATGATAAGGGAACTCAGGAGAACTTCAAATATGGAAATATTAAAAAACGTACTACATTTCAAGAAAATGAAGCTGTAGGGTTCCTCTCATGAAGAGAAGTGCTAGATTAAAACTTCAAAGTTTTCTACATAGATTAAAACTCTATAATCCATGAAGTGTGTAACTTCGGATTACACAGTGAATATGATTTAAACAATTTTCTCTTAAATTGTACAATAAAATCTTATTGTATATTAGTCATAAACTAAAGCAAATTTTTAGAAGCATATATAAAGATGTATTTTTAAAGTTTTAGATTTATCTCCAACTAATCAGAAGAATGAAGCTATATATCACTTTCTGAAAACAGATAACTTTTATAAACAGATACATAGATGAAAAACCATCTCATATTTTTATCATGCTGTATATAAAAGACAACACAATAAAAAAGTGACAAAAGATGTTAAGTAAAACAATCCTATGAGAAAGAGTTAAAAATCACAAAACTTTTTGTAAGAAAAAACTTTAAAGATAGGCTAGATTGCAAAGTAATCATAAATAGAAATTTTTATTATTTGAAAATATATATTCATAGAATTTATCACAGAAAATTTTGCCTAAGAACGCACACATAATACGTGCATATATATATGTGTATATGTGTGTGTAGGTTTCACTGGGTCATGTGCAAAGTAACTGCTCCCTAATCACGGAAACAGCAATTATTTTTAAAAAACCAAATCTCGGATGTAGAGAAAAATTTTCCTCCGATTATAAATAGTTAAGGTAGCAACAGAGATCTAGAGTCAATTACAAACACAGCATTTAATTAATTATACCTACAAAATATAAGCTACAGTTAATTTTAGATTAAATGTAAATTATATAGCAAATATCTATTTGCTGATTAGCCTTTAAAGAATGTTACATCAGTAAATTGGTAGCAGTAAATGAAGTGTTTATTAATAATATAAGAATATAAAAACATTAAACAAGAAATAAAACCTAGAAAGTATACAGGAAAAAATGACAGAAAATATAAAAACTTCTAAACCAAAGATACTATAAAAGAAGATGAAAGATAACGAACAAGGAGAAAATATTTACAATATAAAACAGTAAGGACCAAAATACAGGTAAAAGAACTCCTAGAAATCAGTAAGTAGGGATAATTCTTTATTTTTTTTTTAAGTAATCTCTACACCCAACATGGGGCTAGAACTCTTGACCCCAAGATCAAGATTCACAATGCTCTACTGACTAAATTAGCCAAAGTAGAGATACATCTTAAATTTCAAGAGGGAGTCACACAACCAAAAAACCAATTGCCTAATTAAAACTGGGTAAAGGATGGAAAAGGACTTGAATGACGTTTACCCAAAGATCTATATGTAGCCAATAGTACATAAAGAGATGCTCGACATTACTAATTGTTAGAGAAATGTAAATCAAAACTACAATGAGATATGACTTCATACCTATTAGGATGGTTATCAAAAAAATAAGTGTTGGTGGGATGTAAAAAAGGAGAAAATAGTGCATTTCTGATGGGAATGTAAAATCATGCAGTGTGGCTATGGAAAGTTCCTTAAAAAATTTTAGGCAGTTCCTTAAAAAAATTACACATAGAATTACATGATTCAGCAATTCCACTTCTGGATATATACCCAAAAGAATTAAAAACAGGAACTCAAATAGGTATTTGTACACCCATGTTCCTAATAGCACAATTCCCAATAGCTAAAGACAAAAATTGCCAAAATATTAATAATCTTATGTTATTGGGCAATGTATTACAACACTTAAAAGTATACATGTAGAAATGATTAATACGTAATCATCAGTAAATAAGTAGCAATTTGAACTTTGCTATTTGGTACCTATTTTTTGGAAATTAGAAATTTTATTTGCCTCATAAACTTGCCTTTCTGTCTACCCACCTGTTGTCTTAAGTGGCCTTTTCACATTTCCAGGTTTCTTAGGGGTCAACTTTAATTCTGAGCCCAAAGGATAAACTATGAGGGCTGTGATTATTATTATCAATTACCATTAAACTGAGCAAGCCATTTATTATATCTAGTTTTTCTGTACAAGTTTCCCATAAGAAAATGAGATATCCTGGAAATGGAAAACAAGAGATCTTATTTCTTTTTTTTTTTTTTTAAAGATTTCATTTACTTATTCAACAGAGATAGAGAAAGCCAGTGAGAGAGGGAACACAAGCAGGGGGAGTGGGAGAGGAAGAAGCAGGCTCATAACGGAGGAGCATGATGTGGGACTCGATCCCAGAACGCCAGGATCACGCCCTGAGCCGAAGGCAGGCGCTTAACCGCTGTGCCACCCAGGCGCCCCAAGAGATCTTATTTCTAACTCTGGTTTTAGTACCTACTATTTCTGTCTATGAGCAAATCACTTACCCTTTCTGCACCTCAATTTCATTCTTTGTAAATTTGTAAAATGAGGACTTGTTGCTCTGAAGTTTCTTTTACTGATGAGTCTCGGTGATTCTAACAAGTGGAACTGAGTATAGTTCTACTTCGTTTTAATAATCCCTTATGGAAGTGCTATGTAATAATAACTCATAATCTGTTTTTCTTTAAAACCTCAAAGAGTTAAAACTTTCAAAATCATATATACCACATTTGTTTATCCATTTATCTGTTGATGAACATTAAGGTTGTTTCTGGTAATGACATTCATGTGCACGTTTTTGTGGGGACATAAGCTTGCAACTCATTTAGGTAACCACTTAGGAACACAACTGCTGAACTGTATACTGAGACCATGTTTAGCTTTGTAAGAAACTGCCAAACTGTATTCCAAAGTGGCTGTACCACTTGTGTTCCCACTAGCGTGAATGAGACTCTCTGTTGCTCCACATCCTTGTCAGTATTTTGGTGTTGTTGGTTTTTTCTATTTTAGCCATTCTAATAGGTGTGTCGTGGCATCTCACTGTTTTGAGTTTTCAATTCCCTGATGAAATATGATGTGGAAAACCTTTTCATATGCTTATTTGCCATCTGTATATCATCTTTGGTGAGGTGTCTGTTCAGACCTTTTGCCTATTTTTTAAATGGGTTGTTTTCTTGTTGAGTATGAAGAGTTCTTTGTATATTGTAGATACAAGTTCTTCATCAGATATGTGTTTTGCAAATATTTTCCTCCAGTCTGTGCTTGTCTTTTCATTGTTTTAAAGTATCCTCCACAGAGCAGAAGCTTTTTAATTTTAATGAAGTCCAACTCATCTATTTTTTCCTTCATAGACTTTGCTTTTGGTGTTGTATCTTAAAACTCAGAAGCAAACCAAGGTACCTAGAGTTTTATGTTACTTTCTAGAAGCTTGATAGTTTTGCTTCTTACTTACGTTTAGGTCTGTGATCCATTTTGAGTCAATTTTTGTGAAAGGTGTAAGGTCAGTGTATAAATTTGTTTTTTTGCATGTGGATATATTCCAGTTCCACTTAATGAAAAGATTATTCTTTCTCCACTGGATTGTCTTGTTCCTATCTCAGAGATCAGTTGACTATATTTGAGTTGTCTGTTTCTGGGCTATTGGTTATGTTCTATTGATCTATTTGTCTATTCTTCACCAATTCCACACTGTCTTGATTACCATAGCTGTGTACTAAAGTCAGTACCATTCCTCTGACTTTGTTACTCTTCTTCACTACTACATTGAATATTTGGGGTCTTTTGCCTTTCTATATAAGCTTAGAATCAGTTTCTTGACATCCACAAAGTAGTTTGCTGAGGTTCTGACTGAGACTGTTGAATTAAGTTTGGAAGAACTGGCATCTTAACAATATTGAGTTTTCCTGTCTATATATATTCATGAGGATCTTTGACTTCTTTGACTGGCGTTTTATTTTCCTCGTATACATCTTGCAAATACTGTTTGTACTACTTCAAAATACACTCTTAAAAAAGTCTTAATGGTGAAAAGAGAAAAAGAAACCATTTGCAATGGAAAATAGTAGATAAGAATAAGAATGAACTGTACTGATTCAAGGTACTAACACTATTCTCCCTTTGAAGCAAACTAACTATCAACTAAGGAGAATAAAATTCCCATATCCCTTGTAGCAGTTTGAAACATGGCTCCAAATTTTTTTGACCCTCATCCCTCCCATCAAGAGCTGCAGGTCCCCTATTCCTAGAATCTGAGCCCTGTGACTGCCTGATCAATATAATATAGAACTGAGGCTATGTGTATTTCCAGGCTCAGGCCTTTAAAAACTAGCAATTTCCATTTCCTGTCTCTTAGAACATTGCTTCTTGGGATATTCATTCTTGGAACCCACCTACCATGTTGTAAGGAAGTCCAAGGTGCCCCACAGAGAGATCCACATGAGGAGAAGCAATAACTAACATCGCTTTGCCGGCCATGTGAATGATCCTCTAGCCCAAGTTGAGCCATCCCAGCAGACACCATGTGGAGCAGAGACAAACTTCCCTGCCAAAACCTGCCCAAAATGCAGATTTGTGAGCAAAATAAATGACTGTTGTTGTTTTAAGCAACTGATATTGGGGTAGCTTGTGTCCAACAATAGATAATAAAAACATCCCTACAAATAAGTGAAGATGATTTTATAAACATTAAAATTGAACCAGTAACTTCAAAAGACCAGAAATGAACTGATCAACTTCTACACAGAGTAAAATTCCTAATCCTATATAAATTATTAAGGAATCTGGGGCACCTGGGTGGCTCAGTTGTTAAGCGTCTGCCTTCGGATCGGGTCATGGTTCCAGGGTCCTGGGATAGAGCCGAGCATCAGGGTCCCTGCTCAGCAGGGAGCCTGCTTCTCCCTCTCTCACCCCCCCCCCCCCCCCGCTTGTGTTCCCTCTCTCGGTGTCTCTCTGTCAAATAAATAAATAAAATCTTTTAAAAAATTAAGGAATCAATTAATCCTCAACCTTTCGATTAAAACCAATTATGTCTATTGTTAATTTATTGGAAATTGAATTATAATCCAAATTCACATTAAATCAGAAAGTGTTTTTAGTTCCATAGAGAAGTGTTAAACCTCCAGAAAATATTACTAAGAGTTCTAACTGAAATATTAAAATAAAAACATACACATTCTCCATGTCACAATAATTATCTCAGGCTTAAAATATGCTAGCATTTGGGTCAATCACCTTCAAGTTAATGATCTTGAAGCTTTTCAAGATCTTGAATCAATAGAGAAAACTTAAACTGTCGTAATACTCTACTCCCTAGACAGAAGCAAGAAAGAGGTAATTGTTAATGGAAAAAATAAAGATGAGGGGTCAAGGGACCATTTTATTTACTTATTTTTAGATTTTATTTATTTGACAGAGAGAGAGAGCACAAGCAGCGGGAGCAGGTGGCAGAGGGAAAGGGAGAAGCAGGCTCCCCACTGAGCAAAGAGCCTGATGCTAGGCTCAATCCCAGTACCCTGGGATCAGGACCCAAGCTGAAGGCAGATGCTTAACCAACGGAGCCACCCAGGTGCCCCCAAGGGACCATTTTAATATTCTGTGAAAATACGTGGAGTGAAAGGAAAGGCAAGGATGTTACAAATACTCTGGTTAAGTTCAGTAGAAATAACAATGAAAATAACATAATCTATTCACAAATAAGTTCCTTGATTCTAATTCAGATTTACTACAGAATTTCTAATCTTTACCTACAGGACTTAATATTATCTTAAAGTCTTCCACTGGTCAGGTGAGTAAAAATTAACAATCTCCTGTTCATAGGTATCCTTTTCCCCATTCTTCTGAGCCAGGTGGAACTTGTAGCACAGACTAATAGCAGTCATGCCTCTGGACCCAACTCGGCCAAAAACTTAAACTAATCCTTTGAGTGCCATCCAACAGATAAAGGAAAGATTTGTGCAAGAGGGATAAGGGTAATTATGCTTATATAACAGACTTTGGAATGAAACTGAGGAGTAAAAGAAGGAGAATGTGGGCAAGGTTTTGGAGAGTGATAATGAAGAAATTGGGAGGGCATGACAGAAAAGGTAAGGGAAAGGAGAAACAGATCTACCCAAATTTGTAACAACAGGTCATCAAAATAAATAGAAATAAGGAGAAAATTAAGGGAATAAGAAACAGGTATCATGCTGATGATAGCAATTATATTACAAAACACAATGAATACATGGAAAGTTCACATTTAGGAAGGTCAAATCATTGAGCTATACTGGCCAATAAAAAATAACTACTGGTTTGGAATCCCTTAAAGGAAGGAACTGAGTTGCTGTACTTCAGAATATCTTGTAAATAACTGGAAGCAAATTTACCATAAAGATTTCAATTACTGATCTACAAGTTAAATATAATAATAATTCTAACAGAATTTTTATAAAATTAGATAATTCTCATTGGAAAGAAAAAGTCACAAAAATAACCAAGAATGTTTTGAAAAACAACTAGAAGGCAGGATCTGCCTTGCCAACTAATACGCTACAATAATTAAAATATGGTATTAACACAGGCACAGACACACAGATCAAATAAACAGTACAGATGAAAGTACAAAAACAGATAATATAGATTTGTAAATCTATTATATAATAAAAGAGCAATTTCACATTAGCGGTGAAAGGATGGACTATTTAATAAGTGATACCGAAACAACTGGGTAGCATTTCATGGAAGAAAAATGTTTGACTCCTGTTATAAAATAGTTATATCATCTACCAAAGAATTCCAGATGGATACACACACACACACACACACTGTGTTGTATGCAAATTACTAAAATAAAATATAAGGGTTTTTAAAATAACATTTGGATGGAAAAGTTTTCTTAACCAAGACATAAGGCACAATACCCATAAACTGTGAAAGAAAAATAACTTCTGAACAACAAAGGGTACTACAAACTAAAGGAAATATCAGAGATAATAAGTACAGCCTACCTAGTGGTTAAAACACTAATATCTAGAATATACAAAGGACTCTTAGAAACTAAGGCAAAAAATCACCTAAGAAAGGGAGAAAGAGAACAGAGGATATATGATATATACATGGCACATATTAATACCAACTCTATCAATAATCACTTTAAGAATAGTCTAAAAACACCAACTGAAAGAGAATACATGTCAGAATGGATTAAAAAAACCAAGAACCAATGATATGTTCCCTAAGAGAAACTCATTTTAAATATACACAGACAGATTAAAGGTGAAGAAATGGAAAAAGATATACCATGCGAACAGTAATCAAATCTTACTGCAATAGCAATATTAATCTCAAAGTAGACTTCACAACAAGGAAAATTATCAGGAATGGGGCGCCTGGCTGGCTCAGTCGGTAGAGCAAATGACTCTTGATCTCGGGGTCATGAGTCTGAGCACCATAGTGGGTGTAGGGATCACTTTGAAAAAATTATCAGGAATAAGAAGGGGTATTACATCCTGAGAAAGCAGTCAATTCTCCAAGAAGACATTAACAACCCTTAAGGTATATATGCCCAACAAGAGAATGTCAAAATATGTGGGGAAAAAATCAAAAGAGCTACAGGGGAGAAACAGATATTCATTATTATACCTGGGAGACTTCAAAGCTCTTCTTTAAAATAAAATAAAATAAAAGATTTTATTTTCAAGTAATCTATACTAATAGTAACTGACAGAGTCAGCCAACAGAACACCAGTAAGGATACAGTTGAAATGAAGACCATCAATCAAGTAGATTTAACTGACATTTACACAATACTTCACCCAAAAACAGCAGCATATACATTCTTCTGAGATCACATGGAACATTCACCAAAATAGGTCACATTCTGAGCCATAAAACACACTTTAAAAATTTTAAACAACAGAAATCACACAATGTATGCTCTTAGTCAACAATGGAATTAAACGAGAAACCAATAACGGAAAACTGGAAAATCCCTAATTATTTGGAGATTAAACAACATACTTGTAAAGAAATTATGGGTCAAAAGAAGTCTCAGAAATTTTAAAATATTTTGAACCAAATGAAAATGAAAATACAGCTTTTCAAAATCTGTGGGATGCAGCAAATGCAGTGTTTAGATACTTAGCAATTAATACATACATCAGAAAAGAAAAGGTATAAATTCAATAATCCAAGGTTCTACCAAAGGAAACTATAGAAAAGTACAATATAAATCTAAGGCAAGCTGAAGAAAAAATTAATAAAAATTATAGCAGAAATCAATGAAATTGTAAAAAGGAAATTGGTAAAGAAAAATCAACAAAACCAGGGCGCCTGGGTGGCACAGCGGTTAAGCGTCTGCCTTCGGCTCAGGGCGTGATCCCGGCGTTCCGGGATCGAGCCCCACATCAGGCTCCTCCACTATGAGCCTGCTTCTTCCTCTCCCACTCCCCCTGCTTGTGTTCCCTCTCTCGCTGGCTGTCTCTATCTCTGTCAAATAAATAAATAAAATCTTTAAAAAAAAAAAAAAGAAAGAAAAATCAACAAAACCATAACCTGTTCTTTGAAAAGATCAGAGGAAGCCATAAATCTCTGGCCAGGATAACCAAGAAAAAAGAGAGAAAATTACCATATCAAAAACAAAAAAAAAGTGTCATCACTATTGACACTATACACATTAAAGGGATAATAAAAAGTATTAAAAATACCTGTATGCCCACAAATGTGGTAACTTAGAGGAAATAAACTAATTATTTGAAAAAATACAAAATACCAAAACTCATACAAGAAGAAACAATCTGAATAGGCCTACAGCTATTAAAGAAATTGAATCAGTAATTAATGACCTTCCCCCCCCCAAAAAAAAAGAAAAAAAGAAAGCACCTAGCCCAGACAGTGCTTCTGCCAAACATTTAAGAAGAAATGATACTAATTCTCTACAATCTCTTCCAGAAGGGAACATGTCTTAACTTATTTGATGAAAGCAGCATTACCTTAACCACCAACACCAAAAAAAAAGGGGGGGGGGGGACCACAGACCATTATCTCTTATAAACATAGATGCAAAAATCCTCAACAAAATAAAAAGATTTATACAACATGACCAAATGGAATTTATTCCAGGTATGCAAGGCAGGATCAATATTTGAAAATCAATTAATGTAATCCAGTACATCAACAAGCAAAAAAAAAAAAAAATCACATGTTCACATTGTCACATAAAAGGCATTTGACAATGAGGCGCCTCGGTGGCTCAGTCAGTTAAGCATCTGGCTTTGGCTCAGGTCATGATCCCAGGGTCCTGGGACTGAGCCCCACATCAGGCTTCCTGCTCAACGGGGAGCCTGCTGAGCAGGGAGCCTGCTTCTCTCTCTCCCTCTGCCTGCCACTCTCCCTGTTTGTGTTCTCTGTGTGTCAAATAAATAAATAAAATCTTAAAAAAAAAAAAAAGGCATCTGACAAGATCCAATACCCATTCATACTAAAAACTCTCAGCAACCTAGGAATAGAGGGGAACTTCCAAAACTGATAAAGAACATATACATGAAACCTACAACTAACATACTTAATGGTGAGTAACTACTCCTAAACTGGGTAAAGGCAGGATATCCCCTCTTGTTACTCCTATTTAACACTGTAGTATAAGTCTTAGCTAATAGTAGTAAGACAAGAAAATGAAATGATAAGTAAGCATGTTAGGAAAGAAGATATAACACTGTCCTAGGTTACAGAGGACAACACCGTCTATAAAGAAAAATCCTAAATAATTAACAAAAAACAACCTAGAACTAAAAAGTAATTATAAGAGCAATTTGTGAGATATGTTAATATACAAAACCAACTGCTTTCTTAAATCACCAGCAATGAGTAACTGGAATTTGATATTAAAAATGCAATACCATTTGCATTACCACCAATAAATAAATAAATATATGGAAGTAAATGTAACAAAATACATACAAAATCTATATAAAAAACTAGAAAATTGATGAAAGAAATCACAAAGTATCTAAATAAATGAAGGTACATCCCATGTTCGTGGATAGGAAGACTCAATATTAGTAAGATGTCAATTCTTCCCAACTTGATCTACAGATCTAACACATAACAAAATTAGAGGATTAAACACTGATTTCAGTCTCACTACACATTATCAGTAACCCAGATAGTGTGGCACTAGCAGAAGAATAAACAAACAGATCAGTAGAACAAAACCAATAGCCCAGAAACAGACAACTCAAATATAGTCAACTGATCTCTGAGATAGGAACAAGACAATCCAGTGGAGAAAGAATAATCTTTTCATTAAGTGGAACTGGAATATATCCACATGCAAAAAAACAAATTTATACACTGACCTTACACCTTTCACAAAAATTGACTCAAAATGGATCACAGACCTAAACGTAAGTAAGAAGCAAAACTATCAAGCTTCTAGAAAGTAACATAAAACTCTAGGTACCTTGGTTTGCTTCTGAGTTTTAAGATACAACACCAAAAGCAAAGTCTATGAAGGAAAAAATAGATGAGTTGGACTTCATTAAAATTAAAAAGCTTCTGCTCTGTGGAGGATACTTTAAAACAATGAAAAGACAAGCACAGACTGGAGGAAAATATTTGCAAAACACATATCTGATGAAGAACTTGTATCTACAATATACAAAGAACTCTTCATACTCAACAAGAAAACAACCCATTTAAAAAATAGGCAAAAGGTCTGAACAGACACCTCACCAAAGATGATATACAGATGGCAAATAAGCATATGAAAAGGTTTTCCACATCATATTTCATCAGGGAATTGAAAACTCAAAACAGTGAGATGCCACGACACACCTATTAGAATGGCTAAAATAGAAAAAACCAACAACACCAAAATACTGACAAGGATGTGGAGCAACAGAGAGTCTCATTCACGCTAGTGGGAACACAAGTGGTACAGCCACTTTGGAATACAGTTTGGCAGTTTCTTACAAAGCTAAAACATGGTCTTAACATACAATCCAGCAATTGTGCTACTAGGTATTTACCCAACTGAACTAAAAGCATATGTCCACACAAAAATCTGTACAAGAATATTTATCACAGCATTATTCATAATTGCCAAAAACTGGAAGCAACCAAGATGTCCTTCTATAGGTGAACTGATAAACTGTGGTAGAGCCATACAATGGAATATAATTCAGTGAGAAAAAGAAACTGGCTAAAGAAAGTATTTGCAAAATACATAATCTGACAAGGGATATTCAGAATATAGAGAGAACCACTAAAATTCAACAACAAAATAACAACTAACCCAATTCAAAAATGAGCAGAGGACTTGAAGAGACATTTCTCAAAGGGAGATAAACAAATAGCCAATAAACACATGCACAGCTGTTCAACACAACACTAGTTATCAGGGAAATGCAAATCAAAACCAAAAGACACAACATGATACTCATTAGGATGATGAAGGGGAAGGGAAGGGAAGGGAAGGGAAGGGAAGGGAAGGGAAGGGAAGGGAAGGGAGCAAGTGCTAATAAGCAAGGATGTGAAGAAAATGGAATCACTGGAGGGAAATGTAAAATGGTATAGATGCTGTGGAAAACAGTATGGCAATTCATTAAAAAATTAACAATTACCATATGATCAAGCAAGTCTACTTCTAGATACATATCCTGAAGAACAGAGCAGGAACCTGACTAGATATTTGTTCACTAATGTTTATAGCAGCATTATTCACAGTAGCCAAAAGGGGGAGGAAACCCACAGATGGATGGATTTAAAATAATTTAGTATATATATACAATAAAATATTAGCCAGCCTTAAAAAGGAAGGAAATTCTGATACATGCTACAACACAGATGAACCTTGAAGAAATGATAGGTGATATAAGTCAGTCACAAAAAGACAGTGTATGATTCCACTCATAAGAAATACCTAGAGTAGTGAAATTCATAAAAACAAAAAGTACAATGGTGGTTGCCAGGGACTGGGGGGAGAGAAGAATAAAGAGTTATTGTTTAATGAGTAGAGAGTTTCAGTTCTAAAAGACAAAAAAAACGATCTGGAGATGTATGGTAGTGATGGTTGCACAGCAATATGAATATACTTAATGTCCCTGAACTACACTTAAAAATGGTTAAAATCGTAAATTTTGCATTATGAGTATTTTACAATATTTTAAAAAGAATATGCCTTGTAAAGAAACTGTTGACATGTTTACAACCACTAATAAGGAGGAATACACACATACAAGTTTGTCAAAGCCAAAGATTTATACCTATGCCTAGAAAAAGCTTCTTCATGTATGTATAAGTATATATAATCATATAATCAATTAATGTAGATCTATATATATATAATCAATTAATGTAGATCTATATATATATATATATATAATCAATCACTTCTTCACAAATTTTTAGAAGATCAAATTGAACTTTAATATAATCACTCTCTATACTGCCTCAGGTAGCATAGTTTCCAAAAAGACTCTCTAGTATATGTCTCTGTAACACAAAATAAGTTACTTTACTAATATACTTAATACCAATTACTATCCTAGTGATTTTTCAGACCATTGCTTTAGTACCACTTTTCAACACGTTTTACATAATAGACTACACTTATGTTATCAATAGATAGTGGTTAAAAGCAAAACTTCTTAATGTATTTGTGAAGTTATAAAGAACAAAACACAAGGAAAAGTAAGCCCAGATGAACGAATTAACTGTCAAATAAGTAACTACTAGCCATTTTCAGTTCTCTACCTTGTTTAACTTTTAGCATCAAGATCCTTAATTTATCACAATAGTATCACTTCATAGGTATTATCTTTAAAAAAAAAATAGATCCTACTAATCAACCACACAAAATTCTCTATGTTCGGGATGCCTGGGTGGCTCAGTCGGTTAAGCATCTGCCTTTGGCTCAGTCATAGGCTCAGGTCATGATCCCAGGGTCCTGGAATCAAGTTCTGCATGAGATTCCTTGCTCCCTCTCCCTCTGCCTGCTGCTCCCCCAGCTTGTGCATGCATGCACGTTTTCTGACAAACAAAATCTTTAAAAAGTTTTTTTCTATGTTCCTCACAAGGCTTATGTGTTAATCATTATAGTTGTGCCCAGTAATCTAGTTCTCATTCCAAACACATGGTAAGATTACACTTCACTGCTATATCTAAAGTTTGGTGTGGGCATGTGACTTACTTCAGCCAATGAAAGAAAAAGAAGTGACACTACCTACTAGCTTTAAAAGTCAGTGTATAAATGCCTATCTCTTTTCCCCCGTCAGAGAAACCAACAGTGGTTAGTCTCAATCCCCAAGTGAGGACAAATAGTGGAGGAATAGAACTCTGGCTGTCCCACTAGGGCCATGAAACATGAACAAGAAATAAATCTTTGTTCGTTTAAGCCACAGATATTTTTGGGTTTAGTATCTTGACTGATACAGCTTGATAAGCAATTCTCTATACATGTACTTCTCTAAGGAATGCCATATGAGAACTTAAGTTGTATGATGTCTGTTTCACATTGACTGAAGTTGGGAGTATTACATATTGAGAGTTTACTATTTTCAAGTGAATCAAGATGTCACTTTTAAAAAAGCATGTCTTTAAGGACAACACGATTTATTTTCTTAGAGCTCCAAAGCTTAGACGGATGAGCTATGAGATGATTTGCTTCATACCAGCTTTAATGCTACTGTTTCATCTTGGACAGCTTACCTATTTAAAAAAACAAAACAAAACAAAACCCTATGTATTTTATCCTCATTTATCTTCACTTTGAAGTATTCCAACTTGTTGCTTATTTCCTTCAGGTTAGGAATCTTTTGGTTTAAAACTTCTAACTGCCATAAAACCATTGGGATTATGTTTGTATCATAAATATGTATTTAAAAGATAATAAACAATAAATTTGATCACAGAAAATGTGCTGAAATTACAAGACATGAAAACTGAACAGATTAGTATTCATCATCTAGCAATATTCCATCAAAAAGATAGCTAGTTGGTAGGTGCTGCTTACTCTTCAATTCAAAGATGAAGAATCTGTCCCTTAGCAAACCTGGCACTCGGGCACACAATTTCTTAGAGGCTGATGATAACATGATTAAGAATAATTACAAATACACTCAGAAGAAAAAAAATCACTAACAATTTTTTTTTAAACTTCATGAAACAATTTGGAAAACGGTCACATAGTGACTTCAGAATCAGTCAGACCCATGTTAAAATTCCAGATCTGCCATTTAAGAGCAATATAATCTTGAACAAATTACTTCACAGCTCTGCACCTCAATTTCCTCATCTGCAAAAATAAGGATAATAATACCTCACAGAATGACTGGCAGAATTAAACAGCATGTTAAGTAATTGGCATGGAGTGCCTGCTATAAAGAGAAATGTTCACTTCTTTCCCTCTAGTAACAAAATTACCAGCTCACTTACGGGAAAGAGAGGAAAGGGAACCCTACAAAAGATGAACGAACACATCTTTTCCAGAGGTTCTCAGTTTTCTTTTTCTGTCCAATTAACTACAAAGCACTACCAAATCCACTGATCCTATCCTTATTCCCTCCCACCTTGACTAATACATCAATCACTTAATTGGTCTCCCTGACTCTAGTCTTATTTCCTTAAAGGCATCTTCCACATCACCAAGTAATTATGCCCAATCATTCCACTCCTTTGCTTAAAATTCTTCATTGACTGGTGGTAATTTATCTTAAAATATGCAAGCATTTAGGGATGGAGTACCTGAACTTTGATAATTTACTTTCAAGTAGCTTAGGTAAAAAAGAATATATGTGTTTGTACATTTTGCTCATACACACACACACACACACACATGCATTTTGCTTACCAAAACATACGATAGATAAAAGCAAAATAAGCAAAAAACACCAAAATCTTAACGATGGTAAATCTAGGTGGTAGGTTTATGGATTCACTGTAGTCTAACTTTTTTATATATGTGAAGATTTTAATAAAAAGTTGAAAAATTGACGGGCACCTCGCTGACTCAGTTGGTGAAGCATGAGGGTTGCAGGTTTGAGCCACATGTTGCGTGTAAAGATTACTTAAAAAAATAAAAACTTAAAAAAAAGTTGAAAACTGAAAGAAAATGAAAAATATTAGTATGCTCTACTTATGGAAAAATGGAAAGGAGTAAAAATGTATTTGCTTGAATACACACAAACTCCAAGCATTAGAAATTAATAACAATTATTTCTTGGGGGGGTGGGAGAGCAGAGGTCAATGAGCAAACAGAAACAGAGATAAAAAAGACTCTTACAATTTACTTTACATATACAAAATTCTATGACTGCATTATCTTCAAAATATTACATTAAAAAGTCATGTTGACCATATTTTTACTCACTGCATGTGGTTACTGTGAGGATTAAATGAGACAATGTATATAAAGCTTTAGTAAGTGCTTGGCACTTGGTCAAGACTCAGTAAATGTTAGCTAGTCCAGCTGTTGAAGTAAGAAAAAATAAATCTTCAGTATTAATAGTACCATCTAATATGTACAAGTTAATTTTAATCTACACCCACAAATGGTTAGCTGTGCTCTCCAGAAGTGGCTACTTACTTATGTGGTCTGAAGTGGTGGGGTTTGGAGCTGACGGCCAAGAAGGAATTCTTGAGACATCTTCGGTGCAAAAAGGTGTTTTGTTTTGTTTTTAAGACTTTATTTATTTGAGAGAGAAAAAGAGAGAGAAAGTACAAGTGGGGGGAGGGGCAGAGGGGAAAACAGACTCTCTGCTGAACCCAAAGCAGACGCAGGGCTTGACTCCAGGACCCCGACATGACGTCATGACCTGAGCCCAAGTCAGGAGCCTCAAAAGGTGTTTTTTTAACATCTTCTCAGTAGCATGGGGGACAGGATCCGTGGGCAGAAAGAGCTGCACTGGGGTCATATGGAATGGCCGATTATATACTTTCAAGCTGGGATCGGGTCAGGGATAGCACTAAAGTCTCTAAGGAATTTTAGAAGCAAGGTTTCCAGGATGCTGATGGGGGCTAGCTATTGTTAGGAAAAGGTCACTTACTAGTGTTCAGTAAAAACTCAGTCATGAGATCCTTCAGAAATCTATCAGTGGGCCATATGCTTGAAGGATGATTACCAACCTGTATCTTGGAGAAGAGAGATAAAGGAAATTTCCAAAGGAATTTTTATATGTTAAAGAAGACATAAAAGATTCTGGGGGGTTGGGATAAGACTGCCTCTTGCCCTTAGCAAAATATTAACATCGAGGCAGCTGAGTTGCTAAAGAAAGGTCACTCTGCCTGTTTCAAGGACTGGTCAATGGGCTGTTAGTAGTAAGGAAATTTAATTTTTCTTTTGCCTTTGTTCCCATATCACTTATGAACATGAATTCCAACTATCACTATCAAAATTTATATCAAAAGATTTTTTTGACTGGTGTAAAGCAAGATTGAAATTATTTTTCTTTGGATGCCTGGGTGGCTCAGTCGGTTAAGCATCTGCCTGGGATCAAGTCCCACATCGGGCCCCTTGCTTGTTAGGGAGCCTGCTTCTCCCTCTGCCTGCTGCTCCCCCTACTTGTGTTCTCACTCTCTCTGACAAATAAATAGATAAAATCTTAAAAATATATTTTTTTCCTTGATAAAATGAGTATTTGAAATACATGATTGCTAGGAAAATTACATGGGCACCACTGAAGAAAGCTTAACAATTTAGCAAGCTCAGCAGCCTAGATTTTTAGAACACTCAAGGTCATATGGGCCTAGGATCTCCCACTTCAAAGAATACACTGTTTGGGCGCCTATGTGGCTCAGTCAGTTAAGGATCTGACTTCTGCTCAGGTCATGATCTCAGGGTCCCAGGATGGAGCCCAGGGCCCTGCTTGTCCCTCTGCCCCTCCCCCTGCTCATGCTTGTGCACTCTCTCTCCCTCTCTAATAAATAAATAAAATCTTTTAAAAAAAAGAATACACTGCTGTCTGACATAATCATTCTTACTATCAGACTACTGCTATTATCTATCTTTAGTGAACCAAGTCTCTCACCATAGGGCCTGTAACAAACCTCTTCATGGAGAACCCTGTTACCTGACTTGACAGCACACCATTCTGCTAACACACACACACACACACACACACACACACACACACACACACAAAACACACAGGCCCAAAATGGAGTCATGCTGGGCCAAGTCACCAAACTGGGGCTTAATATCCAACTACTTGCAGTTTCAACCTCCCCCAGAAAAGTGGTTTTAAAATAGTCAGTTTGGAATTTACTGGTCAGCACCAACGAGGTAATATGGGCCTCTCTCCATCCCCCAAAGGAAGATCAGATAATCAACCTAATAAGACACGCCCCCCCCAAAGGTGACCTTACCCAAAAGAATCTTTTGTTCTCTTTATAACCTCCTTGTCCTGCTTTTAAAAACCTTTCCCTGGGGCGCCTGCGTAGTGCAGTTGTTAAGCGTCTGCCTTCGGCTCAGGGCGTGATCCCAGCTTTATGGGATTGAGCCCCACATCAGGCTCCTCCGCTGGAAGCCTGCTTCTTCCTCTCTCACTCCCCCTGCTTGTGTTCCCTATCTGGCTGGCTGTCTCTCTGTCAAATAAATAAATAAAATCTTAAAAATAAAAATAAAAATAAGATAAAATAAATAAAAAATAAAAACCTTTCCCTTTCTGTACCCTCTGGAGCACCTTTCTACTTGCTGGCTGGCATGTTGCCTAATTCATGAATCAATTAATAAAGCCAATTAGATCTTTAAAATTTCCTTGAATTTTTGTCCTGTAACAATTGCTACCATCAGAAGTTGTTACCATCTACCATTAGTGAGCTAAGGTATCACCTCCCAGAGCTACTGAGAAGATTAAATCAGGTATAAATGATAACAAGCACTCAGCACAGTTCCTGATCTATTTCAAGTAACACTATTAACAATCATTATTATTTTTGAGAAACTACATTTGTTAAACTAACAATTCCATTTAGAAGTTTTAAGTTTTGAGGGCACCTGGGTGGCTGAGTCAGCTCAGTGTCTGACTCCTGATTCTGGTTCAGGTTGTGACCTCTGGGTAGTGAGATCTAGTCCCACATTGGGTTCTCCACCCAGCACAGAGTCTGCTTGTTCCTCACCCTCTGCTCTTCCCTCCCCACCCCCCGCTTGCATGTGAGCTCTCAAATACATAAATAAAGTTTTAAGTTTTTATAGATTAACCCTAAAAAGATTCATACCCACTCTAAGACACAGATTGAAATACACAAAAATTTTCAGATTATTTTAATCTGAAACAATTCATTTACCAAAATAGCTATAGTAGATGTTTGCTACTGTGTCCTGTATTAGAGCAGTAATTTTTTGAAATCAGGTAAAGAATTAGTAATAAATTACTGTAACTAACAATGAGTTGTTAATAAAAGAAAAACTGAAAATATTCTGTACTAGTTTAGCAAAAGTGCCATACTGAAATACAGTATTATTTTTAAAATAATGCATGCTTGTGTAAAGTTAACAGACCTATTAATTTGTTTAAATAAATTCAAATAAGGGCACCTGGGTGGCTGAGTCAGTTAATCCCTGCATAGAGCTCCCTGCTCAGTGGGGTGTCTGCTTCTCCCTACTCCTCTGCCACTAACCCTGCTTATGCTCTCTCACTCTCTCTGCCAAATAAATACAATGTTTTTAATTAAAAAAATTTTCAAACAGAATCTAAAATGTAACCAAAAGTGTAAAATACAATCTAGACTTACATCATTTCATAAACATAACACAACAAAATATATATGCACAAGAGCACAAAAGGCCACATAAAAAGAAAGACACACACACAACTTCATAGTGGTTAGCTTAATAAAGAAAATAGGCTGCTTATGATTCAACTAATCATTTTATAGGCCTTCATACCATTAAAAAAAAACAATCACTATAACATTTACCTAAATCCAGTCAGTAAAACTGTAGACTGATAAATCTGAACAAAGTAATTAAAAAGCCCACTGACTTCCTTGAGAAAATTATTTAGCTAAACCTGAGACCAGAGACCTAAGCGTATGATGTTTACATAAATAGTCATGTGAATATATAATTTGATTCCAATCACTAAACTAATATAATCAATAAGAAAGTGAGACATGAAACCATTACTTTTTCCACTGACTTTTCATAATTACATTCCATCTTTTAAATATATTCACCTAGGGGCACCTGGGTGGCTCAATCGGTTAAGCTTCTGACTTTGGGTCAGGTCAAGATCTAAGGGTACTAGGGACGCCTGAGAGGCTCACAATCCCAGGGTCCTGGGACTGAGTCCCGCATCAGGCTCCTTGCTCAGCAGGGAGCCTGCTTCTTCCTCTGCCTGCCGCTCCCCCTGCTGTGCTCTCTTTCTTTCTGACAAATAAAGTATTAAAAAAAAAAATCTCAGGGTCCTAGGATCTCCCCCCCCCCCCGCTCAGCGGGGAGTCTGCTTCTCTCTCTCTCTGTCCCTTCACCTATCCCTGCTCCTGTGCTCTTGCGTACTCTCTCTCAAATAAATAAAATCTTTAAAAAATAATAAAAATAAAAATATTCAACTAAAGAGGATTTTGTTTTAATTGAAGTATGACTGATATAAACTGCATATTAGTTTTAAGTGTACAACATAATGATTCAATATTTGTAAATACTGTGAAATGATGACCACAGTTAACATCTATCACCATATATTGTTACAAATTTTTTTCTTGTGATGAGAACTTTTAAGACCCATCCTTTCAGCAACTTTCAAATATGCAATACAGTGTTATTAACTGTAGTTATTATGTTATACCTTAAAAAGGTATAAAAAGGTATAAAAAGATGCCTTAATTTTAAAACATTTTTGGTTATGTTGATGAATAGCCAGGCAATGAAATATTCTTTGGAAAAAAATCTAAAAGATCTGGCAAGAGCTAGTAATACTTCAACTACAAAATAGTATATCTATGTTCAAAAAGCCCAGCTGAACTTTGTTGACTATATATATATTTAAGAATGTACATCAAGATTCTAATGCCTACTCTCAATCAAAAATCTATTGAGGGACATGTAGGTGGTGCAGTGGGTTGGGCATCCCACTTTTTTTTTTTTTAAGATTTTTTATTTATTCATTTGACAGAGATAGAGACAGCCAGCGAGAGAGTGAACACAAGCAGGGGGAGTGGGAGAGGAAGAAGCAGGCTTCCAGTGGACGAGCCTGATGTGGGGCTCCATCCCAGAACGCCAGGATCACACCCTGAGCCGAAGGCAGATGCCCAATGACTGAGCCACCCAGGCACCCCGGGTATCCCACTCTTGGTTTCCGCTCAAGTGGTGATCTTGGGGTCTTGAGATCAAGCCCCACCTTGGGATCATGATCAGCTCAGAGTTGGCCTGAGATCCTCTCCCTCTGCCTGTCCCGCCCACTTATACACGTGTGCTCGCACTCTCTCTCTCTAAAATAAATAAATCAATCTTTTTTAAAAAATCTACTTAAACATCTACTATGTCAGGGCACTTGCCTGACTCAGTTGACAGAACATACAACTCTTGATCTTGGGGTTGTAAGTTCAAGCCTCATGTTGGGTACAGAGATTACTTTAAAAAAATAAAATCTTAAAAAAAAACACACACAGGAAGGAAGAAAGAAACATCTACTATGTCTTATGCACACTGCTGGACTCAGTAGCTGGCTTTGAAGATTTTTATTGGGGAAAGGCAGACATATACACAATAATATCAATGTCACTACTTTGAAAGTTAGTGGTAATTTCTATGATAATGGTATATTTAGGTGCTTTTCTATTTATGGAAAAACAACTGTATTGAGGAGTGGTAAGTGTGATAGGATATGGAAGGACTGTCAAGAAAAACTTCCTTAACAATTTTGCCTGAGCAGTCAATGCTGCAGGATTAAGAAGGAAATTTAAAAATGTTTAGCGTATTACTTTGATTCATTCACATTTAGTGCCTATTATATATGATACAGTCTTGGAAAACATGCTCATAATTTATTTTAAAATTAGGTATAGTACCACAAAATCAGTAGTTTAAACTTTAGTTGAAAAGTCATGAATTCTTTTCCCAAAAATGCTTATTTTTCCACCACTGCTTCTTATTTTGCCTCCTCCCAACTCCCTCCCCGTAAATTAAACAATATCTACAATATTCCAAAATGCCTTAAACACTAATAGATTCCATTTTTTTTTTAAGATTTTATTTATTTCAAACAGAGAGACAGTGCACAAGTAGGGAGAGCCTGAAGTGGGGATCAGGACCCTAGAATCATGACCTGAGCCAGACGCAGACCCTTAACCGACTGAGCCACCCAGTCACCCCTAGATCCCATTTTTTAATTGATTTTATTTCTAAAATAAATAGAACTGAACAAATTTAAGTAAAATCATGTGGTCTGTTTAATGTGGACTATAACAGCAGAACGTGTAGTTCTCAACCTTAAAAGTCAGGGTAGGGGCTTCTGGGTGGCTCAGTTGTTGGGTGTCTGTCTGCCTTTGGCTCAGGTCATGATCCAGGGGTCCTGGGATCAAACCCCACATTGGGCTTTCTGCTCAGTTGGAAGCCTGCTTCTCCCTCTCCCATTCTCCCTGCTTGTGTTCCCTCTTTCTCTGTCAAATAAATAAATAAAATCTTAAAAAAAAAAAAAAAGTCAGGGTATATTCTGTTTATCAAGCATTCTGCCATTCCAAAATCTGTCGAATAATAGCTACGGAGCTATTTTTTTTTTAAGATTTTATTTATTTATTTATTTATTTATTTATTTATTTATTTGACAGAGAGAGAGACAGCCAGCGAGAGAGGGAACACAAGCAGGGGGAGTGAGAGAGGAAGAAGCAGGCCCATAGCGGAGGAGCCTGATGTGGGGCCTGATCCCTTAACGCCAGGATCACGCGCTGAGCCGAAGGCAGACACTTAACGACTGCGCCACCCAGGCGCCCCAACCCAGCTATTTTCTACAGAAAAATACTACTACTGGCCATTACTTAAATTTGCAATACATGTTCATCTTCTCCAGTCTTTCTTGAGGAAAATTCCGGAGTCCTAGTAAAAACCCAAATCACACAAAAATCTGTCTTTCTGACCAAATTCCACTTATACATTTTAGTAAATGTTGCCTTAAGATAAAGTCTGCAATATTACACAATATATGGAAGAAGCAGAATATGTCATTAACCTGTAAGTCGTCATTTTTTCAGTAATCTCTGACATCAGTGCCCATGATAGTTACATTTAAAACCCTAAACAGTTATTTCATAAGGAAAACAAAAATCTAAAATGCCATCCTGCTTAAGGAAATGCTATGAAATATTTTTAAATGTTTATACTATTCCATAATCAAATGAGCCCACAGATACTAACTGTGAGTATCTTGTTCTTTGCTAAGGACTGTGTTATGCTGTGTAAGCACAAAGGTGAAGAAACAGTTCCTGCTCTCAAAGAACTTCAGTCTACTGGGAAACAGAGACAAGGAAAAAAGCAATCATAATGAAATATAACAAGTACTAAAATAAGAGTTAAGAACAGAGGATTCTAAAACATAAGATTAGTATTATAGTCTAAGCCTGTAAATTCATAGAATGCTCCTTATAGAAAGTGATGTTTAAAGTGCCACCTGAAGGATGAATAGGACTTTAATAGGCAAAGGATCCTGAGGTAGGGTCAAGGCAGGGAGGACAGAGGTGAAAGAATAAACAGTCTAGGCAGGCAGAACCTTAATTGTGGTGGGGGGGGAAGGGGTAAGGGGGGAGAGAGAGACAGAGGGGGACAGGGCAGGAGGGGGGGCAGAGCACGAGCAGTCAGGGATTACAAGCAGTTTAGAATCACTAAAATATAGTTCATGTATGGCTGGAGATTGGGCCAGAGTGAAAATGATGAGAGGATGAATGCCAAGGAATGAAAAGAAGATACAAGCACGGAATATGAAGGACTCTGTGGCATGCTGAGAAGTATGGACTTCATAGGCAACATGGAGAACAAATTAAGACTGATGACATGGAAACCAGTTAGGAAGTAGGATGACAGTAACTACGGCTGCAGTAAGGATAGAAACTGAGAATTAGGAAAATGAATACTAGGACTGAATGACTAATTGTAAGAGGCCTAGGAGAGGAAGGAGACAAGAATGATGCATAGGTTTCTGGCTAGATAACTGGAAAGGTATTGGTAACAGTAACTAAGGCAGAAAATGAGTGGAGTGGTAGAAGAGATGATGATCATCAAATTGTTTCAGATATGCTATGATTGAGAGGCTGTGGAAAATCCAAGTGGAGACATCCTGATTAGATCTAAGGATCTAGAAGTCTAGACTTACAGAAAAGGATGTAGAATCACACCTTAATGGAAAGTAGGTCCTAAAGTCAGCATGTTAAGCAAAAACTACAAAGAGTATGGGGTGCCTGGGCAGCTCAGTCGGTTAGGCATCTGCCTTTGGCTCAGGTCATGATCCCATGGTCCTGGGACAGAGTCCTGCATTGGTCTCCCTGCTGAGCAGGGAACCTGCTTCTCCCTCTCCTGCTCCCCCTGCTTATGCCTGCTCTCTGTCAAATAAATAAATAAAATCTTTTTTTTTTTTTAAATAACTTCCAGGGGCACCTGGGTGGCTCAGCGGGTTAAGCGTCTGCCTTTGGCTCAGGTCATGGTCTCAAGGTCCTGGGACTGAGCCCCATGTCAGGCTCCCTGCTCACCAGGGAATCTGCTTCTCCCTCTGTCCCTCCCCCACCCATGCTCTCTCTCTCTCCCTCTCAAATAAAAAAAGTTTAAAAAAAAAGAACTTCCAAAAAAAAAAGTACATATGATGCAAATGAAGTACATTTAGGTTTTAGTGTAAATAGATGGTAACCGAAGTAGTGGTAGATAATCAGATACAAAGAGATCATATTAGTTTTCTACTGCTGCTGTAACAAATTACCACAAAGCTGGTGGATTAAAACATAAATTTATTCTCTTACAGGTCTGGAGGGCATTAGTCCAAAATGAGTCTCACAGATTAATAATGTGTCAATCAAAACTGGTTCCTCTGGAGACTCCAAGAGAGAATCTGTTCCTTGTCTTTTTTAGCTTTTAGAGGCTGCTGGCATTCCTTAGCATATAGTCACATCACTCCAGTTTCTGCTTCCATGGTCACATGTCCTCCTCGGACTCATTCTGAGTCCTTCTTAAGAGAACCACTGTGATTACATTGGGCCCACCGGGATTATCTCCCATCTCAAGATCCTCAACTTAATCCTATCTGCAAAATCCCTTTTGCCATCCAAGGTAACATTCACGGGTTCTGAGGATTAGGACATGGATATATTTGGGAAGAAGGGACAACTATTCAGCCTACCATAGAGAGTAAGCAAAGAATAAAGGTATTAGTAATTCTCCAGCTTTTTTTTTTTAAGATTTTATTCATTTATTTGACAGAGAGACAGCTAGCAAGAGAGGAAACACAAGCAGGGGGAGTGGGAGAGGAAGAAGCAGGCTCCCATCGGCGCAGGGAGCCCAACATGGGGCTCGATCCCAGAATGCTGGGATCACGCCCTGAGCTAAATGCAGATGCTTAACGACTGAGCCACCCAGGTGCCCCTGTAATTCTCCAGTGGGCCCACATGAATTCACTGTGCCATTATGCTTCCTAAAATATATATGTTATATATATTCAAGTGTATATAAAATATTATATAGTATAAAACATTTTTAAAAGAATAAAGAGCTATTAAATCAAATGAGAAATATTGACAGCTCAAGGAATCAGCAAAAGATGATGGGCCATTCAAAGGTAACTGAGAAGGAGGAAAGCCAAAGTATAAGTCAAAGGAAGAATCTTTCAATAATGAGAAAGGCATCTCTTTGGATTGCAAAGGTCACATAAGATAAGGACTGAGCAGAGCTTATTAATTTAGCAACAGGGTCACTGTCGACCTTGATGAAAGCTATTTCAGTGGAATGGTGGATGCCAAAAATAGATGGCTTGAGCTGAGGAGTGCATGGGAGGTCACAATCTGGAAAAAGCCAGGTGCAGATAATTCTTTTATATACTCATGAATAAAATACTGTAAATAAACAAAATCCAGGTTGCTCTCACAATCCACGAAGAAGAACTAGAATCTAGGTAAGATTTATGAAAGGAAAAAAAGAAAAGTGAGGAAGGAAGAAAGGAACAAAAAGGAAAAGAAAAAAGCCATAAAACAGTAATAATGATGATGTTGAGGGGCGCCTGGGTGGCTCAGTCCTTAAGCGTCTCCCTTCAGCTCAGGGCGTGATCCCAGCATTCTGGGATCGAGCCCCACATCAGGCTTCTCTGCTAGGAGCCTGCTTCTTCCTCTCCCACTCCCCCTGCTTGTGTTCCCTCTCTCGCTGGCTGTCTCTCTCTGTCAAATAAATAAATAAAATCCTAAAAAAAAAATAATGATGATGTTGATAATAACGTTATTGTTATAATTTATCAGGCACTTAGCATACACCAGGCACTGCCTTAAGGACTTTACACACTTTATGAAAGAGAGATTATGATGTCCATTTTATAAAACAGATACAAGGTAGGCAAAGAGCTAGAAAGTGGCATAGGTAGGACTCAAATGCAGGTGGAGCTGACTCCAAAACGTGTGCTCTGTTACGTCAGACTGAAATGTTTGACTGGACTGATACATGAAGTGAAGTAGAATAGTTCAAGTATGAGGCTAAGAATATAGCCTGGCAGCATGGTTAATATCAGGAGTTAATACGGCTATCTCTGGAAAGCAGTTTTTCCTGCAGTTTGGGTCAAGGACACTAGTAAGAGTTTATTAAGGGGACTGGCCAAATTAACAGTTTGAACTTGAAGTCGAAAGATACATTTGAAACCAAAATAAAAACTTGAGCCCTAATGAGGGGTCACTTACAAGCAGTAACTAAGATGTACTTAAACCATGAATTTCAAGCAACAGAATAACCATGTTTTAAGTCTCAAGGGAAGAGGAAACTGAAATTTGTAAAATAACCTCAGATGCATGTTATATCCATTCCACAACCAACTATGCACTGAAGTGGTAGCTGAAACACATTAATAAGATGGAAGACAAAGCTACCACCATATTAACAGTCAGAGATGACAGTGTCCCTGGGACAGGAGCAAGAGCCTAAAATGCAGCTGTAGGAAAAACATTTTAACTATCTTTGAATCATTCAGGCAGTATCAGTGAAAATATATGCTCAACCCAGAGAATGAGATTACGTAAATTACCAGCCACTAGCCTTATTTGTTGACATTCTCAAACTCAAAGGAAAATCTGTAAGTTGATCTTTGACTGTCAAACTTGGATGTCAACTACCTAGTACATAGTACAGTATTCTGCCATCATGAATTCCTCAAACATGATATTTTACAGAAGAAACCATCTCTTTCCTAGAGAACTTCTATTACTATTTAGTTAAGTGAGTTGTAAGACCTCAGTTTCCCAATCTTTTGTCATGTCCTTGAGAGTACTGGTAAATAAAGGAAATTCCATAAATGTGAATTATTTACAACCCTAGGAATAAACTATAATTGTCAACAGATCATCTAAAAAGAGATCATTCACTTTCATGACACGAAATTACATACATAAAGCAATTACCTCAGTGCTTAAGTGCTCAATAAATAATAGCTACTAGAATTCTTATTATTAGCACCCTCTAGCAAAAAATCAATTATAGAGACCCTTGAGTTATAAGGAAGCCTGTAACCAACACCTTCAGGGCTCATGTCACACCCCCTTGGCCCACGTGTCATTTGCCATAGCTACAGAAACTCAGACTCAGGTTATCCACCAATATTCCATGTGGAGTGAACCCATAAGCCTCAGGTCTTCAGGAGCACAAGTACAGCTCAAAGTACAGAAGAGTTAATACCTTCAACCACAGGTGAATGAAAACCAGTGGATAAACGTTCAAGCCCTCCATCTTTCAAAAGGACAATACTGAGGGGAACTCTAAATGCTTCTTAGGAGGTTCCAGGAGGAACTGAGCCTCTATTGCTTACAGCACCAATCTCAGTATCACGCTTTTTTCTTCCTTCCCTGTCTCCCAAACTCCTCATTCTAGTTCCTAGCTCAACTCAAATAAATCACCTACACCCATATCCCTGACCCAGACTCTACTTTAAGAAATACCAATCTAAGACAAAGTCCATCCACAGACCCAAGAAACGATCATCTAGTCTTTGCTTGAATACTTCCATCCTACACATTCATCCTAGAAGCAAATGTTCCCAGTAAAAGCCTGTAGAAATGCAGTCTTTTAAGAGTAGAAAAAAATATAAATATTTGCTGAATGGGTGAATAAACTTTAGCAAGCAAAATCCCAGAGTTCATTAAGAAAAAAGGTAAAAAGGGGCACCTGGGTAGCTCAGTCAGTTAAGTGTCTGACTTCGGCGCCGATCCCAGGGTCCAGGGTCCAGGGATTGAGCCCCATGTCAGGCTCCACACTCAGCAGGGAGTCTGCTTCTGCCTCTACACCTCCCCCTGTTCTTGTACTCTCTCTCTCATGTAAAGAAAATCATTAAAAAAAAGAAAAGAAAAGAAAAAAGGTAAGAAGTCAGCCTACACAATATATACACATATTTGTTCCCTAAAGATCCCTAAAGATACCTCAATATAAAATATTCCTATTCTTAATTTTTGTTCAGGGGGCCTAGCTTTCATTACACCTAATTTCTAGAGTTTTTATATATACATATAAGTAGAATTACAAACAATGACATAATTATTATATAAACCCTTGTCTGTTTAATATGACTCACTATTTCCCCAAGATTTTTGTTTTTTTAAAGATTTTATTTATTTATTTATTTATTTATTTATTTATTTGAGAGAGAAAGCACAAGTGGGAGGGGCAGAGGGAGATGGAGAAGTAGATTTCCCACTGAGCAGGAAGCTGGACACAACGCTCCTGGGATTGGAGCCCCACGCTGAAGGCAGATGCTTAACCCAATGAGTCACTCAGGCACCTCTCCCCAAGATTTTTAAAACTTAGTACCAAAGAAAAGGATTTTTAGTCCCTCCCTGGTGATAAAGACATGAGATATAAGCCTAAAAAAAACTTTCATCAGCTATGATACCTGCCACACAGGAAAAAAATCTGAAGTAGTAGCTGTCACTCAGAGAATGACAGAGACAAATTAGAACGAGCCTGGTAGCTGTCTAGCTCCGGTCTCTAAGACCAGTTAGCTGTACCCCTGCCCTTTCCATTGCTTGGTAATATAAACCAATTCCCTCATCTCGCATAAGCTGGTCATTTGAGTATCTAGGTTTCTGTCACTTGTAACTGATAAAGGGCTAACATAAGAGCTGGTATAAACAAAACATCACATAAGATCTAATACTCTCTATAGAACGGCTACAAAGCATGGGATCCATGAATCCCTTAAAAACAGAACTCTGATTTTATATATATATATATGTATATATGAGTATTTATTAAAGGTACTAAAATTTTCACCAGTTACTCAAAATAAATCTGACTACCATATCGTCTAAAGAAATTAAGATTTAGGGGTGCCTGGGTGGCTCAGTCATTAAGCTTCTGCCTTCGGCTCAGGTAATGATCCTAGGGTCCTGGGATCAAGCCCTGCATCAGGAAGCCTGCTTCTCCCTCCCCCACGCCCCTTGCTTGTGTCCTCTCCCTTCCTGTCAGTCTCTCTGTCAAATAAATACATAAAATCTTAAAAAAAAAAAAAAAAGAAATTAAGATTGGTTGATGGTCTAAGCCAATGACTTAATGTATATCTCTGCCTATTTATACAGGCAACAAACTTCCATCTTTTATTAAATACCATAGTTTTCAACCAAGGGCACATGTGTTTTGAGATTCTGGTATGTTAATTCATCCCTTCCTTCTACAACAGTTGAGAATCAGTGGTTTAGAATCTACATGAAGAACTTTTTTGAATCACTTTTACATCTTTTAAGTCTATTCAGATGTGCTAAAATACAAGAAATATTAGAATTTAGGGACGCCTGGGTGGCTCGGTCAGTTAGGCGTCTGCCTATGGCTTGGGTCATGATCCCAGTGTCCTGGGATCAAGCCCCACATCAGGCTCCTTGCTCAGTGGGGAGACTGCTTCTCCTTCTTCCTCTGCCTGCTGCTCCCCCTGCTTGTGCGCTCTCTCTCTCTGTGTGTCAAATAAATAAATAAATCTTTAAAAAAAAAAAAAAGAAAGAAAGAAAGAAAAGAAAAGAAAAATTAGAATTTAGCTTTAAAAAAAAATCATCCTAAAATGTCTGGTCCTGGTAAGGTGTAGTTAAGCACACTCACTCTACCCTGTCTCTCTCACCGAATGGCAACCATAAACTCAGGATAGAATACATAGAACAGCTTTCTGAAGACTAAAAAGCAAACAGCAGGCAGATCAGGGAAGATCACCAGAATTCGAAGTACCACTCAACCAAATGTGAGTTTACCATATTTTCCCTCCAGTATCCCTTCATGTAGCTAGAAATTAATAATCTTAATGCAGCTGGAAACCCAGGAGTAAGCACTTCTCCAGAAGAATCACTCTGACCCAAGGAGCTAGAAAGAGAATGGAAATGAACAAGAGTGGAAATTGCCCATATTTTTCTTCTTTTTTTCTGTTCTCTAAAGCACCACATACACAAGCTACAGGCAATCTGTGGCCACATGGAAACCTGCAAGAGCCAACATTTGAGGGAAGGAAATCTTCTTCCCCGTTTACTAAAGCTGTGATTCTAAGAAGGTAGGACCAACATCTACTGTTTTGTTCTGTTTTGTTTTGTTCTCGGTCTCTCCATCCCTTAGCCCCTGACTACAGAGCAGAGTAACAAGAGCCACAAATTTCTGGATTGCAACTGAAAAGGGAAACCCAGAGAACTGGGTTTTCAGAATATAATGCAAATAAACTTGAAATTAGTTAACAGAAAAATGAGAGGAAAATCTTCAAATACTTGTTAATTAAATAAAACTTCTCTAAATAATTCCTGTATCAAAGAAGAAGTCTCAAGAGAAGAAAATATTTTAAACCAAATAAAAATAAAATATATCAAAATTGTGGCATGAAACCAAAGCAATTCAAAAGAAAACAGGAGATGAAGAAATACTTCCTAGCTCATTTTATGAGTCCAGCATTACCCTGATACCAAATCTAAACAGTTCAAGAAAGAAAGAAAGAAAGAAAGAAAGAAAGAAAGAAAGAAAAGGAAAGGAAACGAAACTACAGGCCAATATCCTTCATAAACATAGGTAAAAATCCTCAACAAAATATCAATAAATCAAATATGGAAATACATAAAAAGGATTAACAACAGGACCAACGGGGGTTTATCCTGAGAATGCAAGCCTAGTTCAATATTTGAAAATCAAGCAATACAATGCACAATATTAACTATCTAAAGAAGAAAACCACAGAAATACATCAATTGATGCAGAAAAGCCATTAGGCTAAACAGAACACCCATTCATGATAAAAACTATTAGCAAACTAGGAAAAGAAGGAAACCCTCAATCTGATAAAAGGCATTGAAAAAAAAAAAAACTTTAGCTAACATTATACTTAATGGTGAAAAACTGAATGCTTTCCCCTAAGATTGGTAAATGGCAACAAAGTCTACTGTCACCACTCTTACTTAACATCCTCTGGGAAGATGAAAAGAAACAAAAGGCACAGAGATTGGACCAGAAGAAATGAAATCGTTCCTATTCACAGACCACATGATTACCTACTTTTAAAAATCCCAAAGAATCTGCAAAATACTTATAGGACAAGTAAATTTAGCAAGGTTATAGGATACAAAGCCATTACACAAAATCAATCCTATTTTTTAAGTAAGCTCTATGCTCAATGTGGGGCTAAAATCACAACCTCGAGATCAACAGTTGCATGCTCTACTCACTGAGCCATCCAGGTGCCCTAGAATCTCCTATTTCTGCATATAGCAATGTACAATTAGAAACTGGAAATTTAAAAACCATGCAATAAATAAATAAATAAATAAATAAATAAATAAAATGCTATCTACCATAGCTCCCCAAAACTGAAATGCTTAGACACAGATCTAACAAGACATCTGTAGGATCTGAACATTCAAAACTAAAAAAAAAACTGATGAAAGAAATCTATAAATAAATGAAACACATCATGTTTATAAAGTGGGAGACTCAACACAGTAAAAATGACAATTCTTGTCAAATTAACCTATAAATTTAAAGCAATACCAACCAAAATCCCAGTTGGATTTCTCACAGATATTGATAAGCTGATTCTAAAATTTAGATGGGGGCGCCTGGGTGGCTCAGTCGTTAAGCATCTGCCTTTGGCTCAGGTCAGGATCCCAGGGTCCTGGGATCGAGCCCCGCATCAGGCTCTCTGCTCAGCAGGAAGTGTGCTTCTCCCTCTCCCACTCCCCCTGCTTGTGTTCCCTCTCTCGCTGTGTCCCTCTCTGTCAAATAAAAAAAAAAAATTCTTAAATAAATAAATAAAATTTAGATGGAAAGGCAAAGAAACTAGAATAGCTAAAAACTTCTGGGGAAAAAAAGAGAATGAAATTGGAAAAAATCACAATCACTCAATTATAATACACATTTACTATGAAGCTATAGTAATCAAGACTTCGTGGTACTGGCAAAGGGATTCTGTTCAATGCAACAGAATGGAGAATACAAAAACAGATACAGACAAATATAACCAAATGATTGTTGATAAAGGTGCAAAAGCAATTCAATGGAAAAAGGATAGTCTTTAATGGTGCCTGGCTGGCTTAGTCAGTACAGCATGCAACTCTTGACCTTGGGGTTGTAAATTCAAGCCCTATGTTGGACTAGAGATTACTTAAAAATAAAATCTTTAAAAAGTAAAAAAGGTAGTCTTTACAATAAATGGTGTTGGAACAAGTGTACATTCACAAAAAAGTTAGCCTCAAATTAAATCTCCCACTTTATACAAAAATTCACTCAAAATAGATCATAGATCCGAATGTAAAATATTAAACTTCAAAACTTTGAGAATACAAAAAAATCTTCATGACCTGGGGTTGTTACCGAACATACAGCTGTTAACTCGGGAAACACAAGGGTAAACCCTGACACTGCCACAGCCATCTGCTCCTCCTAGGGAATTTCAAGGGGGTTTGCCAACAGTATTTCCAACAAACACAGATAAACTCATCGAAAGAAAAGCCAGTAACTCAAGAGACAAGGGTTTGGAAAAGAGAAAGGGAGAAATTTACTTTGGGTGCCAGGAGCCCTGCGAGGTGGCAGGCTTGAGCCTTAACCAACCTCTGCACCAGCAAGATGGACACCTGGAGTTTTATAGAAAGAGTTCAGGGGGATATGGACAAGAGAGCAGGCAGAGAGTGTGTGATGATTACGAGTGGGGGTCAGTATGTGTTCAGCCCTCAATCATGGGCTGGAGAGGGGATGGGTGGGGTGTGGTCTTCTCGGCATTCTGTTCCTAACCAGGCTTTTCTGGTCTGGCGGTTGGAATGTTAAGGTCATTGCAAAATTTCTCTGTCAATGCCTCAAGAAAGTACAATAAGAAATAACTGCTGGGGTCTATAGTTGAGCAAGAGAGCTCACTGACAGGGTTTGAAAAAGTTCTTAGGACAACAAAAATACAGTCCATAAAAGAAAAAAACGAGTAAAGTAGACTTAATCAAAATTAGTAACTTTTACTCTATAAGATACTGTTAAAAGAATGAAAAGAAAAGCTACCGGTTGGGAGAAAAAATTTACAAACCACGTACCTGTCAAAAGGCTTATATCCAGAATATTTCAAGACCTCTCAAAGCTCAACAATAAGGAAACAAACAGCCAACGGGCGCCTCAGTGGTGCAGTCGGTTGGGCATCTGACTCCTGGTTTCCACTCAGGTCATGACCTAGGGGTCTTGGGATCGAGCCCCACGTAGGGCTCAGCACAGAGTCTCCCTCTCCCTCTGCCCCTCCCTGCAGAATGGGTGCGCTTTCTAAAATAAATAAATCTCTAATAATAAAAAGGAAAACAAACAGCCCAATTTAAAAAATGGGCAAAAGATATAAACAAACACTTCCCCAAAATTCAACATCATTAGCCATTAGGGAAATAGACATAAACCACAAAGAGTTAGCTATCACAGAAATAAAAATCAAAACCACTGGATACCACTTCACACTCACTAGGATGGTTATAATAAAGAAAACAGTAACAAGTGTTAGCAAGGTTGTGAAGACACTGGAACACTTATTCATTGCCAGTGGGAATATAAAATAATGTAGCCACTTTGGAAAGAGGCTGGCAGTTACTCAAAAGGCCAAACAGTTATAACATTATCCAGCAATCCAACACTTCTGCATATCCCCAAAAGAATAAAAACATATGTCTGCACAAAAACTTGTATATGAATGTTTCATAGGTCATCATAATAGTCAGAAGTGGAAACAACCCCAATGCCCATCAACTAATGGATAAATAAAATGTGGTATGTCCATACAATAGAATATTATTTATCAATAAAAAGGAATAAAAGTACTCATACATGTTACAACTTGGATAAACGTTGAAAACAGTATGCTAAATAAAAGAAGCCAGTCACAAAAGATCACATGTGATTCCATTTGTATGAAATGTCCAGAGTTGGCAAATCTACAGAAACAGAAAGTAAATTAGTGGTTGCCTATAGCTAGGGCAAGGGAGAAACAGGAAGTAACAGCTAGTGGGCACAGACTTTCTTTTTGGGGTGATAAAAATGTTCTAAATTGACAATGAATGGTTGCACAACTCTGTGAATATACTAAAACCCATCAGATTTTACTTTATGTGAGTGAATTTTATGGCCTATAAATTATATCTCAATAAAGTTGTTACTTAAAAACCACAACGAAGGGACAGATGCCTGAGTGGCTCAGTCAGTTAAGCATCTGACTTCAGCTCAGTTCATGATCTCAGGGTCTTGGGTTCAAACCCATGGTGGGCTCTGCAGTCAGTGGGGAGTCTGCTTATCCCTCTGCTCTCTAATAAGTAAATAAAATCTTTTTAAAAAATCAAATAAAAAGGGGCGCCTGGGTAGCGCAGTCGTTAAGTGTCTGCCTTCGGCTCAGGGCGTGATCCCGGCGTTTCCGGATCGAGTCCCACATCGGGCTACTCTGCTGGGAGCCTGCTTCTTCCTCTCCCACTCCCCTGCTTGTGTTCCCTCTCTCGCTGGCTGTCTCTCTGTCACATGAATAAATAAAATCTTAAAAAAAAAAATCAAATAAAAAATAAAAACAATGAAGTATCATTATACATCCACTAAAATGGCTAAATTAAAAAATACTGACAATATCAATGTTAATGAGGATGCAGAGAACTGAAACTTCCCACATGCTGGTGGGAAAGCAAAATGGTACAACCACTCTGAAAAATGTTTTAGCAGTACCTTATAAAATTAGACATATATTACCAATGACCCAGGAATCTCCCTCCTGGGTAGCTACTCTAGAAAAACGAAATCATGTTCACATAAACTCCTGTACACAAATGTTTATTTATAATGGCTCTATTTATAACTGTCAAAAACGAGAAATAATCCAAATGCCCTTCAAGGGGTGAAGGGATAAATTGTGGGGTACATCCACACAATAAAATATGTACTACTTAGCAATAAAAATAATAGACTACTGATAAACACAACAACTTGGGATGAATCTCATTATGCTGAAAGAATCCAATCTTCACAAGATGGTATACTGTATGGTTCCATTTATATTACAGTTTCAAAATTACAAAACTTTGGAGATGAAGAAAAGATAACTTGGGGCACCTGGGTGGGCTCAGTCCATTAAGCATCTGCCTTTGGCTCAGGTCACGATCCCAAGATCCTGCATCGGGCTCCCTGCTCAACGGGGAGTCTGCTTCTCCCTCTCCCCCTGCCCCTGCTCCTGCTCTCTCTTCTCTATTTTCAAATAAATAAATAAAATCTTTAAAAAAAAAAAAAAAAGATAAGATAACTTACTGCCAGAGATTATAAGAGTTGAGAGGGAAAAGATGAGGAAGTCTTTCAGGGCAATGAAGTCTTATGGTATCCTGTACCCTGACTATTGTGGTGATTACATAAATCTATACATGTATTAAATTCTAAAAACTGTTCACCAAAAGGAATAAGTGAATTTTTCTTTAAAATTTTACTTTTTTAAGATTTTATTAATTTATTTGACAGAGAGAGCTAGAGAACACAAGCAGTGGGAGCAGCAGAGAGAGAGGGAGAAGCAGGCTCCCCGTTGAGCAGGGAGCCCTATGCAGGGCTCAATCCCAGGGCCCTAGGACCATGACCCAAACTGAAGGCAGACATTCAGCTGACTGAGCCACACAGGTGTCCCTTTCCTTTATAATTTTAAAGATAAAATTTTAAAAATCCCAACTTGGTGTCAACTTTTCTCTTTAATTCAATTTTAGCTAAGTTATCACCTCTGATAATCTCATTTAGTTAAAAGTACAGTATATAGCTCAAAGAAAGATAGTGGAAAAATGGAATACATCCTAAGGAGTACCAAGAAATAGTGAAGCATCAGGAAATCTGGTAATAAATTAATAAAGGCTAAAAAAAAAATTGGATATGTTAAGCTTGGAGCATAGACTTAAAGGGGAGAATGAGTAATGACAAAGGTTTTCAATTATCTGAAAGGCTGACATGTGCAAAGGGGTTAGAATTTTTCTGTATAGTATTAAAGGGAAACATCATTTACCAATGAATCCAAAAGTACAGAGTGTTTTCTAGGGCTACCAGAAATTCGGCATTTATTTCTCAATTGTTAGATAATCAAGAAGCAGGAAATTCTAGAAATTCTTGCATTAAACAAAAGGTCAGGCAGAATGATCCTACAGTTTTCTCCGAACTCAAACACTGTATGAATCTATGAACTGTAACTTCTGGAGTTAACCTAGCAAAGCAGAAGGCACTAAACATCTACAAAGGTAAACCCTCCTGCCAAAATATCACCTTTCATTGCATAAAGGTAAATATTATAGAGCACTTCGAGTTCCAAATTTTTAAAAAGACTAAATACAAAATCTTAACAAAAGCCATATTGAGACCTATTTTATTTCCACAAATCTGATTTGTCCTAAGGATATTAAAATTAAACTCGAATTACTAATGCCTAATTAAATCTAATTTCATTAGGCTAAAAAGACAAAAGTTACAAATATAAATTTCATGCAAATTTCTATAAGTATAGTGAAGAAATCTCCTGAAAAAGAAGTGTTCTTTCCACACAAAAAGTGGTAGTCCTCAAAAGAGCCAAAACATCTGCATTCACTTTAAAGCTCATCAAGACAGACTGACATTTTTAGGAGAAGCATATGGCTTGCTGAACAGTCATCTAGAACAGGATCTTTTGTCTAGTAAACCCTATTCAAGGACCATTTACTTATGTATGGAGTGGCTAAATAAAGGAAAGAACATATTTTCGAGTCCTAGAAAACACAAAGAAATAAACTCTTCATCTAGCTTTGTTAAGGATATAGCAAAACATATTAGAAAAGCAGCCAGATCTTTAGTCTCAGAGACTGTGCTCTCAACATCTGAAACAATTCTAAGAAAACACTGAAACAAAAGAACTCTAGAAAACCATGCAACTTTCTTAGAGAACTATATCTAGCCAAAGACCACCTCCCTAAAAAAGGCATTTCCATTTTAAAGGATAAAACACTTTCTTCTTAAAACTTTGAAGGGCAGAGTTCAACAGCTGTGCTATATTAAACCTGAGCCTTTCCAAAAGGAAGAACGGGAGTCTCTAGAGAGTGAGTAACATGGCTCGCTTTCTCCAAAATTATCAAAATGCCTGCTCTGCCTCAAAGCAAAATTTCTCCAAGAAAAACCCTCCATACAGTACATGGGTGAAAAGCATAAAACTTAATTTAGATTAGGGAACTATGCAAAAATGGAAGAATTTTTGCTTGTTTCTGGAAATCTCCAACCTCTCCCCCAAGGAAAAATGCATTTTGAAGTCTTTAAAGATACAGCATGGAAACTATTTTATTTTATTTTATTTATTTATTTTTTGGAAACTATTTTAAAACACACGAACACAAACAGTAGTTTTCAGCCCTCGCTGTGCATCAGAATCTCCATAGAGCTAAGCCTCAACCTGAGCTTATTGAACTACTATATATTGGGGTCGAGGCATCCGAATTTTTTACGCACACAACAGTTGATTTTGATGCACAGCAAGGGTTTAAAAACCGCTAAACTGGAGTAAGATCCCAGAAAGGAAAAAATTAAATCTAATGAGTAAAGGCAAAAAAAAAAAAAAAAGAAAAAAGGTCACATTTGACAACTAATTAGTTCTAAAGAACCTAAGGTTGTAGTCACCTATCAAAATAAGACAACAGAAAGAAAATTTGAAACAGGAATTCTAACTCGCTCTCATGCCACTACTTAAGACAAAAGACTTAGAATAGTTTGCTAAAATATCCAAATATTTAGATGAAAGTCATTGTGAAGAATCTTGCCACTCCATAATTCAGGTACAATAAGGTTCCACAAGGGTCTTTGGATACTGCAAACTAAAAAAAAAAAAGTTATCATAAGAGCTCATGTATTATATGTAATTATCTGTCAACCTTAAGAAAGCTCAAGGTTTTAATCACAGCAAAATAAATTTCAACCATTATCAGAGCTTCATTAAGCCTACTTTGTTTTACACAAAATCCTAACAGGTTTATTTGCTTGGTATTCAAACTCATGATAAATGAAAAAGGGTAGGGAAACTACTAAAGAGAAGCAGACCAGTCAAAGGAAGACACAAAAACACTATTAAAAAGCAGACAAAAGAACTCAGAACGTATAGCAAACACCTGATAGTTTTTAAAGGAATCAGAATACAATAACTGTTTTTCCTAATGATCACTGGATTAAGAAAAAAAGAAAAATATGTTGTTTACCTTGTTTAATACATTCATCACATGCATTTTTTTAAGAGGGTAAGAAAGTATAATAATCAAGTCACATACACAAAGTTTCTCACCAAATATAATTACCAAACTTAAGGGAAAAAAATCCTTACTACAAAAAATAAAACAAAAAAAACTAATTTCTCTATTGCAGACTCTCACCGTACAAAAGAACAGCAGAGTGAAAGTAAAGAGCATCAGTTTCTCAAATAAAGACATCTTGCTAAAAGAAAAACAGAGAAGACACTGAGGTTTTAATTTACTATTACAAACCTGTATTTCTCACTACTAAAGTCAACATGTTCCTTTGGACTGCTAAACCGGACTATTTCCTAGCAATGTAATTTTTAAAATCTGTTTTCTCATCTGTATGTTTCCTCATCCAAAAAATGAGAAAAATAAGAACACCTAAGTTCACAAGATTACTGCGAGAAATACGTAAGATGATGCAGGTAAAGCATCGGCACAATGGCTAACACAGAGTGAGAAATAAATGACAGCTATTAGGTAATTTGTGCTCAGAACAAATACATAAAAAACGATTCTCAGCTTTCACCAAGGAATTTATTTTAGAAGCTTCTCCATTTGAAATTGTCTTATTCTATATTCACCCCATACCCAAACAGAGCTCATGTATTACAAAGGAATCAAACTGCTCCTTCTTTCTCCATTAAGACCAATGTAACATTAACTTTTAAAACCTTCATGTAAAGTGGCTTGCAAAATGCAAGTCTAATAATCACATTTAGTTACTATTATTTCAAAAGTTATCATGTTCCATGAATACCCTTTCCCAAGTAAATTCATTTCCACTTCTTTTTTAAAATTTGAATATAAGAGTCAGGACACTTGTCAAGAAAATTTATGAGTACAAAAAAAATCTGTAAGAAACTTCAATCCAGAAGTATAACACAGTTTTAGGTCAATATCCTAAACTCAGACCGCCTCAAGTAATTAGAAAAGAGTATGTGTTGCAGATACTTTATATTCACATTTATGTAGGTTAGTGCTTCCTTGCCTTTCAAGGATGAGGCTACTAATAGAAATACTACCTATGGCTTCCAGCTTTTCCTCACAATCACAAATCTCTAAATATGCATTTACTCAACTTTTTTTTTTTTTTTTAAGATTTTATTTGACAGAGAGAGAGCACACAAGCAGGGGGGAGCAGAAGAGCAAGAGGGAGAAGCAGGCTCCCCGCTGAGCAGAGCCCGATGCAGGCCTCCATCCCTGGACCCTGGGATCATGACCTGAGCTGAAGGCAGACCCTTAACAACTGAGCCACCCAGGTGCCCCTGTATTTACTCATCAGTGGGTAAACATTTACCTATTATTTGTGTGCCATTACATGGGTGCCATGAAGTATGCAAAAATAAGTAAAAATTTTTTCCAGCCCTCCAAAAAGGCCTGTGCCCTCACTACTGATACATCAGTCCATGTGCTAAAAACTGCTCATTAACAAGTGTGTGTAAAAAATGTGTCAGTATAGGTTGTTATATGGAGGCAACCAACAATCCAAACATCTTTGCAACTTACAACAAAGATTTATTTCTTAGTCACTTTATATTTTATATAACCTGTTAAGAATCAACTTCTAGCTTTGCTCCATGTGATCTTCATTTCAAGATCTAAGCGAAAAGAAAAAAATCCCACCTAAAATGTCCATCTCATAGGCAGAGGGAAAAGAGACATGGCAAAACATGGGACAGCTCTTAAAGCTTCTGCTTGACATGGTATATTATTGCCAGTAACATTTCACTGGCCCAAACAAATCACTTGGCTAATGAGGCAGTGATGTATAATCCTGTCACAGAGAGCAGAAGCAAACATTTTAAACAATAGCAGCATCTACCACAATATCTATCACAAAGATTAAAGAAAAGAAATATATTCAGATATTCAAACCAATAAAAGTAGTGTTTATTTATGTAAGGTTTAATATGTGCCAGACACTATTCCAATATTTATTAGTACCAAAGTATTTTATTCTAGGAAGAACTCAAGATGTTTACTACTGAAGAAAACAGACCAATCACGGGTATTTCTTAATGAGGAAAATAAGAAAAACAATGAAACCTATTAGAAGACATTTTAGAGGTGCCTGGGTGGCTCAGTCGGTTAAGCATCTAACTCTTGATCTCAGCTCAGTTCTTGATCTCAGGGTCATGAGTTCAAGTCCCACCTTGGGCTCCACACTGGGCATGGAGCCTACTTAAAAGAAAAAAACTTTTAGAGATATTTCAAGCTCACTAAACTTAGCTTTGACATGTTTCAAAGACAGCGAAAGTAGCTGCACTTCAGAGAGGAATTTATTCAGCTTATCTGAAGTAGAAGTCAACGACTGGTTTTGAATGTCCTAGATGTTTCTCAAATTTGGGCTGAGACAGTTTCCCGGCAAGGTGTAATATACACAGAACTCTTGTCAACATCAGGACTGTTGGGGCGCCTGGGTGGCTCAGTAGTTAAGCGTCTGCTTTCGGCTCAGGGCATGATCCTGGTGTTATGGCATCCAGCCCCGCGTCAGGCTCCTCCACTGGGAGCCTGCTTCTCCTCTCCTACTCCCCCTGCTTGTGTTCCCTCTCTCTCTGGCTGTCTCTCTCTGTCAAATAAATAAATAAAATCTTAAAAAAAAAAAATTAGGACTGTCAATTTTAGCACATCTTACTCAGGAGGGTCCTGGAGACTCATTAATTTCATACTAGCTTATCTAGTGCTGAAAAAGGAAATAGGGCAACACAACAGAGCCAGAGATAGGAGCATAAAATAAGCCTCACAAAAAAAGACCCATACACTTAGTCCCCACCACATCATTAATACCCTGTGCCAACCCTAAGGAACTGTATTTGAGGTAAATACACGACTCAGTTCAAAATGAGAAGTGATGGGGCAGCTGGGTGGCTCAGTCAGTTAAGTGTCTGCCTTCAGCTCAGGTCATGATCCCAGGGTCCTGAGATCAAGCCCCGTGGCAGGCTCTCTGCTCAGGGGAGAGCCTACTTCTCCCTCTTCCTCTGCCTGCAGCTCCCCCTACTTGTGCCCTCTCTCTCTCTGACAAATAAAATTTTTTAAAAAATGAGAAATGACAAAACAAGGCTAGATAAGTTATACATGAATAGGTTAAAGAAAACAAAAACAAAAACCACTGTATCAAGCATGGAGTCCAAAGTATTGCTATTCTGAAAGAGAGTACCATTTTATCTAGCTTTTAGATTAAAATCCTAAGTAGTTAAACTTACCCTGGACAATTCCATAGATAAGTCAGGGAAAGTAAGACTAAATGTAGGCCATTAATCCAGGTAAATGAGAAGCACGTGCAAACTAAGACACTCTAGAGCATGAGCTCAATAACTAGATCAACTGAATCATCTACACTGTTTAAATAATTTTTCACCCTTATGTATGTTGTTGGGTTTTTAGGTTTGCTCTTGTTTTTTTACTGATATTCTATAGTTAATTGCATACAAGCTAATGTAACTGCGTCTTTCCTTCTACTGATCTTTCTTCAATATTTGTTCACTACTCCCCTTCTTACCAACTATTCTACTCTCCCTCATTCTATTCCAGTGATCTGAAATGTTATACTATTTGCAAATGTTTTATAAGCACTACAATAAAATGAATTTTAGATTTAGATTATCCAATTAATTGGTTCTCTTTCCACCCACAAACTTTTCAGGTCCTCATTACCTCAGAATCATAATGGAGGGGCGCCTGGGTGGCACAGCATTTAAGCGTCTGCCTTCGGCTCAGGGCGTGATCCCGGCGTTATGGGATCGAGCCCCGCATCAGGCTCCTCCGCTATGAGCCTGCTTCTTCCTCTCCCACTCCCCCTGCTTGTGTTTCCTCTCTCGCTGGCTGTCTCTATCTCTGTCGAATAAATAAATAAAAATCTTAAAAAAAAAAAAAAAGAATCATAATGGAAAGAGAAAACTTAAGGATGAAAAGCCAATAATACATAAAAGAGAAGGGCTATAAATTTGCCTCAAGATGAGATGACCATAAGCTCCTTGGGTAAAGAAAGTGTTATAGAAAGTAAATAAATAGAGGCACCTGGCTGGCTTGATCAATAGAGCATGAGACTCTTGATCTCGGGATTGTGAGTTCGAGACCCTTACTGGGTGTAGAGATTACTTAAAAATAAAATTTTGGGGGCGCCCAGGAGCGCAGTTGGTTAAGCGTCTCATTCTTGGTTTCAGTTCAGGTAGTGATCTCAGCTGTGATCTCAGGATTGTAGGACCTAGCCCTGCATCAGGCTCCTGGCTGAGACTCTTCCTCCCTCCCACTCTGCCCCCCCCTATCTAAAATAAGCAAATAATCTTTTTTAAAAATTAAAAAATAAAATTTTTAAAGTGTGAAGCAAAAGTCACCTTATATGATGTAATATTTTATTTTCAAATCTCTTCTAACACATTTGGAAACAGAAACTCTTCAAATTTGCATAACTTAGTACCAATTATCATTTCCAAAATCCAGTATCTTAACTTCGACTACAGTAGCTGACAAAATGGCTGGAACTTAAGCTTAAATATACAGTCATGTCTCAGTTAGCCATGTACCAGTGGTCCCTTCAAATTTGTTTTGAGTTCTATGGCTACTATGAATGCATTACTTGGGAATGCAAAATCAATCTCCATAATCTCTAGAACAAGAACTAACCTGTATCACCTGTATCATCGTCTAAGTCAATCTGTGGGGCATTTTAGAGAAGCACTTTCCATTCTTCAAGTTACCCAAACGTAAAAACAGTTAACTACAAACTTGCTTACCTTTACCCAATCTTAGCATCCTTATTTTTCAAAGATCGTATACTATGTACATATCCATTAATGCCTTCAAAGCTTTTCATAAGCCACTGAGGCTACCCAGAACATTCTCTTCTCCCCACCTCACCAACACCCACTATTTAAAACCTTAATAAAAACTTAACCTCTAGAAATCCTTTCTAATTAAATAACTCTAGTTCTAACTCTCTACATTCCCTTTATATTTTAATATAACACTAGCATTTGACTAGACCAATTTTTAACCACCCCCATCTGTCCATACAGTGCTTCCACGTTATTCCAAGCACTTAGTGTAGTTTCCTGAGCATGCATAAAGATATTCAATATATGCCCACGTTTCTAATGAGCAGAGAAAATAGCGATAAAACATAATTCTTCGCAGATAAAAATACTAGTATGTGTGTCTGTTGTGTTAGTAACAAAGTCAGGAAAATTCGGAAAAACAGGGAAATCGAGAATTAAGTAATGCAGTCGAAAAAAAATCACCATCACAAAAACGCTACAAAGCAGAACAATAACAGCAACAATCTCTGAATTACTGTGAAGCTTTAATAAAATTCTGGATAGGAAACTTTCCGACATTACCACCAGCCTTTTAAAAATTACCTTCCAATATTACTAACAGTGATATGTTCATTGACAATGAATTCCAACCAAGAAGTCTAATGAAAAATAAAACAATCTTTCTGCACAGAAAACCACTAATACCACTTAAAGCCGTGTTAAGGAAGAGAGGGATTTAACCTTCCAACAAGGACTGGAGTGATGGACAAACAGGTGAAAAATGGAGGCGTGCGGAAAGTGGGGAGAAAAATCAGACTCCTCCCCTTCTCTGGGGGCTAGAGCTCGGCTCGCAGACCCGGAGACCACCTCACCCCACGGACCCTCTCTCACAGCAACAGTCCAAAAGCTTCCAAGAAACCATACGTCCTCCTCCCCATCCCCGCATTCACGCCCCCCACTCGCCTGGCCAGCGCCCCTGAATCGCAGCTAGTCCCAAATTCGCCCGCCCTCTCCGGAGGAAAGGGTCAGCAGAGAACGCTTTCCCCGCGGCCTTATCCGGGACCCAGCCAGAAGAGACCTCCGCGAAAGTGGAGCGACCCCAGAAGCTTGAAGAAGAAGCCTGACAATCCTGTTACCTGATAGGAACCCTGGAAACGGAAATGGCAGCTACAGCCACTGCCCTTTTCCCCCACAACATTTGCCTCAGCGCCTCTGACATTGAGACCGCCGCCATCTTGCTGCAGGCAAACGCCAGGACGGATCTCCGGAAGGGACAAACTTCCTTCGTTCTCAAGACTGTGACCACAGTGTAATAGAGTGGGGTTTTGTTTACTTCATTTTTGTTTGGCGCTTTGTTAAATATTGGAGTTTAGAAAAGAGGTGAAAGGTTTGATTGAGAGATAAGAAGGAAAATGAATGGAAGAAAATGCAGCAGTGCATTCAGTGTAAATATTACCTCCATAAATCGTAATCCTTGTTCGTTGTTAGGACTGGTTATTTAATGAAAAGACACCGCCTCCCCCCCAAAAAAAGAAAACCTGGAAAATTTAAACACCTGCGACTCATAATTTTTTCAAAGGACTGAGCATATTTAGGGCTGAGCTCACTGGAAGAGCCAGAGGGCTCTCTGGATTCTTGAGAACGTAAAGTAGTACTTTCCCAAAGTGTTGCCAGATTCAGAATGAAAGCCCTCAGGAAAGGACTGTATTCAGTTTGATGTTCTCTAGTTGTAATGATCATAGTTTCCAGTTTGAACACATGGCCTGGCAAAGAGTTTTGTTGTTTTTTTGTTTTGTTTTGTTTTTTTTGACATGTGGATTTCAATGAAAAACTAATGGAACACAATATTTGATATCCTTGTCTTCCCAGCAAATTCTGAACATGGCGACCATAATCTGAACACCAAGAAGATGATTAATGCTTCATACATATAAAACAAAAATTATCTTCTGAGACCAGTGTTGGAAATATCTTTGTATTGTGGGCTACTGACCTTAAAAACAATGATTAACTGTGAATTATTTAAAATAAAAAGGTTGGGGCGCCTGGGTAGCGCAGTCGTTAAAGCGTCTGCCTTCGGCTCAGGGCGTGATCCCGGCGTGCCGGGCTCGAGTCCCACATCAGGCTCCTCCGCTGTGAGCCTGCTTCTTCCTCTTCCACTCCCCCTGCTGCGTTCCCTCTCTCACTGGCTGTCTCTCCGTCACATAAATAAATAAAATCTTTTAAAAAAAAATAAATAAAAATAAAAAAATAAAATAAAATAAAAAGGTTAGTTGGGGTGCCTGGATGGCTCAGTCTGTCAAGCGTGTGCCTTAGGCTCAGATCAGGATCTCAGGGTCCTGGGATCAAGCCCGGCTTTGGGCTCCCTGCTCAGCGGGGAGTCTACTCCTCCTTCTTCCTCTGCCATCAACCCACCCACTCACACTCATGCCTGTGCTCTCTCTCTCTCTCAAATAAATAGAATCTTAAAAAACAAGAAAAAGAAAAGAACTCCAACCCTATGTTGGGTGTAGAATTTACTTTAAAAAAAAAAAGTTTGTTTAAAAAAAGATAAAAAATCATAAAGAGAAAATACATGTACTATATTTATTGAAAAAAAATCCATGTATAAGTGGACTTGCATAGTTCAAACCCATGTTGTTCAAGGTTCAACAGTACTGTTTCCATTCTTATAATTTTGACATTTCAAGAATGTTACATAAATTGACTCATGCAGTGTATGACTTTTTGAGATTGGCTTCTTACACTCAGCATAATGCCCTTGAGAACCATTCAAGTTAATGCGTGTATCAACACTACATTCCTTTTTATTGCCCAGTAGCATTCCTGGTGTATTAGGATCCTCCAGAAAAGCAAAACCAATAAGATACACTTATGGACATACCTATTTGTTTAACCACTCACCTATTGCAAAATATTATGGTTGTTTCCTTTTTTTGGCTATTACAAATAAAACTGCTATGAACACGTGTTTTTTTGGGTAGACATCAATTTTGATTTCTCTGGGATAAGTGTTCAAAAGCACAATGCTGGGTCATGTGATACATGTATGTTTGTTTTTTAAAGAAACTGCTTAACTATTTTTCAAAGTAGCTATACCATTTTACATTCCTACCAGCAATATATGAGATACAGTTTCTCCTTATCCTCACCATCAGTTGCTATTTCACTATTTTTGATTTCAGCTCAACCAACATTAATAATGGGTGTGTCATGATATCTCATCATGGCCTTAATTTACATCCCCCAAATGGCTAATAATATCAAATATCTTTTCATGTGCTTATTTGCCATCTGTATATTCTATGCAGTTAAATATCTCATGTCTTTCGCTCATTTTCTAATTGCATTATTTGTTTTTTACTGTTACATCTTGAGATGTAACAGTATATTCCATATATATATTCTTTATATATTCCAGATATGAGTCCTTTATCGGATATGTGGTTTGCAAATGTTTTCTCCTGTCTGTAGCTTGTGTTTTCATCCTCTTAACAGGTTCTGTTGCTCAGTAAATGTATTAAATTTCGATGAAGTCTAGATTGGTCATTTTTAAGTTCATGGATTGTATTTTTAGTGTAATGTCCAAGTACTGTTCACCAATCCTATGTCCTAAACATTTTTTCCTATATTTTCTTCTAAAGGTTTTTTAGTTTTACCTTTTACAGTTAAGCCTATAGTCTTTTTTGAGTTAAGTTTTTAGTTAACAAGGTGTGAGGTTTAGGTCAAGATTCAATGTTTTGCCTGTGCATATCCAGTTGCTCCAGCACTCTATTTAAAAAGACTATCTTGGGGCGCCTGGGTGGCACAGCGGTTAAGCGTCTGCCTTCGGCTCAGGGTGTGATCCCGGCGTTGTGGGATCGAGCCCCACATCAGGCTCTTGCGCTATGAGCCTGCTTCTTCCTCTCCCACTCCCCCTGCTGTGTTCCCTCTCTCACTGGTTGTCTCTGTCTCTGTTGAATAAATAAATAAAATCTTAAAAAAAAAAAAGTTACTTACTCTTTAAAAAAAAATAAATAAAAATAAATAAAAAGACTATCTTTCTTCCATTGAATTGCTTTTGTACCTTTATCAAAAAATCAATTTGGCATTTTGTTTCTGCATATTATTTCTGGGTTCTCCATTTCAGAGGAAATTTTAAGCCCTAGGGTGGTATTGATGTTGGGTTAAATTTTAATAAAGGTGTTTTCTTTTTTTTTTTTTTTTTTAAGATTTTATTTATTCAGAGAGAGAGAGAGTGACAGCATAAGCAGGAAGGAGAGAGAGAGGCAGGCTCCCACCCACAGAGAACCTGATGCAGGGCTCAATCCCAGGACCCCAAGATCATGACCTGAGGCAAAGGTAGATGCATAACTGACTGAGCCAACCAGGGGCCCCTGGTGTTTTCTTTTTTTAAGGAGTAACTTATTATCTGTCCCAATGTTCATCAGGTCAACTTACTGTAGTAAGTTTGGTCTTATTGACCAAAACTCAACCTCTCCACCTACCACGTATTCTAGTCCCTTCCTTTTGTGAATTTGGAATCCACAAGGAAGACTTCACTGGTCTTGTCTTTCTACACAGCCTTAGATCCCAAATCAGAATTGCTAACAATACACTTCTGTAGAATCTCTGGTTCTCTTGACCTTCTGCTGGGTTCCCTCAGCTGTCCATAGTTGAAGTCCTTGCTGACCTCACATATAGGATATAGGCCCAAGAATGGAACAGATGTAACTTGTTATGTGCATTTATTTATTTGTTTTTTTACAATTTCACCTAGCTATAAACTCTACCACTAAGCTTAATAAAATGTCTAGGTCTAAATGCCAGTTTGATATTTCAATAGGTATATTAAAATTGACTTTACTTTTTGCTTGCATTTCATGTATGGTGACCAGAATCCTTCTGAGCAGCTCATCATTGCTAAACAAAACAGCAATTTTTTTTTAAGATCTTATTATTTATTTGAGGGGTACCTGGGTGGCTCATCAGTTAATTGTCTGCCAGAGTCCTGGGATGGAGCTCTGCATCAGGCTCCCTGCTCAGCGGGGAGTCTGCTTCTCCCTCTCCCTCTGCCTCTCTCTCTCTCAAATAAATAAATAAAATCTTTTTTAAAAATGAAGATTTTATTTATTTATTTATTTGAGAGAGAGAACACTCGCACAGCAGGGAGAGGGGCAGAGGAAGAGAGCAACAGACTCCCCACTAAGCAGGGAGCCCAACTCAGGGCTTGATCCTAGGACCCCAGGGTCAAGACCTGAGTGGAAGGCAGACACTGAACGCACTGAGCCACCCAGCTGCCACAACAAAACAGCAATCTAAGACACTTGTTTTACTACTAATTAGTACTCACTAACTTTATCTGACTCTTCAGTAGTTTGGCATAGCTTTTAATTCATTGAGTATCTTTTTTTTTTTCACTGAGTATCTTTAACCTCATTTCCCAAATGATATTCTGGGGAACACTACTTGTTAGACACATTAACAGGTGCTCCTAAAAATTGCTTCCATACGACTAGTATTCTAGACTTGGATATTCATAATATCTTTGGAGTACTTTTTTCCCCTCCAGCTCTATTGAGATATAATTGACATAGAACATTTTGAAAGTTCAAGGTATAAAACATGATGATTTGATATATGCATATGTTGCAAAATGAGTACCACAATAAGGTTAGTTAACACAGCCATCACCTCACATGGTTACCTTTGTGTGTATGTGTGTGTGGTGAGAATTTTTAAGATGTACTCTCAGCAACTTTCAAGTATACAATGCAGCAGTATTATTAACAAGAGTCACCGTGCTATTCATTAGATCCCTGGAAAAATTATTTATACTATAACTGGAAGTTTGTATCCTTTGACTACCTTCACCCATCCCTTCCCCAACATCTCCCCACTCCAGTAGCCCCCCTCACCCCTGGAAACCACCTATCTACTCTGTTTCTATGAGTTCAGTTTTTTAGATTCCACGTATAAGTTAATAAGGCATTTATTTGTCTTTCTCTGTCTGAGGTATTTCATGTAGCACAATGCCCTCCAGTTTCATCCATTTTGTCACAAATGGCAGATATATAGATATAGATATAGATATATCACATTTTCTTGATCTATTCATCTGTCGATGAACACTTAGGTTGTTTTCATGTCTTGGCTATGGGAAATAATCCTGTAATGAACATGAGGGTACAGCTATCTCTCAAAGATAATGATTTCATTTACTTCAGGTATATGCCCAGAAGTGGAACTGCTGAATCATATGGTAACCTTGGAGGAATTCTTTTTTTTAAGTCATGATCCCATTTATTTATTTATTTATTTATTTATTTATTTATTTATTTATTTTAAGTAAGCTCTAGGAGTGCCTGGGTGGCTCGGTTTGTCAAGCATCTGCCATCGGCTCAGGTCATGATCCCAGTGTCCTGGGATCGAGTCCCACATCGGGCTCCCTGTTCAGTGGGGACCTGCTTCCCCTTCTGCTGCTCCCCATGCTTGTATTCTCTCTCTGTCTCTCTCTGTCAGATAAATAAATAAAATCTTAAAAATAAATAAATAAGTAAATAAATAAATGTAAGTAAGTTCTATGCCAACTCAGGGCTTGAACTCACAACCCCGAGATCAAGAGTCTGTGACCTCACTTCCTACTGCTGTGGGTTTACTCACTGCATCTAGACTCACTGGACACTTCGCTATTCTCAGAACATGCCAGGCCCACTCTTATCTCAAGGCCTTTGTGCTTGCTTTTCCCCATGTCTGAAATATTCCCTTGTCTCTGTCTCTCCCTCTGTCTGTCTCTCTCTCTCACCTCCTTCAGGTCTTTGCTCACAAGTTACCTACTTTATCTAAAATTTTGACCCTAGCCCCTACACATCTTCTTTGCTTTATTTTTTGTCCTTAGCATTTTTGTAAGTTTTAGTACTTAATGAACTTTCTTTGATAAATATAAATTATAAGGGAGAAAAATCCCCCAGTAAATAAGGCCAATCTCCCTTCAGCTATGGACATAAACTTTTCTTTGTTTCCACAGAAATGCTTCCAGGAACAATTGTTCTAATTCTACAATAACTATGGATTAAATGAAGTAATTTTTATTTAACTTACAAAAATTAGTAAACTGTATAATTTTTAATCTTATTTCTACTTGGAGATTTGCACTGGGTTCCTCCCAGGTTACCACATTTCATTCTGGCCTCCAAGTCACACTCCCCCCTGGAAATGAACACGTGATCATGTCACCTGTGTGGATCCCTGCAATGGCTTACCCTTACATTGCCCTCAGAATAAAATCTATCCTGAACAGACAGGCTCCCCATGGCTTGTCCCCCATCTTCCTCTCTGGACCACTAACTGTCTTTCTGTCCTGCCCCAGGGCGTTTTGCAAACTGTGCCTGCTGGAGTGCTCTTTCTTGCCTCTTCTCTAGTTATCCTCCTCATTCAGATCATAGCTAGAGAATCACTCCCTGTGGTAGAAACTGTAGGTATCTTATAGACATTTCCCACCTTCCTCTTCCTCGCTGAGAGAGCCTGACTCCTACAATAGAGACTAGAAAGTGTAGGATAGTTGCTTTCCCATTAGCTCTTATAGCCAGCACATGAGCATGCCAAGGCCAAGGGGATCTGAAATCCTCTGTGGGAAAAAAAGCTTCTGAGAAAAGGAGACACACAAAGAGAAATGCCTCCTTTCCTGCCTTTGGATGCAATTGTATGAGGACATAAAGCCTAGAGCTGTGGCATCTTCTTGGCATCAGGGAACAAGCAGCAGAACCTACCCAATGAGAAAGGATGGAATTGTAGAGAGAGGAAAAGAGCCTAGGGCTTTAATGGCATTATTGAGCTTCTGAATCAACATGATCAGAATACCTCCTCCTTCTTGTTATAAGAAATAAGTGCCTTGAACTGTTTAAGCTTCCATCTGTTAGGTATCCTGCAGCCAAAAACATCTTTATTGATCCTCTTCCACAAGGAATATTTCTCTGACTTCCCTGACCACATCAACTCCTCTTTTTTGTAGATTGACCGAGCACCATATCTTTCTCCTTTGGAGCACCTCCCATGCTACGGTTTTAATGCAAATATAATCGTCGCTTTCTCCAGAATGTAATTTTTCTGTGGACAGGGATCATATCCATTTTGCTGATGATTTCCCCTCTACCTAGCCCAGGCCCTGACACATAATAGGCCCCAACAAAAGTGCAGAATGAATGAATTAGTGAGTAAATGAATCAATGAATAAATGAAGCTAACTGGAACTGTAAAAATGTGGAAAATGGGGGGGTGCCTTTCTTTTTGTTATTTTTGCTTAGATAAAGTTTGTGCAAATTATTTTTAATGTGGTTGCTCTCTCACAAATCTTATTGGTTTCTAATATTTCATCTTTGATCAAATGTCAGTCCTGAAGACCAGGTTGGAATGTTGGGGGTAGAGGCCCAGTGTCGCTGGCAGGAGACCTGAAACCATAAATCTACCTTTTACTAGACTTTCATCAAAAAAAAAAGTTTAATAACCCCTTTCATTTCCTTATTTCTCACATTTCAAATACAGGATATAGGTCTGAAATGAAACAGAAATAATTTGCTGTGTGCATTTATTTTATTTTTTTACAATGTCACCAAAACTATAGATTCAACCACTAGGATTAATAGATGCCTAGGTCTAAATACCATTTTATTATTTCAAATAGGAGTATTAAAATGTGAATTGATTTTACTTTTTCCTTGCATTTCAGGCATGGTGGCCAAAAGAAACATTTAGTTTAGACTTTCTGATGGCATGTGAAATTTACAGTGGATCTGAAGTTGTCTGGTTTTAATTTTTTCCCCTAGCACATGGGTCTTCAATAAAGCATCCAGAAGAAAATAAATTAAAACCAGACATTTCTATCAGAGGTTTCACATGCAATCGCTACAGACATGAAAAATTCCACCATCACTTATTGGCTACAAACTAATATTTTAAATCACATCTTATTTTTCAGTGCTAATTTAATTGAAAACCTTGAATTAATACCTTATCATCTTAGAAAATTATGACGTCTGGCAGGGTTGCTGAGGCTTTGACAACAAATGAGATAATTTCTACCTAGAGTGAAGAACTGCCACTTGAAATTACTTTTGAAAAAACAAAGGATACAAACAATCAAAATTCCTAAAAACTCAAGGAATTTTTCCATATAAATTTGATCACATACTTCAGCACAATCTGGAGTTCCAAACTTAAATTTTCAACTGCTTCTAGATCATTCGCAAACCTAACATGTAAAAAACCAAACTATTTATACTCCTTCCCTTTCTCTTACTCAAAGCATATCTGTTCCTCCCACCCAGTATTGTCTATCTTGGCTAAATACCATAATCTTTCTTCCAATATATGATGTTATCAACTGCAAAATGCATCATTATTTTCTGTACTATTAACTACAGAAAAATGGAGCAAGTAAGCCATGACACACTACCAATATATTATATATACTGATTTCAGAGAGGCAAAGTGTGGGGAAATGCACATTTTAGAAGCAAAGAAATACAGTAATTGCCTAATCTGATATATTTTCTTCCCTTTGTTCTTAGTACTAGAAGCCATTATTTATCGGTCCCTAGCATAAAAACTATTTTCCAGCCTTTGTATTGCTAGGAATAGCCATGTAACAAGTTCTGGCCAATGAAATGTAGAAAAAAGTATCATGTGACAACTTCTGGGAAACCTCCTTTATACCTAGACAGCAGTTGCTCCTCCTTTCCTCCCCCCTTCTCTTTTTCTATCATCCTGCTACCTAGCTATAAATGTGAACACTCAGATCCTAAAGTTGAGATCTCTATGATGAGCAAATAATGAGGTAGAAGGAGCCTGGATACACCAACCACCCTTCAATTCCATAAGAACTGCCAACCCATTCATTCTATCACCATTTATCTATTCTTCACTCCCTTATTGAAGACTTGCCCCCCTTCTCCAGATTAAATTCCCCAGCCAATTATCATGATGATTTTTTTTTTATATTCACAACTCCCTTGCACCTTTCTCAGTTTTTTGTACTCAACAAAACTGCCACCTAAATTAAGTCCAACTCTCTTTCTATCCTGTACGTGCACCCATGCAGCTGACCATGACTGGGAAAAAGCACCAAGCCGTACTGATTTGTCTCACTTGACCACAAACCTCAAATTAGCCCTTACCGCTATTTGGCAGTCATATTAAACTTTCCTATATTCTGTGTTCCTGCATTCTTAACCTCATTCTTTTCTCATTTTATGAAATGACTCTTTCATATCTTCTCTCTCCTCAAATGTCAATTACCTCTTCCCCATCCTTGCTTTTTTATATTCTTTAATTTTTTAATTTTTAATTTTTTAAGACTTATTTATTTATTGGGGAGGGGTGGGGCAGAGGGAGAGAGAGAGAGAGAATCTCAAGCAGACTCTGCTCTGAGTGCTGAACCCCACGTGGGGCTCAATCTCATGACCCTCAGATCATAACCCAAGCCAAAATCAAGAGTTGGATGCTCAACCAACTGCGCTACCTGGTGCCCCAGTTTTTAATTTTTTTTAATAATCTTTATGCCCAAAGTGAGATTAGAACTCACGACCCCAAGATAAAGAGTTTCATGCTCTATCAACTGAGACAGACAGCCGTTCTTATTGATGACTTTCCTATTTCACTGAGAAAATTGAATTAATCAGAACACTTCTTTGGACACCCACCACCATATCACTTACCAGCAGCTGCACTTGCCAACTCTGCCTCCCCCCAGCTACCACAGATGCACTGTTCATGCCCTTATGTAAAGCAAATCCCTCCACTTATGTACCAGGTTCCATCCCATCCACGACTATGTACTCGAGAACACTGTTCCAGTAATTCTGCCCCTTCTGTTTTATACCATAAATATTTTGTCATTTTTCAAAACATTCTCCTTAGTTTATAAGCATGCTGTCACTTCTCCCCTTTTATTTTATTTTATTCTTTTTTAAAATTTATTTATTTGGGGGGGTGCCTGGGTGACTCAGCCAGTTAAGCGTCTGCCGTTAGGTCAGGTCATGATCCCAGGGTCCTGGGATCGAGCCCCACATCGGGCTCCCTGCTCAACAGGGAGTCTGCTTCTCCCTCTGCCTCTTCCCCTGCTCATGCTTTCTCTCTCTCTCTCTCTCTCCCTCTCAAATAAATTAAATTAAATTAAAAGACTTTTAAAAAATTAAAAATAGTTTATTTATTTATTTTTTTAGTAATCCCTACACGCAGCATGGGCCTCTTCCAACTGTGCCAGCCAGGCAGTCCCATTTCACCCATTTTAAAAAATAAAATTTATCTTGACTCAATTTATCCCACCAACTACTGCCCATTTCTTTGCAGAAATAATCCTCTCGGGAGATGTCTATATACTCTATCTCCAGTTTTTCCATTCTCTCTTCAACCCACACGGGCATGTTTTCTCTCCCGTGTCTCCACTGAAACTGCTCTTTCAAGATCACCAATGTCCTCCATGTCGCTAAAGCCAATGATCCATTCTCAGACTTCATGTTAATTGACTTACCATTTGACACAATTGATTACTCAGTCCTTAATACACTCACTTCACTTGGTTTTCAGGACACCGTACTGTCCTCCTACTTCATTTGTATGCTCCTTCTCAAATTCCAGTGCTGGTTCCTCCTTCTTTCCCAAAGTTATTAATGTTGGAGCGTCCCAGGATTCAACCCTCGGTCTTCTTTTCATCAACCTTAACAATCTCATTCAGTCTCATGGCTTTTAAATCTCATCTACTTACCAACAGCTCCCAAACCGTTATCTCCAGCTCAGTGTTTTCTCATGAACTGAAGATTTGTACTTCCACTTATTTAATTTCCTCACTTAGATATTTAACAGATATCACAAACTTTACATGTCCAAAACCAAATTCCTGATCTCCCCAAAATCGGTTCAACCCACAGCCTTCTCCGTCTTAATTTTATCATTTCAGCTGTTCAAACTAAAAACTTTAGACTCCCCCCTCTCTCTTAGGAGTAATAGTTCTGAAACATGTTGGGATGTTTCTGAAAAATGATTCCATACTACAGACTGGCCACAAAGTCCCTATTTGTAAAACTGAACAACAGTCAATTAAAGACCTAAAAACAGGTACCAGAAACCACTTTAATGACTTTCAGCCATTAGCACTGAAAGATATCCCGATGAACATAAGGAAAAAAAATTTTGTGCAGATATTAAAGGAACTCATGCTGGTAACTCCTCACTACCATGCTTAAAGACTTTTGGCCACTTTGTATATCCCTAGTTAGATATTCTCAACATCATTGGAGTCTTCCATAATGCCTCTATTTTTCTCTCACCACAATAAATTCCTTTGGCTCTATATTCAAAGTACAAGTATAGTATGACCACTTCTCATAACTTCTATTGCTAGCTCATGGGTCCAAGCCACCATAACCTCTTGCCTAGAATGCTGCTAGCATCTTTTAATATGTCTCCCTTCTTTTGTCTTTGTCCCCTATGCTATATTCTCAACACAGCTGCCACAATGGCACTTTTAAAATATAAGGCAATTCACATCGCCCCTTTGCTCAGAACCCTCTGATGAGTCCTCACATTAGAGATGATCTGACTCTATCACCTCTCTTACCTATCTGCTCTTCTTCCTTCCTCACTCTGTTTTCTTCAGCACGCCAGGTGTTTTCTCACCTTAGGGCCTTTGCATTGCTTGTTCCCTCTGCCTGGAATACACTTCCCCCCAAATATCAACATGGCTAACTCCGTCCTCTCATAGGTCTTTGATCAAATGTCACCTTTTCAATGAAGGTTTTTCCTGACATAAGTATCAGTCAATGTCCTGCCAGGAAAACTGAAACTACTATTCCAAACAGAAGAAATTTAATTCAGGGAATTGTTTACACAGGTGATGGAACTATAGAAGAGCCAAACAAGGGAGAGCATGAGGCAACTCAGATATCAGAGTCAGCAGGAGCTGCCATCACCCCTGGGGTTGAGCACTGCAGGCAGTAAGTGGTGTTATCAGAGCTCCAAAGCTAGGGTGAACCAGTGGGATCTGAAACCACAGCAACAGACACTGAGCAGGAACTGGGACCAGGGAGGGAAAAGCAGTTTGATCGGAATGGAAATAGAATCATGGAAGAAGTGCCAGAGATCACGCCCCAAGCTGGAAAGGGGGGCAGATAAATACCCCAACTTGCCCTCCAGTCCGCCAGTGTCTTCCATTAACTGAACCTATCTAAAAGCCTGAAGTCAAGAGAACCTAGATGTTGTTCCTTATGAAATGGCAGGGCAGGGAAGTCAGGGAAGGAATCTAAGAGAAGCTGGCAAAAATTCAGCCTACCACCCTACCTAAAATTGCAAGATCCCAAGCCCCATATCTCTCACATACTATCAGAACCCCTTACCCTGATCTATTTTCTTATCTGTCAGAATTCCTAGTTGTAAGCAACAAAAACCTACTGCGATTGTAGGAAAGGAAGTTTGAAATGAAAACATATTGAGTAGCAAATAGAATCATAGGAAGTCTGAAGAAATGAGCTCAGTTAAGAAGGGGCAATAACGTGGAAAGCCAGAAGGAAAGCAGGACCCAAGCTAAAGCATGCCACAGAAGCTCGTTGTGTTAAATACAGACTCATGGCTGCTTTGTGTGTCATGGACACAAGACTCCACTGCTGGAACCAGACTGCTCTGTCCATGAAAACTGGGTATCACAGCTGCCACTACTGCCACCTGCCTCCATCATAGTCTCTGCTGCCCAGGGCCCTCAGGATCAGTGGCTCCCTATCCAAAATCCAGGGCAAATGCATCTGCGTGCCTGAGTCTGGGTATACACGTGTGGGCTAGGAAAGGGTATATGTTATTTTCAGGTTTCCTGGTGAGAGGTGATCTACACATCTCATCAATATTCATTAGGTGATAATTTCTAAACATACAAAAGGTATTCACATGCCAGGCAGCCAGAAAATTACAAATGTTCGTAATATATTTGTATATACCCCAAATTCGATGACTTTTTGCTCTTGGATACCCTTTACACTATCTTATCCTTTTAGAAAAGACCAATGCAACCGTCAAGACTTATCTTAACAGTTTCTTCTTTCATTCAGTGTCCTCCCTACCCCCACCCCACCAGGGGTATTCATCCATCAGACTTTCCTTTGCACCACTACTGCATATTACACAAGCTTCTACTGCACCACTATTAAAAATGAAAAAGACAATCTTATATACCTACTATGTGCTGGATAATGTGCTAAGTGCCTTACAAGGTTCACTGTATCTTTAATCACCCCTACAATGTAAGTACTAATGTTTTCTTGGTGCTGCACATGAGAGTATTGTACTTTACGGAAGACAAAGTGACTTGCACAAGCTGTATACCACTAGAAGGTGACAAGAACAAAATATGAAGCCCAGTCCATCCTACCCCAGAATCTACATTTTTAACCAAAAAGAGATCTACAGCTTTTAAAAAGTTTGTGTTTGTGTGTGTGTGTATGCACACACATAGAACCAAGAGTGGAAAAATGTTGGTAATTACTGAAACTGGTTAAAGGTGTTTAAGGATTTATTATACTATACTCATAATTTTATTTTTTTAAAGATTTATTTATTTGTTTTCGAGAAAGCATGCAAGCGGTGGAGGGTGGTGGTCGGGAGAAACACAAGAAGAGAGAGAATCTCAAGCAGACTCCCCGCTGAGCGTGGAGACCAACACAGGGCTCAATCTCACGACCCTGAGATCAGGACCTGAGCCAAAATCAAGAGTCAGACACTTAACTGACTGAACCATCCAGGCACCCCTTATTCTCTAAATTAAAAAAACTTAAAACCCATGCACACACGTCCTTCTGAACATTTTGTTTTCTGGAGTATTTTTTTAAACAAATCTTGGACCTCATATATTTTACTCGTTAATGAGCAGAAGTTTATAAAATTTATTCTAGGATCCTACCATTAAAATAACTCAGTTATGCTCAGTTTCTACTTAGTAGCTTCCCAGTACCAACTTACTGTGGAAGAGAAATCCAATTGGCCCACCTTGGGTTAGAGCTCCACTAGCCAAACAACTGTACTAGGTGGCAGAAGTACACGGGCGAGATAGGACTGCCTATGCCCATCACTTCAGAAAACCAAATTCTAAGGAAAACCGTGACCCAGGTAGATACCCCAACTTTTGCCTAGGAGATATAGGTTTTATTTTTTTCCTGAACTCAGAAAAGAAAACAAAAACTTTAAAATGTTCTTTTGGTAATGAACACAATTGGGTTTATTGATCATAAACAAGACTAACCCTGTAGTTACTTGTAGATCAGATAACATTTATCTCTGGTACATTTAATTTCTTGTATTAGTTGAGATGATGCAAAAGTCTTTAACAAATAAACCCTAAATTCTTTTTTTTTTTTTAAAGATTTTATTTATTTATTCGACAGAGATAGAGACAGCCAGCGAGAGAGGGAACACAAGCAGGGGGAGTGGGAGAGGAAGAAGCAGGCTCATAGCGGAGGAGGCTGATGTGGGGCTCGATCCCATAACGCCGGGATCACGCCCTGAGCCGAAGGCAGACGCTTAACCGCTGTGCCACCCAGGTGCCCCAATAAACCCTAAATTCTTAGTGGCTTAGCAAAATAAGCATTTATTTCTCACATGTCACTCTAAGTAGGTGTTCCCAGTCAGGCCCAGTAAGGGACCCAGGATTTACCTTACCTGGAGAACTTTGCACTCAGTAAGTAGATGAGAAAAGATACCAGGCAGATGATGTGGAAAGTTTTTAATCGATCAGACTTGGAAGTGGCATACATCACTTCTATCCACACACCGCTGGCCATGATTTAGTCATATAGTCATACTTGACTGCAAGAGGAATTCTGGGAAAAGTAGTGTATCTATGTGCTTTCAAGGAAAAGGAAATAGACTTTGGTTAACACATAATAGTCTCCGCCACAGTCTACTCCTCTGATTACTAAGTATCTCTTTTCTCCTTGCATATAGAAGACACTCATTTCCCTCCCAAGGAAACCAAACAAAACCAAGTTTCATACAGAGACTGCATCCAGATGAGGTTGACATTGACATACTAACTTGTAACCTACCAACATGAACCATAATTATGTCCCCCACTGCCATCAACATATACGTGCAGATTACAAAGGTGGAATAGGGACAGATAACTTCAGTAAACACTCCTATTCAGGAAAGGAAAGGATTCGAGATGCACAGCTATCAATATGCTTGACAACTTTGAAGTTTTGTTGAGCAGACATTATGAAGGTCCTTACCTTGATTAGACCTTGATTCTTTTCTCTAGTAGAAAGTCCCTTGTCCATTCTTCTCTGTGGTTTTTAGATCCTGCCCTCTGGGAGGAACTTCATTGTCCAATAGTCTCCATAGATACACCTGCAGTGTGCCCTTCTAGGGAGCTGCCCAGTTTTTACTGCTTGCTCCTGATATGCAAGTTTGGGCTTATAACTGTGTTCAAAATCACAGTACCTTTCTGTTTGATGTGCTTTTCGGTCAATTTCACATGTGGGTAGTCACATCTTAAAGTGCTTCCTAGGCGTAACTCTCAAGTTTCACTTATTTTTTGCTTCCTTGCCTCTTCTAGTAAATAGTCTTCCAGTTAAATGCAGCTACTGAGTGACCCTCCCTGATTTCTTGTGGAGCAGGGATAAGATGTCCCCACTGAGCTATTTCCCAATTATACAAATTGTTAGCAGATAAATGGTTGTGTTTTAATCTACTAAATTGGAGGTTGTTTGTGACACAGCAATAGATAATATATTATGTTATGCCATTATATTTTCTTTTAACTAACCAATTACCTTCAGGATACCTGGACTTGGAGTAGAAAGGCCATACCTATAATCTGATTTTTGCCTCAGAAGGAGTCATAGTAACACTATTAATATTTAGGCAGAAAAAACAGGTATAAACCATGACTATCCTGAACAAACTGGAACATAACAGTTGTTTTATGGCCCTTTGTTGCTCAAAACCTTTCCCCCCCCCCTTTAGTCTTTTTTCCCTTTCTGTAGGGTTTAGAAGTAGCTGACTTTTGCAATTTTTCCAGAAACTAAATTTCTGGACTCGAGTCTCTTTCATTTCTGTTTGCAAATGGTGATTTTTTTCTGAGCACATTGGTTTCTTGTGGTAGCTTGCGGAAGGTGGTCACTATGACTTTTCCAGTCACTTCTACCAGTGCTACAGTTTCAGACGTTATATGTTCTTCCTTCAGGCTACGGCTGGAGAGAGCTTTGCTCTGTGTTTTACTTCTAGATAACATGAGTCTCTACTTCCAGCCTCTGATATCAGTTTCCTCACTGCTTTATGCTCAACTACAAAGCCAATGTCACACATTTTCAATTGTTATTTCTGTCAGTATCCCACTTGCAATAAGAAATGTTCAATAGTTCAAAAGTGATCAAACTTTACTTCTCAGTCACATAAAGCCTAAAATAAGTGTTCCTGGTTGGGGTTGGGAGTGGGTAGTTCTCCTCTAAGCTAGTTCTATCTTGTGCCTCTGCCCTTTTTATGGTAAGTTTTCAAAGTCACCATGTTCTGAGTCAGGCTGGCAGATGGAGAAATGGCATAAAAGATCATGTGCCGGAGACTTTTATGGGCCAGCCCTGGCAATGAAACACATCCTATTAGCTGAAACTCAGTCATATAATTACACCTAACTGCAAGGAAGCCAGGAAGGGTGCAAGATCTAGCTGTGTGACCAGGAAAGAAGAAGAGGAAGAAGAAGAAGAAGAAGAAGAAGAAGAAGAAGAAGAAGAAGAAGAAGAAGAAGAAGAAGAAGAAGAAGAAGAAGAAGATATAATTACACCTAACTGCAAGGAAGCCAGGAAGGGTGCAAGATCTAGCTGTGTGACCAGGAAAGAAGAAGAAGAAGAAGAAGAAGAAGAAGAAGAAGAAACAAGTTTTCTGAAAAGCCAGCCAATCTCTGCTACACTAGATCACAGAAGTAACAAGATATCCTCAGTTTTTAGGTATTCACGCATTAGGAATAAAGGCAAATTTGTGAATAATGTAAATGTCAGTAATTTAAAAAGCATTGTGCATTGAACTTTGATGGGTATTTTCTCTCTACATTTGAATATGTGTGTGACTCGTATTCTTAGAAGAGCTCTCTCACCAAATAACATGCCCTATATAGATCTCATTCCTGTAAGCCTGAGTAACTGATTGGTTTCGTAATTTTGTCACCCCTCACCAGTTCTTCCTTTGGTAACACTGGCAGACGAATTTAAAATGCATCACCTTTTGAATCTTCTTTGAAGCTAAATGTTCTATTCCAATAAACTTCCCTATTGGCTTGCAGGCTAAATTTAAAATAAAAATAATAAATAAAAAAACTAATCAGTGTAAGATCAGAAATCATCTAGTCCACTTCATTTAATTCTCAAAGGATTGTTTTATACCTAATCTACTCTACTATGGGTGCTGGCAGTTAATAAGCACGAAAAGAATATATTCAAGATATGCAAAAGAAATCAGTGCTGGGTAATGAAGAGTTCACCATACCAAAAAAAAAAAAAAAAAAGAAAGAAAGAAAAAGAAAAAGAAAAGAAAAGAAGTACTACAAACATTTTTATAGTTAATTCAGTTTTGAAAACTTGCTTTCAAAGTGTGATTGTCACTGTTCTATGTAGAATTTTTAAAAATGAAGAACATGATAAAAGCTGTCAACAGTTTTTTCCAGACAGATTAGACTTGTCTTTTTAAATTCTTAAAACCTAATCATGAGAGAAGCTAGCAATTTTGTTTGCTGAGACTTCTTTTTTCTCATTGCTCCGAAGTTTCACTAAGACTGTACCTCTTTTCAGCCTTAAAGAATTGAGCAAGAGTCAATAGATTATATTACCAGAAGGAATATTAATTTCTGGAAGACATCAAGATTCCAAAGCTTGCCTTGAAATCATCAGTTAGTCACGTGGCCCAATTGCAACAATTGAGGAAAGCAGGATGGAGCTATCCCATGCCACTAAAAGGCTTAGCATACTAATGGCCCTTTGACACTACCAGCCATTCAGAAATCAGACTTTGTCATGCTGAAGAATAGACCACTCACCCCCAACAGGAAGCATTGGAGAGGCAAACGTGACAGTAATTCCCTGTCAGATGAAACTGAGGTATTGTTTCGGATTCCATCATATGTGAAAAGAATTACCCAGTCATAAATTTAAAATATTCTTTCTTTACCTGTTAGCCACTCCTTGTTAGAATTAAGTATCTGTGACGGGTTAAGGTTAACAATTTTGAGAATCTAGGTGGTTTTGAACAGGTTGTGAAAACTGGCATATGGCTACCTGCTATATTTTGATTATCTAAATATTGCTAAAGATTACAACTGTCTAAGGAAAACTTACCAAGATTCAAGTGTTTTCTACCTCTCTTTAGCTAATAGAAGACAGAAGATTGGTGTGAGAAAATAAAACAAAGTGGGAAATAATCTGCTTTAGAGTTATTTTTCTCAGTATTTATGCAGCTTTAAATGACCTTGTATTAACATGCAACAAAACACTAGAAACAATTCAGTGGAAAGCCAGCATAAAAACCCAGTAATGGTCCATGGAAACTTGGGGAGGTGGGGAACTCACACATTAACACATCAAAACTAATTTGAAGAGGATTTAATTGATCCGTGGGCTGTCAAAAGAAGACTTCAGCTCGTAAATTACAAGTGGTGTCTGCTCATTACCTTTTTTCTTTTAAAAACACAGCAGAGAGATATAATCTAGTGTTTTATCTGTTTATATTTATTTATTATTTTCTACTTTCTGTATTCAGGACCTTATTTTGTCCAATTATCTTGTGTTTGAATCATTTTTCAAAGGGGGAAATATTTATTTCAGGGAGATTATCTCTTGTTCCATGAAAGAGGAAAAAACAGGTTCAAATCAGGGAGACTTCATCAAAGAGAGTTGTAATCCCTATTGTGTCTGTGTATTCTTCCCATCGGTTTAGAGAATGTGATAAATATCTCTTTGAATCAAGCATTGGCATTTACTTTTTCAGGCTCCAACAATTTAAATGTGATGCAAAAATAGGATATTCAGATACAGTAATTTACTACATTGAGTTGCTTTTCAGTGTGAAACACTGCTTTAGTCCTTTTTAAAATTTCCTTTTTTGCTGGAAGTAGATTAAATTTTTTTCTATAATTTTGATTTTATAACTATGTTTTTGGGGGGAAAAGAAAAATAAAACAAGATCATTCTTTGTGATCCAACACATTTCACTGAACCCAAGAAATGAATAATTGAAAAAGAAAAAGAAGTCTTTTAAAGTTTCACTTAGCACTGAAAACCTTCCCCAAGATCCTCAGCTCCAGCTACATTATCTCACAAAAAGATGTTATTTTGGAGTTTTTGAACAGTAACTGGTTTATAGCAATATAAAATTTATTTTTCTTCATTGCTCAGTTACCAAAAGTTTTTAAAATATTTTTAAATTGTAATTTAGCTGTCCCGATCCTCTTGCCAAGTTTCCACATGGTTTTAATTCAATGTTCCCCAATTGGTATCTTTATTACTCCATGCTCCCCTCTTATTGAGGTATACTGGGTAATTATATTTTTCTTTTCTAAACAAAAAGAGTGATAAAAGTCAGGAATAGATTTGAAATTATGAAATGCTTTATTGAAAGTTTTTCTTTTCTTAATTTCAAAGACTGTATGAGCAGTTTTCTTAAGGAAGGAAAAAAATGTATATTTTAAAGGATAGCATCATCTGGGAGGATAGATACGTATTATAAATTTTGTTTTGTTGTCCTGGAAGAGAAGAAAAAAAACCACCTTATTTTAAAATTAAATTTCATATTGTGAGTGATTTATGAAATCTGGGGTTTACTCACTTTCTAGTAAGCATCTGTGAACATTTAAACATTTACAAAATATTTGTAATAAAGGTACAATATTGTCAAAATACCCATTAGATTCTGAGATACATAGAGTCTTTTGGAATAAAAAATTTATTTCAGGTTTACCCTTGATTTTTTCGATGTGCTGAAATGAGTTCTTAGTAATTATGTTTTGCTGACCTTGCCAGTCCATAATTGACCTTTTAAAATACTACTTTCTTTTTAGGACTTGAATGTACAAGAGGACTGGTAAAATGAACAACATTTTAAAAACTATGATCGAATACATTCTGTGACATTCTATCCTGCGTTTTCCTTCCCTGTTCTGTGATTTCCATCAGGTGCCCAGGCACCCAGGGCAAAGCTAGAGTCTCATTTCACAAGAGCAACTGTTCCCAGGGACACCAATTCCAAGAGTACTGTGCCTTCAGTACTGACTTCCTTCTCTGCTGAGATGATTAACCCCCCTCCCCCAACCCACCAGGCATTCAACCCACAAGAAAACTGCAGCTAGTCTCTTCCTGGAGCATCAATTTTTACTCTAGGATGAATACATTCAAAAGTCATTTGACATTAAAATTATAGCTATATGATGGAATAAAATTCAAAACTCTCATAATGTTTTAGTTCAAACATAAGACTTTAAAGAAACTTCAAGACTGCGAGAGAGCCTGCCAGCGATCTTCGCTCTGCAATTAGGATGCTTATGCAGAAAAGTGTGAGAAACACTGAATTAACACTCAGAAAGGTGCAATCCTTTTTTTTTTTCCTTTCCTTTATAGTAGTTTGTGTATACACCATTATCTTCAATGAGTTTTCCTTTACCAAATTCTTCTATCTCTAAAAAAACCCAGGGCTCTGAAGCCAGGACTTTTGAACGAGAAGACCTGGAACAGCAGAATGAATTCTATTGAAATCTAAACTAAGTGATGAATGGTGTTTCAAGGATATTGCATTACTGAGTCACACAGAGGGAAGTGACATTGTTATTATTGTTTTTCTTTTAAAAAATGAAAAGGTTTTTCCTACTTCTCAGTATATTTGTTTATTTAGAAAAAAATAAACAATATCAAGAAAGAAAAAGAAGGAACTAAAGTTCACCCCAGGAACATACCAACATGAGATTAATGTTGTTCACTGAACAAAATATTTATTCAAAGCTCACTGTATGACAGAGACATCTTTCTATACGCAGACACACACACACAGAATTTTACATAAAAAGAGACATACCATAATGCTATTCTAGTACTTGCTTTTTTATAGTAAAAAATATGTCACAGACAACAAATATGTCTATATAATCATTTTAAATAGTTGTCTAGTATTTCTTTATGCAGTGCTAGACTATTTACTTCACCCTTGTTGTTATGGCCTTTCTTAATTTCCTATTCCCACACCAATCTTTTGAGACTGAAGCTTTCTCAGGTTTACTCCAAAAATAAATATTTCTGTCATTTCACGATTTTTTGACTGAAGAACGCAAAACAGTCCTTGTACATATTTATGAGTTTATATATTCGTATATGCATGTATGTTTGCAATATGTATGTATGCTTGACATATGTATGTACTTATTTTTGCCATATTTATTTTTAAGTATTTAAAATTATCCTTTCCACAGGTTATGAAAAGAAAACAAATATCTTTACCAATCCATCAAATAATAGGTTATTTGCAAATCAAGCCTATATAAGTTCTCTACTTATAACACAGTTATTTCCTTTGAACGATGTGTTACGGAACTATAGCCACTGTCTTGAGGATGAATCCACCTAACTGGATCTTAATTCTCAGAAAAAATGCACAACTTCAGCATTGTCTTCCTTGGTTATTCTTGTCCCTTTCTTTGTGCTTCATCTTCTCATGGAGTTAGTCACCCAAACTGAATTTCCTCTGGGGAAACTGTATGCACATTTTCTGCATAATCTCTTGAGGTTAAAGGCTTTGAGGATCTTTGTACATAATGGAAGAGGAGAGTCCTTTGACTACAATTGTCTTAATCCTTAAGATGTTTTGTGTGTAGTGAATGGGGAAGCCATCATTTCTTCTAAGGCTTCCTGAGACAGAATCTGCAAGATATTTGCTTCTTGGTGATTTTATTGAGTAATGCATTGAATGGATGAAGTTAATAATTATTAAATAAGCACATGCTAAACAAGTTCCCTGTAACTATATTTTAAGGTTAATTGGTGCCCTCAGGTTATATCTAATTATATGTGACAACATTTCATAATGAAAAAGACATTTGTCTTGTTGAACTAAGTGATTTCTTTAGTTGATGATACGGGTTGAACACATCACTCCTGGCTGCATTTGGCATTTAAAAAAAATTTCTTATTGTAGGGGGAATTTTAATTTTTTCACCATACTTTACATAGAGATAGCCTTTTGCTTAATAATTTTGTTCCCAATATCTTGATCTTCAATCAGAGTTCATACAGGAGTCTCTTGTAAATGGAATCATAAAATAACTTCATGCTGTATGTAGCTAGATTTAACATAGAGTCAAAGGAACAGTCTCTCCTTTGTTTCTTTAATTGTTCCCAAAAGAAAATTCATAGACTCACATCTCTCCTACAGTTACTTAACCTGCAGAACATTGTCAAATATAATTGATATATTTAAGAACTTGGAAGCCCAATGGAGATATTGGATTTCTCTTTCTAGAATACTTTTTTTTTTTTAAGAGACTTTTATATTTCTCTAGAGTGCAACTGCTTGCCTTTAGGTAATAAAATGAACAAGGTGACTCCTTGAGTCTACTTTGGCCTCATAACAGGGTGATCCCAGCAGAGCATACCAGTTTTACTTATCTCGCTTATTTTTAATTTTCTCCAGAGATAGATGAAGCCCAGCACATTAAACAGGGGGTTACTCAAAAATCCCAGAAGTTTGATTTCCAGAGTCTATGTTTTTATTCTGTCTTGCTTTGGTTGTGGAGATATAGACAAATAGGATTTGAAATATTTCAGAAAGTAAACTGTCAATCTTCTATGGCTAGTCATGTATTCCTTCATTGTGACTCAAACTCCAATCAACATTTCCTAGGATTAAACTTGAAAATAAACTTAAATGACTATTAAAAGAATGCATGCTTATCATAAAATATTTTAAAGACATAGATAAGTATGAATAACTATGTGCATAATACTACCATCCAGAGATAATTATGATAGGCATTTTGATGCATTTTTTCCTAGTCTTTTCTCCATATGCATATAAATTTTTTTGCATATATATGTGACTCGTTTGTCTATATTTATTTTTATTTATTTTAATTTTTTTAAAAGATTTTATTTATTTATTTGAGAGAGAGAGAGAACATAAGCAGGGGGAGAAGCAGAGTCAGAATGAAAAGCAGGCTCCCCACTAAGCAAGGAGCCTGATGCGGGGCTCGATCCCAGGTCCTGGGATCATGACCTGAGCTGAAGGCAGATGCTTAACTGACTGAGCCACACAGACACCCCTGTTTGTCCATATTTAAATATATTTTCTAAGACAGATTCCTAGATATGAGATTACTAGATAAGAGAATGAATTTTTAAAAAAGATTTTATTTTGAAGTAACCTCTCCACCCAACATGGGGCTTGAACTTACAACCCTGAGATCAGGAGTCACATGCTTCCCTGACTGAGCCAGCCAGGCACCCACAGAATGAATATTTTTAGTGGTTTTAAGTCCTATCGCATTGTTCTGAACAGATTTGTAACAACGGATAGCTTCACCAGCTGTGGATATGTGTGCCTCCTGTTTTTTTGGGTCATTTGCCTACATTGAATATTCATTCTCACTAAAGCTAATCTGGTAGGTATCGTGGTTTGAATGGTGGCCCAACAAAACATAAATCTACACCTTAATATCCGAAGTCTGTGAATATTAACTTATGTGGCAAAAGAAAGGATTAAATTAAAGGTTTTGGGAAGAGGATTTATCCTGGATTATCCAGGTGGAACTTAGGTGCAAGCACATGTATTTTTTTTTTAAGATTTTATTTATTTATTTGTTTGTTTCTTTTTTAAAAATTTTATTCATTTATTTGAGGGAGAGAGAACACACAAGTGAGCGTGCACAAAATTACGATGTACGAGGGAGGGGCAGAGGGAGAGGAAGAAGCAGAGTCCCCACTGAGCAGGGAGCCCAACCCATCCCAGGACCCTGGGATCAGGACCTGAGCCAAAGACAGATGCTTAACGACTGTGCCTCCCAGGCTCCCCCACATGTATTTTTATAAGGGACAGGCAGAGGACGTTTTGAGGCAGACACACAAAGAAGAAGACAATGCAAAGGCAGAAGCAGAGACTGGAGTGAAGGGGACACGAACCCGCGGATACTATGCCAGCAGATGATGCGAGATGTAAGGAACAGATTTTTCCTGAAGCCCTCAGGGTTCGTAATGCGGCTTCGCCACCACCTTGATTTTGAACTCCTGGCCTACAGAATTGTGAGAATAAATGTCTGTTGTTTTAAGCCCCCAGGTTGTGGTGATTTGTTGTAGCAGTCACAGGAAATGTATGCAACAGGTAAAAATCACCTTTCAGGGGCGGCTGGGTGGCTCAGTCGGTTAAGTGTCTTACCTTGGGCTCAGGTCATGATCCCAGAGTCCTGGGATGGAGCCCGGCGTTGGGATCCCTGCTCCTCAGGGAGCCTGCTTCTTCCTCTCTGTCAGCGCTCCCCCGAACCCCTGCTTGTGCTCTCTCTCTCTCACTCTCTCTCTCAAATAAATAAAGTCTTTAAAGAAAATCATATTTCAGTGTTGCTTTCATCTGCATTCCTTCACCAGAGACATGGTTATTTTATTTTTAAAATTTTAATTTTATTATTATTATATTTTAAATTTTTTTGATTAAAAAATTTTTAAGTAATCTCTACACCCAGCATGGGGCTCAAACTCATGACCCCAAGACCAACAGTCTCATGCTCTATCGACTGAACCAGCCAGGTGCCCCAAGACATGGCTATTTTCAAATCTGTTATTTGATGAATAATAAGGCCGGATGAAGATAGGACATAAAGCAGAAAAGAGAGAAACCAGTTTGGAGGTTGCTCCTGTAATTTAGAAAAGAAAAACACCATGGCTTGAAATAAGATAGTGGAATGAGGATAAAGAGAACAGATGGGGGAAATGGCTGAAGTTTAAAAAGGCAAGCCCTAGTGATTGATTATATAAGACTGTGAAGAGGATGGGGATGAGGATAATGAACAACAGGGTGAGTGACTGTGCCATTTACTGAGATAGAAAATATGGAGGGGGAGGGGCGCCTGGGTGGCTCAGCCGTTAAGCGTCTGCCTTCGGCTCAGGTCATGATCCCAGGGTCCTGGCATCGAGCCCCGGATCAGGCTCCCTGCTCGGTGGGAAGCCTGCTTCTCCCTCTCACACTCCCCCTGCTTGTGTTCCCTCTCTCGCTGTCTCTCTCTGTCAAATGAATAAATAAAATCTTAAAAAAAAAAAAAGAAAGAAAGAAAGAGAAGAAAATATGGAGGGGGAGAAGCAGGTTTGGAGGGAAAGTAAAGAATTCAGTTAGAATGGCTTAAGGTGCCTGTGAGACATACATGTAAACATGTCTAGGGGGCTGCTGGCTATGGGGCTAGAGCTCAGGACAGAGATTTCGGCTAAAGCCATGCATGTGTAGGTCATCAGCATTTTGAAGCTATCCACAGGTATGAGGCTTTTCTAGAGAGAGTGTTCAGGGTATACAACAAACGAGGCCTGGGACAGAACCCTGAGCAACAACCTAACAGGGATGGTCAGAGAAAGAGAATCTTAAGAAGATAAGAGAGTAATAGAGGCAAATCAGAGAAGAATGGTTTTTAAGGCCAGAGTAACCAACAGCATCAGGCTGGCAAGGGACAAGCTTAGAGCCCCTTCGGAATCTGCCTCAGCTTTCAGGCTGGGACCAAGCTCTTCCTGGACAGCCTACAGCCAATGATGGAGCATGACAAGGGCATCAAGGAAGTCAGGGCATTTCTGCCCAGCACAGGGCTTTTTTAAGGAGCAATTTTTGCCCTAGAGCTTCCTGTTCAATTGACTGAGAATTTTTCAGATTTGCATCACCATCTGAATGCTTTCCATACCCATATCCGGCTTCCTCTCCCTTTCACAGTTCATAGGCACTATGCCCAAATAAACCTCTTGTACTCCTCACTCTGTCCACCTTTGACACGTGATCTTGAAAAAATTTCCATGGAATTAGAGGAATTAGAGGAAGCTGAAGAGTAATGCACAGCAGAGTTCAAGACCTTTAATGGTGAAGGAGGAGAGGATAGAAACTAGAGGGGGACTCAAGCCAATAGGGACTTGTTATTAAGATGGGAAAGGCATGACCTGTTTCAATCTGCTAACTCGAAGTGAGTGGAAAGGAAGGCTGATAGCCCAAGATCCCTGAGAAAAGTGAAAGGATGGAATCCTGAGCATAGCTGGATGGATTCAGCTGAGACAGAAGGAGAAATCACTCTTCCATCACGAAAGGAAGGATGAAAGGAAGGATGTGCAGGGAAGTTTGCAGATGCTGTAGCGGGCGAGACCACCCGCAGAGAAAGGACGGCAGAGGTGATAGACCACATGTTCAAGGACAGCTTGGAGGGTACATTGTAGCTATGTTACAGGATGGTTAATGGTGAAGCGCTAGAAGCATTCCAATTTCTGCAAGGACTAGATAGATGGAAGCATTCACAACCAACGCTTGTATCAGTGGTAGACACATGACCCACTGGAGTTGGACTATTGAGAGGAGAAGGTAACGAATGGACTATTTATAAAGGTTTGGGCAGCATATAAGGGAAACAGGAAGACGAAGTGCAAGACCCCAAGACTGGTAACCCAGGGCATTACTATTGGTCCCAGGACTAAAGTGGGGAAAAAGAAGGAACAATTACTGGAACTCAGAGACTGAGAAAGCCGCATGGAGAGGCTGGGTTTTAGGAGCAGGGACTTTTTTTTTTTTTTTTTTAAAGATTTTATTTATTTATTTGAGAGAGAGAGACAGCCAGTGAGAGAGAGAACACAAGCAGGGGGAGTGGGAGAGGAAGAAGCAGGCTCCCAGCAGAGGAGCCTGATGCAGGGCTTGATCCCACAACGCCAGGATCAGGCCCTGAGCAGAAGGCAGAGGCTTAACGACTGAGCCACCCAGGCGCCCCATGGAGCAGGGACTTTTGATAGGATAGGCGACACAGACATTCATAGGGACCCACAGGTAGGGAGCTGGGAGAATAAACACTTAGACCTCACTCTCCTTAATCCCTTCCATCTGTTTCTGGGCCACTCCCAACCAGAAGCCAGAGAGCAAAGGAATCTGTGTTGTGGTTCCCAACACATCAGCCTCCTGGGAACAGATCAGGGTGGGGAAGGGTGAATCTGGAGGATTATGATATACCCTATATTAAAATGTACCATAAAGCTACCAAAAAAAAAAGTGTGTTATTGGCTCACAAACAGGTTTACAGAAAAAGCTGGTGAGTCTAGAAACAGGACAAAGTATACATACATGTATTTATTATACAGTAAATTTGTATTCAAATCAGCGAAACAAAAGATGAATTTTTCACAAAACGATATTTTAACAGTTGCCTAGTGATTTGGAAAAGATAAGTTTGGGGCACCTGGGTGGCTCAGTTGGTTAAGCATCTGACTCTTGATCTCAGCTCAGGTCTTGATCTCAGGGTTGTGAGTTCAAGCCCCACATTGGACTTCATGTTGGGTGTGGAGTCTACTTTTTAAAAAAAGATAAGTTAAATCCCTACTTTTAGATCCCTACAAGCCTAAAGATAAATCAATGATTTAAATGTAAAAAAAACTTGAAGAAGAGGATGAGGGGTGAAAGGAAAAACAGAACTTGAAAATAAAAGTGTACATATTTATATTTCATTATTCAGATACTATCGCAGAAACTAGAAACACATTAAATTTTAAAACATCTTTATAGTAAAGAATACTATAGGGGCGCCTGGGTGGCTCAGTCGTTGGGCGCCTGCCTTCGGCTATGGTCATGATCCCAGCGTTCTGGGATCAAGCCCCACGTCGGGCTCCCTGCTCAGCGGGAAGCCTGCTTCTCCCTCTCACACTCCCCCTGCTTGTGTTCCCTCTCTCGCTGCCTCTCTCTGTCAAATAAATAAATAGAATCTAAAAAAAAAAAAAAAAGAATACTATAAACAAGCTGAAAGATGAATTAAAAAACAGAAAATTCACAACTCATGTTAAAAGATTAATAGCCATAATGCACAAATAAATAAATCTATTTTAAAAAAACAATTCAAAAAAAATCAGTGATAGGTTTTAACAAGCCAGTGATACATGAAAAAACACAATTGGTGGGGTGCCTGGGTGGCTCATTCACTTGAGCGCCCAACTCTTGATTTTGGCTCAAGTCATAATCTCAGGGTCATGAGATTGAGCCTGCGTGGGGCTCCGTGCTCAACAGGGAGTCTGATTAAGACCCTCTCTCCCTCTCACTCTGGCCCTGCCCCCCCACCCCGTGTGCATGCACTCTCTCTCTCTCACATAAATAAATAAATCTTAAAAAAAAAAAGAAAAAGAAAAAACACAATTGGTAAATAAAAATACACTCTATTAATAGTCAAAGACATGTAACTAAAAACAATCGTAAATATAATTTCCACATCTATAAAATTTTAAAGCACTGAAATGACCCGTTATTGTAGGAAGTGAAGGACAACATACCCTCTAATTCCCTGCGAATATATAAATCAATACAATTTTCCTTTAAGGCAAATTGACACAATTATCAAAATATAAAATGAATATCACCTTACATACCAATCTCACTTCTAGAGTTTATTCCAAGGGATAATTGTACAAGTGCAAAATGATATAGCTATTAGAATGCCCATTTTTGGCTTTGTGTGTGTGTGTGTGTGTGTGTGTTTAGCCTCTTTCCAATCCATTAATATGGAATTGGACAAGAAAATTAGGGTACAATTCTACAGTGGAATACTCTGTGGCTATTAACATTAGTATGTTTCTATATTAATTAATATGAAAATATATCCACAAGATTCTGTCAGTGAAAAAAACACATATATAGAATAATTCCATTTATTTAAAATTGATTACTAAGCATACTAATCTGGAATCATAATGTCTGGAAAGATAGTCACAAAATTGTTAGCAGTAGTTATCATTAGGTGTTGGTATTTTGGGTGCTTTTTCTTATTTGTTTTTTTCTGTCCTCTGAATTTTTAAAATGAATAGGTGTAATTTTACCATGTATATCTATATAGACACAGCTACAGTGATTTTTTTAAAAGATTTTATTTATTTATTTATTTATTTATTTATTTATTTATGAGAGAGAGTGAGTAAGAGAGGGCAAGGACAAGCAGAGGGAGGGGCAGAGGAAGAGGGAGAAGCAGACTCCCCGCTGAGCAGGGAGCCCAACATGGGGCTTGATTCCAGCACCCCGGGATCATGATCTGAGCTGAAGGCAGGTATTTAACCGACTGAGCCATTCAGGTGCCCCGCTACGGTTATTTTTATGTATAATGAAGGAAGGAATGAAATAGCTTATGTGAAGACTAGAAGCAATTTTTATGTAGAGAATACAGAATTTCAGAAAATACTGACAGTCCAAATCATGCATTTATGTCACCAACACTAGTGACGATATGGTATTCTCCAGTAGAGCTTACTGTCTCTATAGTCTAAATTCTAAAAATTCTCCTTTGAGGGGTGTCTGGAGATTCAGTCAAAAGAGCATGTGACTCTTGATCTAGGGGTCATGAGTTGGAGCCCCATGTTTTGCATAGAGATTACTTAAAAAAAAGAAAAACCTTAAAAAAATTTCTCCTTTGAATACCAAGAGCTGATCTCATGAACTCAGATTACAGAGTTTAAGTATAACCCATAGTATAAAGAGCATGGAGAACAAGATGGATGGAAATTAACTTAGGAAGAGGAAAGGAGAAAGTTTTATACTACGGGAGGAAAGGAGACAGATTTGGAAGGAATGCAACCAGAGAGACAAGCATAATTGGATCCTTAATGAGGGATTTGGTGAGTCATCATTCTGGGCCTTAGGCAAAGGAGGGTGTGGCAGGATGATAGAAACCCAGATAGCTTGAGGAGGAATCTAAGAACCTCCAGGCGTGTTGGCTGACTCACTGCCTTATCTATCATAGCTCTGGAAGGGTAAATCAGCAAAGTCCTGGGATATTACCCATAGCCTGCGACCTTCATATGCTACTTAGTGGTACGATGGAGAGATGCTCAAGGATTTTAAGAGTTCTACACCCAATTCCAAAGTGGGTGTGTCGGCAGGGGAGTTCCCCACATCACCAAGCAAACAATTCTCAGACACAGCTAGGTGTCCTACAATTCAACTCAATTCACACTATCTACCCAGAGATTAGTGTCAGATTCCTCAGGTTAAGGGTTCAGTCCTACAAGACTGCCCTGTCCCAATTCTCTTACTCCCCAACTTCTGCCCAATTCAGATGCCAATTGAAGGTCCAGGTTGTTACCTGTGCTTCTGACCAAATGACTATGCATCCGAGATTCCCATGACCCTCTCCTTGGATTTAATTAATTTGCTAGAGCAGTTCACAAAACTCAGAAAAATATTTTACTTACTAGATTACCCTTTAATTGTAAAGGATGTAACCCAGTCAGACGGAAGAGATGCGTAGGGCAAGATATGAGGAAGGGCTCAGAGCTTCCATGCCCTCTCCAAGCATGCCACTCTCATCCTGGAGACACTCCAAATCCTTTCCTTTTGGCCTTTTATGGAGGCTTCATTACATAAGCACACTTGATTAAATCATTGGCCATTGATGATTGATTCAACCTCCAGCCCCTATCTCCTCCCCGAGGGGTGTTGCGGGGTGGGACTGAAAGTTGGTACTCCTGGCTACCACAGCCCCATCCTTAGGCGAGTTTCCAAAGTTACCTCATTAACATAACAAGAGACACCTGTATCTGCTCTCCTCACAGGAAATTCCACGGGCTTTAGAACCTCTGTGCCAGAAATGGGGCAGAAGATCAAATGTATGTGTCTTATTATAAATCCCAATATCAATCAACCAAAGTGATTTGGTTGAGACAAGAGTTGGTGGAAACGTTATAACCAGAGGCCATAATGGGGACGGCAGCCACCGGTAGTGGTTACCAGGCAGGACCAGAGACGCCTCAGCAGACGCTGCTGCGCTCCGCTGAGGAAACAATCCACCACATTGCATCGGAGAGAGAAGACCAGACCAGCGCTGTCCAGGGAAAAATAACGCAAGCTCTCTGTGTAATTTAAAGTTTTCTAGTAGCCACATTGAAAAGGTAAAGAAAGAAAAAAAGGTGAAATTAATTTTAATAGTTAACATACAGGGCACCGTCAGTAGCGCATGCAACTCTTGATCTCAGAATCTTGAGTTCAAGCCCCACGGTGAGCCTAAAGCTTACTTAAAAACAAACAAACAAACGACTAGTTAACATACAGTTGAAACTTGAACAAAATGGGTTTGAACTGTGTAGGTCAAATTATATCAGATTTTTTAAAAAATATTTTATTTATTTATTTATTTGAGACAGAGGGATTAAGAGAAGGGGCAGAGGGAGAAGCAGACTCCCTGCAGAGCAGGGGCCTGGGATCCTCGGATCATGACCTGAGCTGAAGGCAGATGCTTAACCCACTGAGCCACCCAGTCGCCCCTATATCAGATTTTTAAAAAATAAATACAGTATAGTGCTGTGAATGTATTTTCTCTTCTTTTTCTTAACATTTTCTTTTCTCTAGCTTACGTTATGGTAAGAGTGCAGTTCATGATACATATCACCTACAAAATATGTGTTATCCGTAAGGCTTCCGGTCAGCAGTAGGCTATTAGTAGTTCAGTTCTGGGGGAATCAAAAGTTATACTCAGATTTTCAACTGTGCAGCACCCCTAACCCCTGCATGTTCAAAGGTCAACTGTATCTTATTTAATCTATCAAAAATAGTTTTTAGAATATTTTTTAATTTTTTAAGTAATCTTTACATCCAGTTGTGGGGCTCGAAACTACAACCGCAAGATCAATAGTCACATGATCTACCCACTGAGCCAGCCAGGTTCCCCCAAAATGCTTTCATTTCAGCTTGTAATCCACATAAAAAATGAGAATTTAGGGCGCCTGGGTGGCACAATTGGTTAAACGACTGCCTTCGCCTCAGGTCGTGATCCTAGAGTCCCGGGACTAAGTCTGGCAATGAGCTCCCTGCTCAGCAGGGAGGCTGCTTCTCCCTCTGACCCTCCCCCCCATGCTTGCACGCTCTCTCTCTCTCTCACTCTCTCTCTCTCATTCTCTCTCAAATAAATAAATAAAATATTTTAAAAAATAAAAATAAATAAAAATAAAAATGAGAATATATGTGCATAAATATATACAAGTATATATATAAGTATAAAAGTATATATATATATTCTTTTTTACATACTAAGTCTTTGAAAGTCAGTGGGTATTTCACATTTCACGATGTGTATTTCACAGCATATAATTTGGCCTCACCACATTTCAAGTGCTCAGTGGTCATATGTGGCTGGTGACTACTCAGTTGGAGAACAGCACAGATAAAGAGAGACTGAAGGCCCTTTTCTTTCCCACCGTCATAAACACATAGAAGCCCCCATCTCTACTCAGAAACAATCTTGGCAAAAAATAAGGGTGAGGGGACCCTTCCAGCAGTAAGAAGTATCTTTGATAAGGAGTTAAAATTAGGGATGAAGAGACTTTTAACAAGAGGGACAGTTAATTTTAACTAGACACCAAGTTTTTCTTCAGTTATCAGTGGCAGTGAGGATTCAAGGAAAGATGAGATCATTTAAAATAAAGAAATGTACAATTTCTTGTACATCTAACTAATACTGGGTACATTTCAATCCATATGACCAAAGATAGAGAACTGTTTTTTCTGTGAGGGAACCTAGCCATTATTAAGCATATTGATGAAATAAATCACTATTTACCACAACATATCTAGGCATAGTTCTTTGAAAGTTAAGGCAGTATTGCTTGAACCTTCCAGATGCTTGTAATCTAAAGCCAAGACTACCTATAACAAGTCATGATAGTTGGGGTTTCTTGGAGGACAAGATATTCCTAACTAATGTCGTCTCCAACAACATGTCAGCACTCGTGCAATGCTTTAGAAAAGCTCTCTTTTCTAAGCTCATCTTTTATTTTTTTAAGATTTTATTTATTTCTTTGTCAGAGAGAGAGAGACAGAGAGCACACAAGCAGGGGGAGCAGGAGGCAGAAGGAGAAGCTGACTCCCCGCTGAGCAGGGGCCCCATCCTGCCTCCATCCCAGGACCCAGAGATCATGACCTGAGCTGAAAGCAGAGGCTTAACCAACTGAGCCATCCCTTTTCTGTCTTTACTTTTTTTTTTTTTGACTGGCTCCTTGGAGTTTATTTTCCATTTGGTGCAAGGCACATGGTTATAGGGTGTCAGGAAGGCTTGCATGTGGCTTGGATAGTAAGGAGTGAGGTTCGCTCAGCTTCCTAATTTGGTGTTTTGCTGTTTTGATATAAAAGAACTCATATGTCCCCGTGCTGTAGTCTGCCTCCTCTACAGGGAAGGGAGGGGCACTCAAGAGCCCAGCGCCTCCCTGAGCCTGGTGGCTGGTGGTGGCCGCCCAAGATTGGGGCCCAGTGTTGGCTTTGCGGAGCTGACCACCAGCCTGCTTCCCATGGCTTCCAGAGCCAAGTCACAGGTGATCGTGCCATTGGAGGCCTGGAGAGATTCCGAGCATTCTGGTGACTCCAACACTGTAGCCATGAACGGGAAAGTGGACTTCCCCAAGAAGAAGCTCACCTCCTAGTGCCCGGGGGGGGGGGGGTGGCTTTGGGGAGACCAGGGTGGTGAGGGATGGCGTCCCCAGAAAGTGCTGCACTTCGTAGGAGCTGTTACTGGAAGTGGAACCCAGGCGACGCCGGTGATAGTCGTGGGTGGGGAGGTGCTGGAGGGGATGACTGCCAAGCTTGTTCCTTGTGGGCTAGTTGAAACCTCAGCGGTGACCCCTCGAGGGCCTCGGAGCATGATCACGGGTGGCGGGGACGGGGACGCTAGGCCACCATGCCCATTTGCAAAGGAGACCGCTGAAGTCCGCGCCACGGGTCAGGTGTGCATGGGCCCTGACTTTAATTTTGTTTACTTTTGATGTTGCCCTGTCTAGAATACCTTTATCCTCCGTTCTGAACCTAATTCTATCCAAACTTCACGAACCAATGCAAGTTCTGTCATCATCATGACCTGTGCCTGGACTTGTTCAATTTAAGTAGAACTTACTGTATGGTTCTATAACACGGCTTCCCTTAGTTATATATCCTTTAGTATTATTTTCCAGTTATTTTCCTTTTTTTTTTTTTAAAGATTTTATTTATTTATTTGTCAGAGAGAGAGAAAGCACAAGCAGGGAGAGTGGAGGCAGTGGGAGAAGCAGGCTTCCTGCTCAGCAAGGACCCTGGGATCACGACCAAAGCCGAAGGCATAGGCTTAACCGGCTCAGCCACCCAGCTGTCCCTCCAGTTATTATCTTTGCGAATTTCTTATCTCACCAGTGAACTCCCTCTCTATTCATGGGAAGAAACTTTTATTTCTTTTATAGATGTGATGCATTCAGTGAAGTGCTGGGCTTGAGCTTAATCCCCCCAAAATATTTATTGCTTGAATTGAATCAACTAAGTGATGTTTTCCATTTGAAAATTAAAGTAGCCAAATGAAGTCATTTTAATGTAGTCATACTCTGTTAGCTCAGGGATGCATTTATAGAAAGGGGAGTGCTAACTGCAAGCAGATAATGATATGGGATGACATTCTGGGCATTGCATTGGCAATCTTGATTCTACTCTCTTTGAATACCCTGAGTTGAAGAATGCACCCGACCTTGTATTCTCCCAACCACTGTTCATGGAACTGTTCGTCATTTCTTCTTAGCTACAGTGAGGACAAAAGATGGTCACCATCACTAAATGGCTCTGCTTTTTGCCACGGATTTCTTCCACTAGTTCCTAGAAGATGCTTATCCTCCTTAGGCATTTTAACATCCAGAATGACTCTTGTGCTTGGCACCTCTGGAGCATCCTAAATTCTACCATTTGCACGTCTTTTATCAATGACCATGAGCTGAAATTATTCACTAAAATACGAAATAACAGCTCGCTCCCACTTTTTTGCCTTCACTTTTACCATGCTAAAGAGACCGATTGGCATGCCCACTCAAATGAAGGCAAAGTGTATGATCATGTATTATATATTGACCCATCAGGAGACAAATGCCTACCAAAGACGTGTTCCATGTGTTTCTCGCACATACACATACATGCACACAGGTTTTTAATATGAAATACTTCAGAAACAACAGCCGTGTAATACATCAGTGCTATTTAAAGCAGTGCTCAAGGAAGTATGCTTCTGGCACTCTGGGGAGTCGTTGCAGTCCTTCAGGCACAGTGTAAGATAATAGAGATATCTAAATAAGGTTATAGCTTTAGTTCTGATTTTGGATGATTTTACACAACCTGGAGCTTATCATTTGTTTTTAATCATAGCCCTTTAACATTTGTTAGGCACATGGCTTTTTCTCTTGTTTCCCTATCCTGAGAACTTTGATGTTGATATTCTGTCATTTAAATCATCTTTATGCTGTTCATTTTTGTGGATGTGCTGAAATAATAATTCTTTGGACAGAAAGACTCCCCCCCTCCCCCAGAAAGGCTTTTATACCTTCAAAGGTTTTATTTATTTATTTGTCAGAGAGAGAGAGAGAGAGAACACAAGCAGGGAGAGCAGGAGGCAGAGGGAGAAGCCGGCTCCTGGCCGACAAGGAGCCTGATGCGGGACTCAATCCCAGGACCCTGGGATCATGACCTGAGGCGAAGGCAGATACCGACTGAGCCACCCAGCCGTCCCTTGAAGTTTTGTTCTGAGTTTCTTTTCAGTCTACATAATGTTTTATAATAGCCACTTCTTTTTTTAAGCTGTCAAAATTAGTCTGGGGGAAAGTGCATACATTTTTTTTTTAATCTCATCCCTCATACATTTCTCAAAACATCAGATAAATATAACATTTAAGTATTAAGAAAATATGACGGCTTTTTTTTTTTTTTAAAGTCTTGATTCTTCAACTGATACCCTTAGAGAACTTAAGTATTAGGGCTAGGGTCAACATTGAGATTGAGGAAAGATGTTATGCGTGCACGGCAAATAGATAACATGTATTGCATAAAAGCATTGCTAGTTTTTCATAGTCCACAGTTCAGATAAAACTCTGTAGATAAGACCTTCATTTGAATCTGAAGCATGTTGCAAATCAGCACAGAGAGGAGAAGCTCAAGTAAATGTAAACATTTGGAATTTAAAAAATAAAAATTCCCGTTTGCAAAAAAGCAGCCATTGCTTTGAAGTTTTTTTTTTTAATGCTCTGTGTAGAATCATATCTTGAAAAAATGAAGAAACCAAATGGAATGAACATTAGTAAGTGTGTAATAAAAAAATAAACACACATCAAATGTCTTTGCCGAAGGGAATCTGAGTTTAATAAGCAATGCTCTCTGGTCAGTGGAAATGAAATGGTGAAGTCACAATCAAGGTGTGGAAAGAAAACACAAACGACAATAAGAATTTATAAGAAAGATCTTACTCTTTAATACATTTAACTTGTTTCCACTTACTCTAAAGAGAACACCAAAGAAGTTCCTAGAGCATGGTTGGCATGGGAAATCCCCACATAAGGAGAATGCAAGAAGGGTGCAAAGTTTCCTCAAATAACCATAAGTACAGCCAACAATAATTGCATGTGCATTGAAGCCAACTCCCAGAATTTACCTCCCCTAGGCTAAGTTACTTTCATCTGTAACTGGGATGGTTCCCTGACCGGCCTCCTCTGCCTATTCTTGTGCCTCCTCTTTCCTCTTCTTCCTCCCCAATCCTTCTTCCTCAATTCTGCAGACAGTAGAATTTTTTAAAATTAAAATCTGATGATATCTTTGCCCTGCTCAATTCTTCAATGAGTTCCAATTGCTTTTTGGCTAGAATTTTAAGTCCTACAAGTTTTTGCATGATCTGGCTCCTGCTGACCTCTTCAGCTTTATTTTCTCCCTTTCTTTGCCTCCCTCACTGAATTTCAAACTCAATGCCCTATTTGCTGTTTCTCAAATAAACCAAGCTCTTTGACCCCTCAGAGTATTAGCATAAACTGTTTCTGTCTGTCTGAGAAAATCTTCATCACCACCCCTATCCCAGTGGGTGGCCATTGCGTATTTCCTCCTCAAGCTCCAAGTCTCAGTCTCGGTTAGGTTATATATTATTACAGTATCCTGTACTTTGCCTTTACACATATTCCTTGTGTAAGTGAACTTACTCAAACCACTAGTAATTTTAATAGAAATGTGATGAATTGTTTATTGTCTATCTCTCTCACTAGATTTTAAGCTCTGTGAGGGCAGGGACTGTGTCTATCTTGTTTATTACTGCATTCTACATGCCTGGCCTTGCGCCTGACTCATAGCTGGTGCTTAAGAAGCATCTCTGGAATGAATAAGGTTTTAATATAGACATGACAGACTTCAATGGGAAACCTTGTCATTGCCTTCATTTTCACCTTGAACCGGGACTCTCAGCTTTTTGTTTCGTCTAAAAACTTTAAATCACCAAAGAGAGGTGTCTGGCTGACTCAGTCAGGAGAGCTTAGGACTCTTGATCTCAATGTGGTGAGATCAAGCCCCACACTGGGTGTAGAGCTTACTTAAAACAAAACAAAACAAAACAAAATCAGTAGATTTTACTGAAGACTTTTTTGAGAGCTGAAGAAGAGAAACATCACATACCACACTGCAACACTTACTTGAAAAATTCCTATTAGATATTTCTATTCTTCCTCTCAAAGTTCTTTTTTAGCTTATTGTCTTACCTTTGACCTTCCAAGCAGCCTGTGCAACTTCCTGGACTCCTAAACTTCACTGTTCTGATTTCACAATGCCAATGAGGGTCTATCTCTCTTTCTTTTTTATTGTGGAATATTTTAGTTTCCAACTGTGTATTAGTTTGCTGGAACTGCCATAACGAAGTACCATAAACAGCGTGCTCTAAAGAAGAGAAATGTACTGTCCCATAGTTCTAGAGGCTAAAACTCCAAGATCAAGTTATTGGCAGGACTGGTTTCTTCTCAGGACTGTGAAGAGGAGTCTGCCCCAGTCCTCTTGTCTAGCGGCTGGTGGTTTTGCTGGCAATCTTTGGCATTCCATGGCTTGTAGAAGAATCACTCTGATCTCAGCTTTCATCCTCACATGGCCTTCTCCCTGTGTGTGTCTGCTTCCAAATTTTCCTTTTTATTAGAACACCAGTCACATTGGATTAGGGTCCACCCTAAATGGCCTCATCTTAACAAAATACATTTGCAATGGCCATATTTCCAAGTAAGTTCACATTCTGGGGGATTGGGAGATGGACTTCAACACATTACCCATAACAATCCTCCTACTTGTCATCCTTCTCCATAAAGGAAAAACCCCTGAGCTCTATCTTCCTTATAAAAAGGATTGGAAGGAATTACAAGGTAGGAGAATTTTTAGTAGCAAATACATTTTATCTGTTCAAAATAATTTCCTCGTACAAGTGACTGAAAAACTAAGAAGTCACTCAATCTTTTCTACAGATTTATCTTCCAAAAATATAGATCAAGTGACATCATTCTCTAGCTCAAAGATGGAGGGTAGACAACATCTTGTCTCTCTTGGTGACCATTGCATCTCTAGCACATGGCTTCCTGCTGGTCACATAGTAGGTGCTCATAGATATTTGTTGAATGCAATTGAAGGACTTTAATGACTGCTTTTCACTTTCAGAACAAAGACCGAATTCATCGGCCTAACCCACAGCAATTTGACGGCATCTTATCTTTGTAGCTTACCTACTATTCTACTCCGTTCAACCACATAGCTTTAGCTATAAAAACTAGTTTGCTATGGTTCTTTGAGTATATTCTCCACTTTCACCCACATTCTTTCCCCCCCCCCCTCTACCCACATTCTTTAATTCAAACTTTCCCCTTTGCCTGGAATGTGTTTCTACCTTCTAGCTAGCCAGCCTTTAAGGCCCGGCTCAGACTGTCCCACCTCTTCTGATGATAAGTCTCTATGCAGAATTAATCTCTTTTTCAGATAGCTTCATAGAGCTTTGGATACTTTTAACAATAGATCTCTTGGTAGAATTATTTAGAATTGTGTCTATCTCCCAAGTAGATTAGAATTCTTCTAGGACAAAAGACATGTCCTATTCATGTTGTTATCTTTCACAAAGCCAGGAACACTCCTTTGTACTATAGGTATCAACCAACACAATTTTGATTAGTGAGTTTTATTTTTTAAGTAAGCCCTATGCCCAACATGGCACTCGAACTCAAGACCACAAGATCAAGAGTTGCAAGTTCTACCAACTGAGCCAGCCAGGCACTCTATAAGTAGTGAGTTTTAAATTATTACTTGTTCCCCTAGGCTATATTTTTCATTTTTTTTTCCAACATAGGAACACCTTTGCACTCATATTTTTTGCGCTTTCCTGAAAAACTGTATAATGACAAATTACTATAAATTCAACAATAATTAATTAATTAATTAATTTAAAAAAGATTTTATTTTTATTTATTTGACACACACACACACACACACACACACACATACACAGAGCACAAGCAGGGGAGCACGCAGAGAGAGAGGGAGAAGCAGGCTCACTGAGCAGGGAGCCCGCTGTGGGGCTCGATCCCAAGACCCTGGGATCATGACCTGAACCAAAGGCAGACACTTAATGACTGAGCCACCTAGGAGCCCCTCAATAATATTTTTAAATAAATTTATGTTTGGTTTATCACCAAAGCATCTCCAGACATGGGAAAAAATGGGTGTTCATATTTTACCAACCATATTTCAATATTTGGTATGTACGTGGATTTGTAGACCCTTTGCAAACTCAGTAGCTTACAAGTTGCAAATACTTTTCTAGGAAATAAAGGCTCATTGAAGGTTTTTGGTTGGATAATGACAAAGAAAAGTTAAACTGCACAAAAATGAGATACATGTTTTTCAAAATACTCTGTCTTGCATTCATATCTTTATTCATCCAATGAATATTTTTTCAGTATCTAGTATGTGCTAGGTAGCATTCTTGGTGTTGGACATACAGGAGGTGCCAGGTTGGTATCAATGGAGGTGATGAGAAGGGGATGGATTCTGGATATGTTTTGAAAGTAGATGGGGGTCCTGGGTGCCTCAGTTGGTTAAGTGTCTGTCTTCAGCTTAGGTCATGATCCCAGGGTCCTGGGATCGAGCCCCACATCCGGCTCCCTGCTCAGCAGGGAGCCTGCTTCTCCCTCTCCTGCTCCTCCTGCCTGTACTCTTTCTCTCTCTCTGTCAAATAAATAAATAATCTAAAAAAAAAAAAAAAGAAATTAGATGATGAGGGAACAGAAGGCAAGCTGAGGACAAAGCAAAAGCTGACACCACAATCCCCCGCCCATGGGATATATGTGACATTCCTCACGCACTCCTGGCTGCCCTAAAGCTAAGGAAAGAAAAAACAAATAGTTAACTTACAGAGATCACAATCCTACAAGACATGAGTCTCCCTCAGTTTACAAATGTCTTAGGAATCTACAAGAGCAAAGCATTTCTATCAATAACTTAGCTTCCAGAAGGAAATGTAGATAAAATTAAATGTCCTTATAACCTGCAGCCCATTGACAGATACTTGAAGCAGGCAGAGTGTAATGTTCCTCCAGGAAGCTCCCAACTATCTTCATGTTCATGCCTTGCTAGAGGGAAAAACAACCTTAACTTGACAACAGCCAGGCCTCCAGTATCCTGTGAGTCTTCTTTCACAAATGAAAATCCTTTTGAAACCTCCCTTTTTCTTACCTCCCCCAACCCCATAGTATATAGTCAGCCACCCCTTACAACCCCAGTGCAGCAGCTCTTTCTTGCCAGGGGTCCTGTCCCCATGTTTTAATAAACCACCATTTTGCACCAGACATCTCAAGAATTCTTTCTTAGTCATTGGTTCTGGACTTCACCCCACCGAACCTCACCTATATTCCAAAACCCCATCAATAGAGTCAACAGGATTATGGACAGATTAGATGGAATGTATGAAGGAAAAGAGTCAGTGATCACTCCAAGGCTTTGGACTGGAGCAATTGGAAGAATAGAAGTGCTGTTTGCCGGAATACAGAGGTCTGTTGGAAGAGAGGTTTGGCGATGCGGCTAATCAGGAATTTTGTTTTGAATATATTCAATTCGAAATGACTATGAGTCAAGAGAAGATGTACGTAGATATATGCTAATGTAGGTATCTCTTCAATGAATATAAACAAAATTAGAGGTGTGTTAGAGCTGGGTCACAACAGCTCATAAGAGCTGATCATTCCATTTTTAGGAATTTTTGAGCTAGTTGTTAAGAATTAACAAGCTGTTGTGGCACCTGGCTGGCTCAGTTGGAAGTGCATGTGACTCTTGATCTTGGGGTTGTAAGTTCAAGCCCCACTTTGGGTGTAAAGATTACTTAAAAATAAAATCTTTTAAAATAATTAACAAACTGTTATTCAAAATTGAGCTACACAAATGTATAAAGTCTATTAAATAAGTTTTACTAAGACAAAAGTAATACGTGTGTGTGTGTGTGTGTGTGTGTGTATATATATATACACGTATATATGTATTATGTAGGTTCTATGCCCAGCACGTAGGCCAATGCAGGGCTCGAACTCATGACCCTGAGTTCAAGACCGCAGCTGAGATGAAGAGTCAGACGCTTAACTAACTGAGCCACCGAGGCACACCAAAAGTAATACACATTTTAAAATTCATCACTTCGTAATTATTTTAATAATGTCTGTGATAATGAGGTTAAATCTTTTGTATCTGTTCAGTGCAAGTACTATAGAATGGTGCACATCTCTTTTCAATTCTGGGTTCAGTGACATCACATTGGTAACTTGAAATTAACTATGATAGGACAATTACCAAATGCCACAAACCAGGTCTTTTTCTCCCTAGAGAGCTGATTGTTAAATCACACTTACCAGCACACTACTGAAAAATTCTCAGTGGAAACAAATTGTCTCTTAACTCTCATATGTCCTTACGACATCATCATCATCACATTTGTTTTTATTTTCCCTGCTATATATGTGAAAACAAAGCAACAAATCAAGAGGTGGACAGAAAATAAAGGGTTGGTGAGTAGCTAGAATAACAAACCCTGAACAAGAAGGATCTTATAAAATAGACTAATTTTGGTACAGCTATGCAGTTTAACACTTCATCTTAAAAAAAAAAAAAGCCAGTTGCATATGAATGGGGAACAGTCTATAAGATATAAAAAGTGAACAAAATAAAGTACACAATGGACTTTATAGTATGAAACTATTTATGTAAAACAAAACAAAAATACAGATACATGCTTGTTTATGCAGTGAATATTTCTGAGAAATATACATGAAACTGGTAACATTAGTTGCTTCAGAGGAGGGGAACTTGGTGACCAGGGTATAGGGGTGGGAAAGAAAGGTACTTTCCCTAAGTATCTTTTTGTTTCCTTTGAATTTCATAGCAGGGGTATACATTTCCTATTTAAATTAAACAAACAAGGTGTCTGTGTGGCTCGGTCGGTTAAGGGTTGACCTTTGGCTTGGGTCATGATCCCAGGGTCCTGGGATCAAAACTGGCTCCCTGCTCAGCGGTGAGCCTGCTTTTCCCTCTCCCCCCTGCTTGTACACTCTCTGTCTTTCTCTCTCCCTCATTCTCTCTCTCCCAAAGGAATAAATAAAATCTTTTTTAAAAAATCAAACAAACATACCTTTTTAAAAAAGTGCTTAAATGGTTTTAAGAACATGGGTGGGAGGAGGAGGAAAGTTTTTCCACTTTAAATTTGTACAAATTTTGCCTCTTTAAACTCAATTATGATGCATTATAAATGTCTCTTAACATGATATGCATCTTCTAAATATAAATGAATATTTTGGTTAACAATTGTAACCTATAAACCTAAGGCTATGTTAAGCTCAAAGCATGTTTAAGTTTGCTCACTAAAAGAAACTGTGTGTGTTAGAATATTTGTTATATAAAATTCTGTTCACTCACTTAAAAGAAATATGTTTATCTTAGGATTTGAATATATTTACCTTCTTATGGTAATGAACACATTGACTATGATCTTATTGGTCTTATAATTATCCTCTCCATTATATAAATAGGATAAGTTTCCTTGTTAATTACAAAATGTACCAGAGTCTAGACTTTTCTCCTCAGTTGTGCAAAGAAATAACAGTGCTTATAGCAGACTCATTATCAAAAACACAATAGAAAAAACTTGTGCTTTCAAGCAAATCAGTACTGTAGTCCTGGAGACGAGTCTGAACAGAGGGTGGTGGAATAGATTGCTTTAGACCCAAAACTGGAATGTGCTAATATTACAAGTGAAGAGGCACATGAAACCTCTGTTTCAGTTTTCAGTGGAAGCTGCCTGTCTTTGCTGCTTAGTCCCAATCAGAGAGCATGAAACTGCTGTGTTCACTAAATTAAGTACAAAAAGATAAATGCACACATTCAGGTATGTTGGGTAAGGAACCAAAGTTTAGAAGCAGGATCAGCAAAAGCAGTGTTTTTTTTTAATTGTGTGAAATGAGGTAGATGGAACGGAAGAGGAGTCATACCAGGCTGTGGTAGAGAAATTGTTCTTTTCCTCAGTGTTTTCTCCTTCCCTTTCCTATATGAATTAAGGATTGATCAATCAAAAATCAGGTCTGAATAGGAAGTCTTAGATGGCTCCTGTGTCAGTCAGGGTTCTGACAGGAAGAGAGAATTCACCCCATATGGTTTGTCAGAACCTACATTCAGGATAGAACTATTTACTGTGGTGTGGGGAGAGCTAAGAGAGTCAGCAAGCTATGTGAGGCACCTAAACCAGTAACAACAAATAGCCCTTACTTTCCCCATAGAAGAAGGGACAAGGGGAGGAAGTAGAGTTTCTGGAGCTCAAAGAGAGCTGGGAATGTGTAGATAGTAGCTGCTCTGCTTCTCCCGGATGGTCATAGAGGAAAGGGGATACAGCCAGAGAATGGTCTCGAAGCAGGAAAGGAGCAGGGACTAAATACCCCACATCTCTCTCTTCCCCTCCTCTGTTCTCTTCTCATTGGCCTGGCTAACCTTAGAGGAAAACCAGCCCCCAAAGGGTGAATGGGAGATGTAGCCCGCAGGGTTCAACCTTCCAGGGAACAGAGCAGGAGAGAGGAGGATGGAAAGTGGTTGGGAAGTGGAACTGTAATAGAATAAAAAGTGATCTCTGTGCCCAATGTGGAGCTTGAGCTCCCAACCCCAAGATCAAAGGTCACAGGCTCTACTGACTGAGCCAGCCAGGCACTTCACATGGGATCCTTATGTGAACTGAGGTAGGGTTTTGAGGAAAGATTCTCTCTGGATATCTGTTCATTATATATGCACATGCATCATTGCCATAGGATGTTGCATATCATATGTAGAGATATATAATTAATATTCTAGATAAACAACCAAGTGCTTGCATAAATTTTCAAGTTTTTTTGCCCAGAGGAATTGAATGATCAAATTAAAAGCTGAAAAAAAAAATGCACATCCAATGTTCACTAAAGAATGAGAATCTGAGTAAGATTGGAGGGTTTTGTGAAGATCATGTAAAGGAGAAAAGGCATAGTTAACTCTTCCCTTCTTCCACATTCTGAAAGGGAAAGCTGCAATTCAAAACTGTCATTTGTGAAAAATAATTTAAATAAAGGAAAATTAGCATATAGATGATAAGGTCTCATTTTCTTTCTTCTTTCTTCTTTCTTCCTTCCTTCCTTCCTTCCTTCCTTCCTTCCTTCCTTCCTTCCTTCCTTCCTTCCTTTCTTCTTTCTTTCTTTCTTTCTTTCTTTCTTTCTTTCTTTCTTTCTTTCTTTCTTTTGATTTTTCTACTTAGTTTCTAAGTGGAGAGTTAAAGGATATTTCTTTTGGCTGTGAAAATTTTCTTAAGAAAAGAATAATTTGCTCTTATCAGAAAGAATGGGTATGTATAAATACATTTGCCAAAAAAGTTGCAAACTTTTCACTTCCAAGATGAAGTATAACAAGTAAAACTAAAATATTACAATAGATTAAACTGTTCTATACTAATAATTCTTTTTTTTTTCCAGCATCACTTTACATCTAAAAGGGAAAAATTTAACTTCTGTCCTGATAGAAATTGGCAGCACACCAATAAAAACATGTGATAACGTAATTAATTGCTTTAAGGCTGTTTGGCCAGGTGGAGGCAAAATCATTCTCTTTGCTCTGGTAGGTTTTTTTCTGTATTTTTGTTTTTGGTTTTTTTTTGTAAGATTTTATTTATTTATTTATTTATTTATTTATTTGAGAGAAACATAGAAGAAGCATGAGCAGGGGAGAAAGGCAGAGGGTGAGGGAGAAGCAGACTCCCCAGCTGAGCAGAGAGCCTGCCGAGGGACTCAATCCCAGGACCCCAAGATCATGACCTGAGCGGAAGGCTGACGCTTAACTGACTGAGCCACCCAGGCACCCCCTTTGGTAAAGTTTTAATATGAATTGGTTGTTATTGTCCTTTAAATTTTATGCTAAATGCTTTTAGTACAAAGTAGTGTTATGATAGGACTGGGAATTTTATCATTTTTCTAATCTGAGAATTTTCTTAATAATGTTAAAAGAAACATACATTGTTAAATCTTTTTTTCCATAGAATCCTGAGTTCTTTCCCCACCTTCTCTGTGTTAACGTGGTTACTGTAGTCATAAAACTGGGTATGAAAGTATGGCATATTTTTAATCCATTGAGAAGATTTAGTTTTTTTTCCTACTGAAGCTAAAAGGACTAAATTCTGTGCAGCTCTAATTTTAATGCTTGGCTTATATTTACCACCTTCAAAACTGGTATTTAAGGGGGTAGAAATGTAGAGTAAATACAGGTACAGAACTAGAATATGTTAAAATGTAGTGATGTCTCTTATAAATTGTTGCAAAACTGAAACAATTTTCAAGTTAAGTGGGGCTATGAAATTGTTCCATTTAAATTATCTCGGTAACTAAAAAATAACATCTTTATTATGGATAAAAATTAGGTACCATTCAATGTATCTATTTGAAGTGTACAATTCAATGGTGTTTATATATTCCCAGAGTTGTGCAACCAGCACTACAATAATTTTAGAACATATTCATCCTCTGAAAAGGAAATACCATACCCATCAGCAGTCACCCCCCCCCCCCCCTTGCTATCCCATTCCCTCAGCCACTGGTAACCACTAATCTTTCTGTCCCTACAGATTTGTCTTTTCTGGACATCTTGGCAAAATATATATATATATATTTTTTTTTGGCAAATTTTTAAAGTGCATTATTTCTCTGACAAATTCTAAATTTTATATTGATTTATTACACATATTTTTATGATTTGTTACATATTTTATTATTATTTATATATTGATATGCATTTATTTATATTTTCCTCCTCATTAACTATTGAAGCTTTGCGTTAATTTAATAGTCAGTTCATATATTAGGTTTTTTTTTTTAAGATTTTATTTATTTGAGAGACAGAGCATGGGGGGGTGAGGGGCAAAGGGAGGAGAGGGAGAGGGAGGAGCAGACTCCCCACTGAACAGAGAGCCTGATGCAGGGCTAGTTCCCAGGACCCTGAGATCATGACCTGAGCATAGGTCAGATGCCAGCCAGCTGAGCCACCCAGGTGCCCCATATATAAGATTTTTGACAAGCTTACAGTTGATCCCAAAACTGCTGTCATAAAATATAAATAAATGACTTGCGGGTTTTTGTTGAGATGTAATATTGGCCCATACAATCTAGACCCTATCAGGAGAATTTTAAACAGATAAATCAATAAATCAAACAAAACAACTTTTGTAATGTTACATTAGCCTACATTCATTCCTTCTGCTCCTGGATATTGGTAAAGAGAAATATTTATCTTGATTTGGTCCTTTTTCTTTCGTCACCTGGATCTTTGGCCCATGTCATCAGCACTGGAGATCTGACTTTCTCATATAAGGGTCTTTGCTAATGTCAGAGAATTCTTCATTTTTCTCCAGCCTTTGCTTGAGGTTGAGTTCAGACTCCTAGTATTTGTAAGCAGTAGCTTCTACACTGTTCCACCACAGGCTGAAGTTCAGGAAACTTTCACTTGCAAAGCACTCTGCCATATGTTAACTACTGTTTGTTACTTGAGAAATTGCTTCTGTCTGTGTTTGCCTCTGTTGCCATTCTCCACTTGGTTTCTCTGCCCTTCCCATCTTCCTCTGACTTGTGCTGGGACGATGTAGAGTGTTTGGGAGCTGCTGTCTTATTGGATGGAACATTTGACTGGCAGTAGATTGTGAATGGCCTCTGATATTGATGAATTCTATACTCTCCTTCTGGCTTGCTGTTCTACTTTTAACCACTTTATGCCTATCTCTTGTTTAAATTAGCTGGTAGTATCTACGCTATTGTGGCTGCCAGGATCTTTGGGACACCCTCTCTACCTTATACTTCTCTATGCTGAATTCTACCTTCCCAGTTGAGAACTTAACCCTGCGTTTCCCAGCTTCTTTTACTAGGGACTTAGTTTCGCCCATCAGATAGACGCCTATAAAATTTTGATTTGGGGGGAATCTATGTGAGGAGAGAAGCGGGGTGAGGGGCATCCCTTTGTTAGGAGCAGTAGATTTGGGGGTGCAATTTCTTGATCTTAGAAGAGGAAGTATAATCTGAAGTTTCATTTAATGGCAGGCTGGTCATAGAGTTCTGCAGTCACTACCATAGGAATTGCAGTGAAAACCACGATGATATTGAAATACTGTGGAAGGGACAGAAGACTGTGTAGATTGAAAAGCAAGGGAGTGGAGAATGGAATTTCTTGGCCTGCAAAGGGCAGTCAGAGCATATCGATGTGTGAAGCAAACCAGGTGAAGGACAATGGAGACATGGTAAATACAATGAACTAGGGAAAGCATACCCTACCTGGAGGAGAGAGCTTCTGCTGTCTGTTCTGTTCCTGGTAATCGTGCCCGTGTGGTGTCACAAGCCCAGTGATATCTGGCTTTCAGGTTTTTCAAGAAAAAGTAGAAATCCAGATTTTTGGATGGAATTTCCTAAATTTTAAATATTCTCAATTAATTCGGAATTATTTTACAGGTTTGTGTGATCCATAAGACATAAGTCAGATCCAGTCCACAGGTTGCCAGCTCTTGGTCTCTGTTACTGGTGGGAGCACAAGCTCATAAAGAAGCCCTGCAAGAATGGCAAGATAGGGGGCGCCTGGGTGGCACAGCGGTTAAGCGTCTGCCTTCGGCTCAGGGCGTGATCCCAGGGTTATGGGATCGAGCCCCGCATCAGGCTCCTCCGCTATGAGCCTGCTTCTTCCTCTCCCACTCCCCCTGCTTGTGTTCCCTCTCTCGCTGGCTGTCTCTCTTTCTGTCGAATAAATGAATAAAATCTTTAAAAAAAAAAAAAAAAGAATGGCAAGATAGGAGGGTGTGGAAATACAAAAGCCAGGAGAATTGACAAGAGTAGTCTGCTTAACAGTGTACAAATCCAAGAGAGGTCTATTACATAAGGATAGAATAATGTCCATTGTGTCCACTGTATTGGGAGCTTGGAAGTCATTGATAACATTTGTCAAACCTCTTCAGCTAACAGAAGAGACCAAATTGCAGAGGGTTGAGGAATGAGGGCGAGGTGAGGCAGTGGAGACCCAGTGAAGATTACTCCACAGGTTGTTTTTAGAGGGAAACACAAGAAGGCTTTTTTTTTTTTTTTTTGAAAGCCTAGCCAAGGCTAAAGTTTTTTTTACATATGTATTTGTGCAGGTATGTGTATCTTTGAATTAGGCAAGCTTTACTAATTATATTATTTCAATTTTCTATAACCTTAATTAATTAAGTTTAAGGAAGCTCTATACCCCGTGTGGGGCTTGAATTCATGACCCTGAGATCAAAAGTCACATGCCCTACCAACTGAGCCAGCCAGGTCCCCCTCTATAACCTTATTTTTAAAAAGTTTATGAAGCATTTTTATAGGCTCAGTTTAATAAAACCACCGTAGAGGGAGAAATTAAAAACAATGGAGGGAGAGGCACCCGGGTAGCTCAGTCAGTTAAGTGTTAGCCTTAAGCTCACTTCATGATCTCAGGATCCTGGGATCTAGCCCCCAGGTGAGTCCTCAGGCTCCCTCCTCAGTGGGGAGTCCGCTTCTCCCCCTCCCTCCTATTCGTGTGCTCATGCTCTCTCTCTCTCTGTTTCAAGTAAATAAAATCTTTAAAAAAACAACAACAACAATGGAGGGAAAGGTGTTAGCACGGAATTCTTGGAGGAGATTGGGAGGGATGAAAATGAGATTCTCTGAGACTGGAGGGAAGACAATTAGAAATGGTATGGAATCAGGCAAAGTCATGGCTCATGCTGGCAGTAGAAGAAGCTGAGGTAGTTCTTTATGGCAGCAATTTTCTAGTTATGTGGATGAGATAAAGTTCACTGAAAGTGAGGAGAGTGGGAGTGGATATGTTGTTTGAGCACAGTGGGGAGGGTTTGGAAATGCCATGGAAGGGAATGGGAAAGAGAGATGTATTTTAAATCTTGCTCGGGAGGCTAAAGAACCCAGTTTCTGGTTAGATCCCATACTTGTGTAATGTATAATTTTTCAGGATTTCATTCCTTGTTCAGCAGCATAGGTATAGGCGTGGAGAAGCTAGATCTGGCTGAGCCATAGTTAGGATTTTGGCCGGAGGGTGTGGGTAAATGGACAGGAACTCATAGAACCGCAGTCCTGGTGAAAGAATCATTGAGGTGTCTGAAGTAGGAAACAATATGAGACTAAGAGGGAGTCAAATAGCAGGAAATTGAAAGAGAGGCCCTTCTAGCCCTGGTTCAGACTATGAACCTTGGGATGGCGTTGTTGCATCTGGATGTATCCCTTGGAGGAGGTCACGATTGTTTCAAGCCTGTATGTTTATTGCGTGTGGTTGTTTAGATCTCCCTGTTCTTAGAAGAGGTGGGTCAGATGAGTAGCAGTTTTGCTTTCTGACACATGGATGAAACGGAAGCACTACTTGAAGAAGATTATGCAGAACTCCTAGAAGTTGCCGGCAAGTGCCAGGGAAGGGAAATTGGCCCAATGTCAAGTTAAGGGAGGACCAGAATTGGCAAGCCACTACTATTCACTCAAAATTCAAGTCTCTAGGGACGCCTGGCTGGTTCAGTTGGTAGAGCATGCAACTCTTGATCTTGGGATTGTGAGTTCAAGCCCAACGTTGGGCATGGAGATTACTTGAAAAAAAAAATTCAAGTCTCTTCTTGATAAACTTACTTCCCAATGCATCTGGCTGAAAGGGATGGTGGAGGCAAGCACACAACCCCTAGCCAGCCCAGTGGAAGCCTCCCTGGGAAGATCTCCCTTAATGTAGTGGAAGATGAGAATATTAGGGAAAATGTGCCTTGTGCTGTTTCCAGCTAAGTGCCTTTATCACCAGTAGGCACATGCACAGCATGAAGCCAAATTATGTGTGAGAATCCTGGCCAGATCAGGCTGGGGGAACAAGGCTGAACATGGCTTCCCTGGAGCTCTACCAGAGACCCATTATACATGGGTTTTCTGACTGCCTTTGGAACGTCAACTAGCCAGGGCTTACTTGGAACTTGGAATGATTCTAGGGCAGTAGTTCCCAAACCCTAGCATGATTACGAATTACCTGAGGAGCTTGTTAAAATGTAGATTCTTGGACTCTATCCTCAGTGAATTTGGTTCAGTGGTTCTGGGGTAGTGCTCCGGAACTTGTATTTGTAACAAGTTCCCAAGTAATGTTGTTGCTGCTGGCCCAGGCACTACACCATTTATGTTCAGGAATTTTATTGACTGGGTTCTGGTTCCACATATCCAATGAATAAATTGCCCTAAGTTCATTTGGATGACTTTTCTTGGGTTTCTGATCCCGCAGAAGACTCTACCTTAGGAATTCTAGGTATTGCGGGCCTTTTGAATAATCCAATCCTTCTGTTACCTGTTGTCACTGGGCCATATACCCACAGCAGTCCCAAGAAACTATAAAGACTGACCTTTATGGAATGTATCGTGACCATGAAATTGTCCCATCAATTATTTTTGATGCTGAAAAAGACAGCGATCTATCCAGATTTCTTCTTCAAACTAGAAAAATATAAAGCCCCCTCTTCCTCACGAGGATTGTAACTTTTCCTCTAACTTTTTGCTTGCCTCGAATTCTTGAGAAAAGCTTATACTCATTATTTAGCCAGAGACCTGAGTCCTTAGGAAATTAATACAAGAGGCTTTTGGTGGGAGTGTTATCTGGCTTCCAACAATACCAGTTGGTTCCTGGGCCATATTCTTAAAATAGAAAAATGACCAATTACAGCTCTGCCAGGACTACATTTGGTGTAATCCAGAGAATATGTTTTTAAGTGTCTGAAGGACTCAGCCACAGGAATCTTGATGGTACCAGCCAAGATATCTGAGGTCCAAGGATGGCAAAACCCAGGGACCATTCAGTACTCATGGGGGGATTCCAGCTAAATAGAAGCTGGGATTTGGACATGTCTGGGCAGGTCTGCTGAATATGCAGGGCAGGCATGCCTGGAGTCTATTTACATGACAACTTTTGGCTGAAGAATGACTGTATGCTGATCTGAATGGAAAGTGAAGTGGGAAGAACAGAAATGTGTCTGTCTTAGGACCCAGGTTTTGATAAATGTTCTTTAATAAATGAGTTTATTAATTAAATAATGTATCATCTTTTTGTTTCTCGGAATTACACAATTTATATTAAGATTTTTGACAGTTTGAAAATAGCTCATTACTATCTTTAGGAATCTGTAGTCCTTGTGTGGGAAATCATTTCAAAATGAAAGAAGATTGATTTAATTAAGTTGACTACCTGGGATTATATTGGATGTGTGAGAAAAGGACAAAAGACATATTTTGTGGCTTTGGAAATATTAGTGAATTTTAAAAAATCTTCATAGGAAATAATGTATTTAAACTTGTTATTTTGAACTGTGTATTCTTGGTATAGCACCTACAATGTTGTGAATTTTGTTAAATATTAACATGGCTAAAAATACTTTAAAATCGTATTTACCTTCCATTTAAAAACTGTTCACAATTGTGCTTCTGGTCTTGATGGGTGCCATTCCTCATTCACTTGCATTTCCAAGGTAGAGTTTGGTTGATGAGCCACAATTCCACCTTTGTTTTTCTTTAATTAATAGCAATTATTATAATTTTAGAGGACACTCATTTACGGACTTTTTTTTTCATGTGTCAATCACCCATCTAAGCATTTTATACATCTTATCTCTTTTGAGCCTCACCACTTTAATTATCCTGACTATATACATGGGGAAACCAAGGCACAGAGCCATTAAATTACTTGTCCAAATAGTATATAGCAAGCAGTGGAGAAAACCAGGGCTTTAGGGCATTTACAGTGTTTTACTAAAGTTATTAATCACTCTAAATTTTAAGATGATTATAGAAAAGAAAAGGCTGTGTCTCAGTTTGGGTATGGTTTAGGTGCCATGAACTCTCTCATTGCCAATTTTGATTCATTAAGTAGCCTTGGAAAAGTCACTGGAATTATTTTCCAGAGACTTATGGTCATACAAATGATTTTTTAAATTACTCTGATATTTCAATTGCTTTCCTAGAGAATGGGAGAAGCAGTCTACTGTGTACCTCTCCTTGAGAAGGACTTTTTAGATTTTTAAACTTTTTATTTGGATATAATTTCAAACTTACAAGTTGCAGAAATAAAGACAGCATTAAAAATACCCATATACCTTTTACTCAAATTTACTTATTGTTAACATTTTACTCTAATTCTTTGATCATTTGTGTGCTTTCTCAGAATACAGATGGAGAAAAAACTATAACGTTGTATTTTTTTCTTTCTAAATCCTTTAAGGGTAAGTCACATACTTTTTGGCCCTTTCCCATTAATACCTTAATGTATATTTCCTAAGTATAGGGGTAGTCTCTTGTGACCACATTACAGAAATAAATTTCAGTAAATTCAACCTTCATTCAGTACTTTAATCTACAGACAGTATTCCAATTTGTCAATTGGCCCATTAATGTTATTTACAGCATTTTCCTCCTTGGGTACAGGATGCAATCTAAGGTGTTACTGCATTTAGCTGCCATGTTTGAGAATAATTCTAATTATGCCAGATTTTATTTTTGCTATAGTCTAGAAGCCATACCCATACAATATATAAAAATCTTAATTTAGGTGGAGATCTGATGAAAAATAGACTTCTGATAGGTTTTTTCATTATTACTTGATAGCTTACAATTTCTAATGATGATTAGGATACAGTCATACTAATTAAAACTAGTTTTAATTAGTTAACTAGTTCCTAGCAACTGTGTCTATTATATTGTACGCCTAAGTGAATTAGATTTTTTTTAAAGACTTTTTGAATCATAGTTGGACTTCTAACAATAGCCTAATGATGTTAATCTAATTTTAATTTTAGAAGAGACTTCTATTTTTTGGTTCTAATTAATCGAATACAGGATTACTGGAAAAGTAGGGAATTCCAAGAAGGAAAATGAGATACTGTCTAGTGTGTAAGAGGAATGATTGATGCTGACAAATACAAAATGAAAAATTTTAAATAAATAATCAGGATGTTGTTTAAAAACAAGGCAAGCTGTTGATTTTATCACTCCGCCTTGCTAAGACACACATTGGTCCCTGTTAAATCTGACGTTTTTACTCTGATCGCCAATGTAGCATCCCAGGGCAAAGTCACAAATCAACTCCAGGAAGGGCTGTGAAACTGTATCTGCCGGCTCTTTCCTTTCCCAAGAGCACATCCCTAGTGGCACGCCAGTAGCTTCTGGGCACTGGGGAAGTTGTGACCCTTGTCTTCCCCAGGGTTAATGGCAGTCTGTTTGTCTTCTGCAACTCCCTTTCACCTTTCCCCGGGAAGCTAACAAAACTTACAGGTTCCCAATCATTATTTAAATTCCCTACCCGAGGCCCCTCTGCCTCCACCAAATTTGGTGACCACAGTTGAGAGCCAAGAGTCCCCTACCACCATTTTTAATAGGTGCATTAGAGAGGGTTTTCAGAAAAGGGACAACATTTTAAAAAGATCTTGGGTCATGGCTTTTGAAAGATCGTTATCTATTGGTTGAGCAATGTTGGCGATATTGACTGTTCTTTGCTCTTTCCCTCCCACAGAGCCAGTCCTCTCTTCTTTGTGTCTTGCATTCCTTCGATATTTTAATATACTTAGGTAATGAATTAGCACTCAGTGAATTGAAAATCTGCATTATCTAGTTATGCATTACTATGTATTACAGGGACTAGGCTCTAATAGTGTGACTTGGCGGTCTTGTATTCTGCAAAATAGTGACACACATTCTCTTGAGTGTTGTTACATAATCCCGAGGAACCATGGATGTCATTGTGGAAATCCACGTCTGCCTCATCCTCCCCCCAAGTCCCTAGAATTCCAACCTGTAATGCCTATCTCTGTAGTTGATATTCTGATTTTTAGAATGTGCTTGTCAAGTATTTGTCTATTTTCACTTTTCCTTGTGATGTGCTTTGTTTTTTAAAGAGCTAAGATCCATTTTATTTACATGAATGAAGATCAAGGGTTCCCCTGGCTATGGAGAGGAGCTTACAAAAGGACAGCTAAGTTGATGGTGTTTTTAGGTATGCAGTCGCTCCTGCAAAGGGGTTGCTAGGCCTCAGATCCCTTTATTTTTCAGACTCCACTGAAGTGATTTGTAATTTACCTTGCTTTGGATCTTCTATTGTCCTGGTTCACTCTGTTTTTTTCGGCAAATGTATCATATACACTTTAACTCAAAAGCCCAAACAACTTCTTTCACATCATCAACAAGTGAGACCACTGGCTTTTTAAAATTTTTTTATTTTTTCACTCATCATTTATTTACAAATACACATTATAACTTTTATATACATTGCACATTTACATGGTAGAAAAGTACAAAACTATATATTTAAATGAATTTATATTTAACTTGCCATGTTTGAAAATATAAAATTGCATCAGAAAAAAGTATTATGAAAAGCAAGAAACTTGAACTGATAAAGCTTTGATATAACTTTTAGTGACACATTGTTTGAAAAAGAACTTATTGAAGAGGTACAGCAGACTAGCTTAAAGGAAACACCTAACAAAAGGTTGAATGTATAGCATTCCCTTCCTTCAGTCTCCAGATACCCATATCACTCAGTGTCTTTGGATTTGCAACATCTTAAAAGTATCTTATGAGAATCTAACATTACTATCCCCCTTTCTCTCACAAATCATGACAAGAGAACTGAACTAGGAGTTTCCTCGAAGATGTATCCTCTGTACCTTCTATTTGAGTCAGTTATAACGCCTTTTGGTCAGTCAAGATTCCTTGTAAACAAAACCCGAGGGATCATGTATGTACAGAACAGGCAGCAGAGAATCCAATAAATAAACATGACAGAAACTGACATGCAAGTTTGTTAAAGTGGAAAAGAGTCTAACCACAGTGAGATGAAGGGAGACAGATGAGTGAGTGAATAGTAAGGAATGGACTTAAATGGTTTACAAGGAAAAAAAAAAAGCTTTTACTTTACAAGCAAGAGACCTCACAATAAATAACAACTGCTCTTCCTTTCACGAATAAATTTCTTCAAAAACAAGGTGTACAGTCAACCAGACATTTTATGTATAAATTATAAAACATGACACAGTATAAATAAATGTCTACAAGTCTCAACTACGGGCCTCATCCAGTAGACCTCACAATGACTGCCTCTCCGTGTCCGATGAGTAACAAGGTGGCCTGGGAGAGAGCTCTAGGACGAAAGTCCTTTATGTATAGTTTTCCCCCCAAATAAATAAGCATACACTTATTTACAGTATGGACAATATATTTTTTTTCTTTTTTCTTTCCCTTTTTTTTTTTTTTTTTTTTTTTGCCCAAAGCTGTGTCAACACTGAACACTGGTGGAGGGTTTACCACTCTAGAATGGAAGATATAGGAAAGCTGTAGTCCTGGTCTTCATCTTCCTCTTCTTCCTCGGTATCTTCCGAAATGGCTAGATGGGGGAATACAGGGGAGCTGTTGTTTAAATACGGACAACAACAGCGCAGAAGCAGCTCAGTGTATGTTTTCAAAGCCCTCTGATACAGCCATATTACAGCGTTGCATTTTTATGTGACTTGCAGTGAGATGCTTTGTTTTTGGCATCTGCTGTTATGCAATAAGTTTAAAAAAATTTTTTTGTTTTAAACATAATCTATGAAGTCAAACACTGCAGAAAGTTCTGAAGAATCAATGGCTCAGGTTTTACGGGCAGATTCCTGAAATTAGATAAAAAGCGCTCTTGTGTTCTAGGTATAACTGCTTTGGGTCCTTAATTCAGAGTTAGTAGAGGCAACTGCGAAAAGCAGCAGCCCATGTGTGATCATATAAAGCTGTCTTTGAAAAAGAAAAAAAAAACTTTTGAAGCAGTTAGTTTAGATTCAAGTGTTAATAAAGCAAACGGCAAAGCACATTACTAAAGCAAAAGAATTAGGGGCAAATGACTAGAGGTAGGTTTTTAGAGGCAAGCCCGTTGATGATCATTGGACAACTCCTAAAGCCTAAACATTCCAGGGAATTTTTCTGTGGACCACTGAATTGCTGGTGAAATTTAGCAGTTACCTAATTTTAACAGAAATGGGCTTCTATTGGAAGGTTTCCGTGCTTTTACGTCTCCATTCCCTAGGGCTTGCCTGGGAGCGCCTCAAACTGCAGCAAGGTTAAAATTGCACTTACAGTTGCAAGATCCGGAGTGCTTCACTTCCAGCAGCACACCTGAGGAGCAGGCAGCTTCCTTCATGGCACACTCGCTGGCGTAAGTGGCATTGTCGCTGGCACAGACAGGCTCCTCAGACTTACTCTCAGGGCACAGCTCATCACAGAGGGAACACCGGCCTCTGCCAACCTTGAAATCCCATAAACACTTTTTTCCACCGGTGCACTGGATATCTTCACAGGACTTTGCTTCTAGGATATAATATGCCTGTGATGAGTAAATTGATTTCCCTCTTTCCCCATTTCTCCCTTTCTTTAGTCCCCTGTCAATAAATACAAACTCACTAATAGGATAATGGAGATATTATGCAAGAATGCTTGATTACAAAATTGAAACTCAAACACACACGTTTCCTATATACCCTATTAGTACATGGAAATGGTATTTTGGGGGAACAGGTTATCACAGTAATCTTGAGTTAAATATGTATTTGATTATTTCCCACAAGTGGGATCTTTTGAGAGATAAAGAATTCCATCAGTTATTAGAATCTGGTAACAGATTTTAGGAACTGTTAAGCAATTATTTCTTGCTTCCAGCAAGTCTAGCACCTAAAGTATGTGTAAAATTGAGTGAGTTCTAAGTTTCCTAAGACAGAAAATTGTTTCCTGTTTCTTGCTGGCGTTTCAACATATATGCCAATGCTTCTGGAAGATAACTGTTTCCTTGAGGAATGCTGTGGTTCAAACAGTTTACCCAAACTGGAGAGTATTTCTCCCTTTGGTGAAACAATGCATTACGGAGAGGCTTTGGGCTTATTTATTGATTAACTCCACAGTTTTAACACTACAACTAGCCTTTCTGATCCTGTTTCCATTTTTCCTTGCTTAATCCAGAATACCTACTGATACACTTTCCCTCATAGGCTAATCCAATTGATCTGCCCAGGAGGCAGGTAGCCTTTCTCAGGTGACAGGCACTGGAGTAGGTCACTCCGTCGTTCCCACAAAGATACTGTTCAGAGGAGGTGGGCTCTGGGCAAATCCGGTTACAGGTCACACAGTAGGCATTATTAGTCTGGTCCACCACGCATGTGGAGCTGCCTGGACAGAACACATCCCGACATGTCTCTGAAATAAAGAGGGAAACACACATCAATAATAGGCACTTCCTGGCCCTTAGGCCGTGAGCATTTGGTATTATCAAGGAAATCATAAAAGGGAAGCACCCAGCTTTTTCAAAAGCACTTTGGGAGCCTTGTGGTTTTCAAGAGAAAATCTATGACTCTAGGTTGATCCCCTTAGTGCTCCTAAGAAGTCTTCAGAATATAAAAAAGGGTTACTTTATTTTGCATCATCATTATTGTGAGGCTCTTAGAGTGGACTCTACGGCCCCCCAGGGGTCTTCCAGTGGGTCCACCTCAGGCAGAAGGCTAGAGGAGGGGAGCCAGGGAGGACCTACTTTTACATTTGCCCTGGTACTGGACTTCTAGTTCCGGCTGCTCTTTACATCTGGCCTTGAGGAGCGCGCACTCGTTGCGGTAGGTTTTCCCGTCCAGCCCACACACTGGGCCCTTCCAGGTGATGTTGGAACAATCGGGGGCACAGACGCAGCGGGGTTTGTTCTTCTTGTTCATTCGGCATTTTTTCCCTGGACCGCAGTCCACGTTCTCGCAGGTCTCTACGAGGTGGAAAGAGGCATGGGTCAAAACCAGGGCCAAGCAGTATGCAGTTCAACCGGGAGGGCTGTGGAGGCCGTGTACAATCCTGTGGCCAAGAGTTCGCCCCAGAGGGGTCCAGCTCTCTCCTAGAAGCGGAGGAGGGGGTGGGGGGACAGTGGTCTGCTCCCTATACCCAAATCTCTCTCGAACAGGGCGAGCGTGCTGGCTTCACCACCCCACTTGGCTAGTAAGTCCAGGAAACTCTGGCAACCGTGTTTTGCCTGTAGTGTGTAATAGGCAAGGTTCAACCCGAAGGCTGCGGGAAGGTAGAGGGAACCCACGAACAAAACTCTCCTAATCCCAAACCCCAGCTGGGCAAAGGGGAAGGTGAGGATAAGACGCCCTCTACTGAGGGCCTGCAGACTGGGGAGGAAGAGTCCTACCTTTGCAGGGGATGCAGTTGGGGGCGCCCCCATTGAAAATCATCCACTTGAAGAGCGTGTTGTCATTTACATCCTCCTCGGTCCACGAGGTGCTCAGGCGGCCCGTGCTGCAGCACTCCTCCTTGCTCAGTTCTGTCTTGTATAGGACCTGGCAGCGGCCGTTCTTTGCTTGGCGGAGCCAGCAATTCCCAGCTGCGAGGAGACAGGGGTGGGAGGTGGGTGAGAGAGAGGCAGAGTAGGGGGAGGGAGGCGGCGAGCTTGCGAGGGAAGGAGACCCAGCGGGGATGGGGAGGGAGGGAGTGTCGAAGAGTAGAGAGAGACGGGAGAAAAAAGCAGAAAATAAATTGAAGGGAGTAAAGAGGTGGGGGAAGGGGGGGGGGGAAAGCCGGTTGAAGAGGTGGGAGGTGGGTGAGGGGGAAGCAAGGCGAGAGCGAGAAGCCAGAGCGCCCCAGCCATATCAATGTCAGTTACCAGTGACCCAGACACAACACGTGCAGCTTGCATTGACTTTTACTAGACTGTTTACTTTTATTCGTCCCATTTCATAACCTGCAGCGACTCGAAGAGCAGATTAAAGAACCTGACAAAAACAGGATGCGACGGATGTTTTTACATGTCGGTTTCACGTAGGCGGTAGGGGTATTATTTGTGACAGGGGTTAAGAAAGTAGGAGAACTTAAGAGAGAGGCAGACAGAAAGAGAAAGAGAGACCGACACAGACACACACAACAGGAACAGATCAAGCAAAAGGCACTTGTGAAAAATGAAAGCAAAAAAGCAACCGGGCCCTGCCCGGAGCTGCCCTGTGCGGCCTCGAGGCGCAGCCCGCCCGCCAGCCCGCCCGGCCCGTTTTGCAATCAGCCAGACCCAGAGGACGCCCGCGGCCACCGCGATCTTTCGAAATCTCCGAGGGCTGCTTTCCCCGGCGCCCACGTCCGCGGCACCCAGGCAGCGCCTCGCCCCGAAAGGCGGGCAACTCTGAGTAGTGAGGTGCCGACGGCGAGGGGGCAGTGCCCAGGGGGACAGTTTACAACACACTCAAAACGTTAACGCTAAAGCAAGGAAAGTTACAGGTCTGTCTCAAGAAAAGTGTAGGGGGAAAAAAGAAAAGGGGGAGCCTTCCTACTATTTCACAGTAACACACACCTATCTCATACCTACCGAGAAATCTTTGCAAGTAATTTTCCCTCCTTCCTCCCCCTTTTCATGTTAGGATTTTGGTCAGGAAGACTTCTTATGAATCATCTATATAATTTGAACAATAATTGGACCGCAAGCTGCTATTATTATTATTTTTAAAAATTGTGCCCAAAGACTAATTTAAATAAATTTAATAAAAAACCCCTAAACTTTAGAAATTTGCTCTTAATGCATCTCAGAATTTAAATAAGTTGTGAGCTCCTCGCTGTTCTACATAAAGTTAGTCGGAGGAAAGACGCACAGAAAATAAATTGTAAACTACTCAAAACACTCCGGGGTAAATTTTTTTTTTTTTTTTTTGCGGGGTTGGGGGGAGGGGGTTGGAAGAAGCATCCACTAGGCAGAAAGCTACTCTTCCCTCTAAAATTTTCAGCACCCACATCTCCAAGTTTGGGCAAAGTTGCTGAAACCACGTCCCCCAGCCACCAAAGAAATTTCAGTATCTCCCCCCCCCCAATCCCCCAGTCATTTTTTAAAGTATCCAAAAGATGTAGGAGGGAAAGAGGTTAGATTGTAAATGGATCGACTTAAATCTCCAGGCTACTGATGCTTGTCCCCTTCTTCAGAGCCAAAATAGGGGAGATAACATCTAAACTCATTATGTCCAGAACTTGGAGCATCTAACCCTAACTACTGAGAGAGATTCGAGCTTACTCCTTTTCCTTTTAAAGGATAACCGCGCTCCTTAACTCGGCTGGCAGTCCTGAAGTGTCACTGCCTTCAGTTTTCCCACTCCGCTCCATCCTAGAGTCGCTAAGTTGGTCCAACATCTTCCGAGAGCAGCGTTGCTTAGAACAGACCCAGTGCAGACGACAGAAAAGTACAAACCCCTGCCGCAGCCGAGCCTCCCAGCGCATCCCCCCTCGCTTACCCTGGGCGCTGCGGTCCTCCATGAACTGGCAGAGCAGCAGCAGCAGGAGGCAAAGCCCGCCGGGCTGGTGCCTGGGACCGACCATCCTGAGGGCAGACGCGGGGCGAGGAGCGCGGCGGCGCGGGGAGCGGGCGCGGCGGCGGGTGGCTCGGGCGAGCGGCGCGCGTCGCAAAGGCTAGCGGCGGAGGGCGCAGCGATCCCGGCGCAGCCCCGCGCTCGCCGCCGGCCGCCCGCGCGATTCAATGGACGTCAGAAGCCGGGCGCAGCCGCGCTTTAAATCTAGACGGGGGTCTCCGCGGTTTGCGGTGGGCGGTCTCCCAGTGTGTGGGGCAGTGGGAGGGCGGCCGCGAGCAAGGGTGTGCGCGGCTCCTTGGGGGTGGGGAGCTTTTAAAAGTTCAGTGTGAATCAGGTGACATTTCCCACCTTCTGGAAACCCTTCCCAATTATCTGTCGGAGGTGCCCGAAATCAAAGCGGCAGGAGGGGAATCGCCGAGTTCTTATTTGCGTAGGAGGGAGAGGGAGGGGGGAAGGCGGAGGGGCGGGGGGTGGGGGCGACGCTTCGGGGGTGGGGAGTGGGGAAGAACACCCACTTCAAGTCCTGCACGCCGCCGCTCACAGGCAACGCCGGCGCGCCCGGGGTGGCGGGTGTGTGTGTGTGTGTGTGTGTGTGTGTGTG
>NW_024423897.1:25668132-25670380 GCF_017311325.1 Ursus maritimus
GGGGGGGGGGGGGGGGGGGGGGGGGGGGGGGGGGGGGGGGGGGGGGGAACCCGGGAGTTTGTCTCTGCTCCGCCGCTCCTCGGCTGCAGAAAGACTTTGCAAACGCCCCGAGAGCCCGGAGCTGCTGAAATAGCCCGCTCGCGGTCGAGTCGGAGCGCGCTGCCCCGCCGCTCCGCCCGGGCGCGCGGCAGTTTTAGGCCCCCGCAGCCCGGGCGCGGGACCTGCGAGGTTTTGTGTCTGGGTTTGTGCTTGTCTGACTTTGCGGCCACCCCCAGCCCAGAGTTGGGGCTATGAACCCCAGCCCCGGCGCCTTCCACCTTGGCTGAGAGGGGCCGAGACGCGGCCCTTGGTCTCGACGAGTCACAAGAAAAAAAAAAAAATGTTTAACACCTCAGGCCCAGCCTTTCCCCCCATCCCCCCGTCACAGTCTCGCCCTCTCCCTTTCTTTTCTCCCCTTTCACTTCGCGGCGTCTGGAGTCGGAGCCCGGAGCGGGGGCGCCGACGTAGGCGGTCTACCCGCCCTCCCCGGCTCGGAGACTCCCCAGTTTCTGTCCTGTGTGTCTCTGTCTGTCTCTCCCAGTCTCCTTCTCGGCTCGCGCTCTCTCTCGTTCTCTCTCTCTCGGTTCGCGGAATAAAAAAGATTGCAACATCGATAATGAACTTCTGTAGCCTCAGTTTATTAAGCACAGTGCCTGGCATTCTTCGCTGAAAGTTGGCGGGTCTCTCATTTATAACATTTTTGGCACCGCTGAATGAAACTGAGGAGGCGATATTTCCTTTTATATAAAACGATTACTTCACGGAAAATGCTATATTGTTTATTCCAAAGCTGCCTTTTAAATTTCCATTCTTTTCGCTTCTGTAGCCCGAAGGACAACAGACAGCGAAGTATGCAGACAAAATTCTTGGACATTCGTAGGTCACTGAGATTTGTTCTTCTACGGATTTCAAATCCGCCCCTCTTTGCCCTCCTTCAAACCTCCCCCCGCCAGACCGCCCCCCCATTCCTCCTCTCGCCCTCCCACCCCCGTCTTCCATCAAGCCCCCCCCTCCACAACTGCAAATAACTCAGTGATAACAGATTTTTTTCCACCAACTGCAGGAGATAGTGCTAATCTTTTAATAAAAGATCCCATTACAATGGGATCTGTCTGGACAGACTATAATAGATCCCGAAATACAGCCGTGCTAATATTAGAAGACAGTTGTTTGGGTGCCTCTCAGACGGGCCCAAGCCCCCCTTTGAAAGTGGGCATGAATCACAAAGCCCCGCGGCCGCCGCACCTGCACCGCGCGCATTCGGTGCAGCAGGCTGGTAAAAACGAGTGACCTCGCCGCTGCTTTTCGCTTTATAATTACCGTCCTGAGGACGGGAGAGGAGGGGTGCTGGCGGCCCGTGGGTGGGGGCTGGCTTTTTGGTGACTTCAGACGGCTCTGGGGGCTCCACATCCTTCTTAATTTTTCCAGATTTATTTTTTCTCTCTCCCTCTTCCCTCTTCTCTCTTTCCCTCCCGTCCGCCCACCCCTTCTCTTTTCTCTTTCCCTCCCTTACCCCCGAGTCTGCTCAAACTCTCCCCCCTTCCCCCTCCCCTCTTTCTTTTCCCGTCTTCCTTTCTCTCTTCCCTCCAACGCAGCATTAATGTAGAGTTGTTTAGTGCCCTCTAATGGCAGACGACTTTAACAATTAATAGCAAACTGTCCCCTTTGCAGGAGCCGCCACTCAATGGCAGAGTTCCAAAGTTGAATTTATTTCTTCTTTATTCAGGGAGGTGGATATAGTGCTTGTATACTGAAGTGCTGGAGGGAAAGTTTGTTTCCTCCCCTTCAGGTCTTTCTCCCGCAAGGAAAACAGTAGAAAGAAAGGGGAAAGCTAGCAATTATTGGATAACAATAATGACTTTTTTATATGAGTACAAATTTGTCTTTTAATAGCAGCAAGAGACACAGCTTTTGTTTTAGCTAGGTTTATCAAACCATGTATCTAGGATCAGAAAATAAATTAGATATTCTAAATACATAACAGATCTTAGGTGGTAGATGGCTGGATCTTATGACAGTGCTACCAATAGCCATTAAAAATTTTTAAGATCCAAACATAATTATTGGAATTTATATTTGCCCCTGTTTAAATACGTTTATTGGTCCTAAATCCAATGTAGCCCCTTAAAACTTGGAAAATCTGATCGTAATTAGATTTTTCACCCTAGGACCATACAAAACGTTTAAATTTTACTCTTGCTTGGTTATA
>NW_024423897.1:25670390-25740033 GCF_017311325.1 Ursus maritimus
AAAAAAAAAAAAATGTTTAACACCTCAGGCCCAGCCTTTCCCCCCATCCCCCCGTCACAGTCTCGCCCTCTCCCTTTCTTTTCTCCCCTTTCACTTCGCGGCGTCTGGAGTCGGAGCCCGGAGCGGGGGCGCCGACGTAGGCGGTCTACCCGCCCTCCCCGGCTCGGAGACTCCCCAGTTTCTGTCCTGTGTGTCTCTGTCTGTCTCTCCCAGTCTCCTTCTCGGCTCGCGCTCTCTCTCGTTCTCTCTCTCTCGGTTCGCGGAATAAAAAAGATTGCAACATCGATAATGAACTTCTGTAGCCTCAGTTTATTAAGCACAGTGCCTGGCATTCTTCGCTGAAAGTTGGCGGGTCTCTCATTTATAACATTTTTGGCACCGCTGAATGAAACTGAGGAGGCGATATTTCCTTTTATATAAAACGATTACTTCACGGAAAATGCTATATTGTTTATTCCAAAGCTGCCTTTTAAATTTCCATTCTTTTCGCTTCTGTAGCCCGAAGGACAACAGACAGCGAAGTATGCAGACAAAATTCTTGGACATTCGTAGGTCACTGAGATTTGTTCTTCTACGGATTTCAAATCCGCCCCTCTTTGCCCTCCTTCAAACCTCCCCCCGCCAGACCGCCCCCCCATTCCTCCTCTCGCCCTCCCACCCCCGTCTTCCATCAAGCCCCCCCCTCCACAACTGCAAATAACTCAGTGATAACAGATTTTTTTCCACCAACTGCAGGAGATAGTGCTAATCTTTTAATAAAAGATCCCATTACAATGGGATCTGTCTGGACAGACTATAATAGATCCCGAAATACAGCCGTGCTAATATTAGAAGACAGTTGTTTGGGTGCCTCTCAGACGGGCCCAAGCCCCCCTTTGAAAGTGGGCATGAATCACAAAGCCCCGCGGCCGCCGCACCTGCACCGCGCGCATTCGGTGCAGCAGGCTGGTAAAAACGAGTGACCTCGCCGCTGCTTTTCGCTTTATAATTACCGTCCTGAGGACGGGAGAGGAGGGGTGCTGGCGGCCCGTGGGTGGGGGCTGGCTTTTTGGTGACTTCAGACGGCTCTGGGGGCTCCACATCCTTCTTAATTTTTCAACTCTCCCCCCTTCCCCCTCCCCTCTTTCTTTTCCCGTCTTCCTTTCTCTCTTCCCTCCAACGCAGCATTAATGTAGAGTTGTTTAGTGCCCTCTAATGGCAGACGACTTTAACAATTAATAGCAAACTGTCCCCTTTGCAGGAGCCGCCACTCAATGGCAGAGTTCCAAAGTTGAATTTATTTCTTCTTTATTCAGGGAGGTGGATATAGTGCTTGTATACTGAAGTGCTGGAGGGAAAGTTTGTTTCCTCCCCTTCAGGTCTTTCTCCCGCAAGGAAAACAGTAGAAAGAAAGGGGAAAGCTAGCAATTATTGGATAACAATAATGACTTTTTTATATGAGTACAAATTTGTCTTTTAATAGCAGCAAGAGACACAGCTTTTGTTTTAGCTAGGTTTATCAAACCATGTATCTAGGATCAGAAAATAAATTAGATATTCTAAATACATAACAGATCTTAGGTGGTAGATGGCTGGATCTTATGACAGTGCTACCAATAGCCATTAAAAATTTTTAAGATCCAAACATAATTATTGGAATTTATATTTGCCCCTGTTTAAATACGTTTATTGGTCCTAAATCCAATGTAGCCCCTTAAAACTTGGAAAATCTGATCGTAATTAGATTTTTCACCCTAGGACCATACAAAACGTTTAAATTTTACTCTTGCTTGGTTATATATGAAGCCATCTTGCTTAGAGGAATGTAAGGTCACATTTTTAATCCATGGTTTATTTTTCCAGTACTTCTGGGGAGATGGTTTTAAAGATCATAACTTCTTCATATTTTATAACATATACCAGTGAAAATAGTGATGTAACTTGCATGTTTTTATTAGATTTAACTTGTTTAATTGCATGTGCATATACAGTATGTTGACATAAAAAGAGCATGCAGATAGATACAATGTGACTTTTTTGGGGAGATGTGTGACTAAAGAAAAATTGAGTCTGTTTTGGGGGGTTAATAAAAATATCTGGAATTTTTATCAAAAGCATTTGGTTTATCTCAGTAGTTATTTAATTTATATAGAGAGAGACAACTGGTGTCATAAACACTTTCTAAATTAATTTAATCCAAGGTGGGTCTACACAATTCTGTATGATGGGTAAAAAGTAAAAATTCTGCTTCTATTTTATTTTTTGTCTACATAATGCCAAACACTCAGACTGGTCATTTGACTAAATCAACTGCATTGACTAATTGCTTTGGCATCGTGTAATTGTCTAGGTTCGCCAAAGCAGACACAGTGGTTCTCCTTGTAAAAAATGCCACCTCTCATAGGAGTGCCCCAGTACCAGAGGCAGACCCAATACAGGATTACTTCTCGCCCCAGAGAGGGTGGCCCTGCGGGTCAGGGTTGAGGTCACTGGCAAACACACTGTGGAAAACACAAATGCTGTGTTGCTTTTGCCCTTGTGAATAAGCAGCTTGGTGTTTGTTTAATGATCCAAGCTCATCCTGTTTTTCAGCTGCACCTTGGATAGTATTGATCTGTTTGGGAGAATGTCTGCTCTGAATCGGCACAGATCAGTCATTAGGACTCTTGTTGGCTTGGGTTATCTTCTGGCCAATTCAAGGAAATGAGACATAGGTCAATATTGGTTCCATATGGGCCTCCTGTGGGCATCAGCAAGAGATCCATCCAATTTCTGTGGTATGAAACGGTAGCACACCTGTTCAATGCCATCACAGAAAAACAGCTGCTATTTTTTTTTTTACCGTTTTATCTCCTGTAAGTGTTAAATATTGGGTTTGTGGATGTCTAAATGTCACGGGGACATTTTAAAATAAAAATGCCTTCTTTCATTTTTGTTGTATGCCTCTAAGTTTGACTTATTTTTTTCCTTTCTGCTCTGCCAAAAAAGTAAATGTAAATTATGAGAAACACAATAGGACCACTTTGTAACTGACTTTCTGGGCAGCACACAAAAAGACTGCTGTTCTCTGATTGTTTTTTTGTCAGCTTCAAAAGCTGTCTTTCTTCTGAAGTTTATAAATTTAAAATATTAGAGTTTAGCAAATGATTCAATCCAGCTCCAAAGGTAGCTGTTTGAAATCATATGAAATTGTTGTTTGAGACCAGAACTGACCTGGTTAAATTTCAGTCTCTGAAAAGAGAACATGGAGAGGGTGGGATGAAGTTATGTACGGAAAATTTGAAAGCCATGAACTGAGTAGTTATTACCTTTTGCCTTAAAATCGAATGTTCAAGTTTTTTGAAGTAAGGTGTTTTGCAAAATGAGTATTAAGATTTCAAATTCAAATAAACAATCTTACAGAATTTAAGCACTTGATAAAGAGGCTGAAATGATCTTAAAATCAGATTTTGTTCTTCTAGGTACAAAAACAGCTACTTACTGCGTCATGGTCTTTGGGTTGTGCAACTTCATAAGCTAGAATGAGGATTTGAGGTGGGGTGGGGGTTAATAGTTGTGTATTGGCTGAATTGTTGCAGAACTCAAAAGTTAAGAAATGTGAGTACATAAAAGCAATGTTTATCCAAGATGTCCAAACCAATTCAGTTTTTAAAAAAGTCATTAGAATGTATGTTTTTTATACAGTACTAAGAAAACAATTGATTACCTGAACTTTTCTCTTTTCAGTGTTGTTTTGATGTTGTGTCGAGCCAGTCAATCATGGACAACCCTTTCTTTCTGATGCTACTTGTTTCTGTATATATAACATTTTTTTAAAAAAGAATTTTATTTTTTTCTTAAGTAATCTCTACCCCCAACGTGGGGCTCAAATTCAGAACCCTGAGATCAAGAGTTGCAAGCCCCACTGACTGAGCCAGGCAGCCATGGCTCTGTATAACATTTTTATTGTCTTATTTTCCCCTCCAATTTTAGAAATACTTTGGGTTTCCAGCAGGCATCTAGGTAAGATATGTGGCACATAGTCACTTAAACTAGCTGCATCAGCATATGCAAGTTTAATGCAAATAAGTCGTTAAAATAAACCTTAAAGAGAAGTAAAGAATTCAAATTATACCTCAGGATAAGAATTATATATTGGATTAATAGAAACTTCTAAATAGCTAACTGTATTTTAGGTCACTTTGACAATACAAATGATTCATATATTTAGATATGACTGAAAATATCAGCGTGTGATGTTTAGCATTTTTAATCCTGATTCCATTTACACTTTCTACTGCATGGGAAGTGTGAGGAGAGCAAATCGGTATTTGCTGTTTTGTTTTCCTACTTTATGATCGAAACATCAAAGTCAGAGCCACTTTCCTGGATTATTCATTGGCTGACGGTGAGTTGGCATGCTGTAGTTACCTTTGTATATTTTGGTTTCTGATACCTCATTTTAGAGTGGCAGTGGTTTGCACATTTAATAATTAGTTTTTTTCCCCTCAGTGCTGGTTTATTCAATATTGCAGTCAGTAGGTCATATGATTGCTATCTGATCATCCATGTTGTCATCTGTACTTATTTTTTATTTGACATGAATCCTGTCTCATTTCTGATGTCTAATTTGCCCCAAAAGTAAAATATTATGTTTATGATAGGTCCAGAGTTCACAGGGCAGTTATACATGACTTTATACATCCTATTGCATCTTTATATAAATTTTTAGTTGTTTTTCCTCAAAGGGGAATTAATTCCAAATCCATTTTGCATTTTGCTTATGTACCTTTGTCAAAAATCAAATGACCTATCATATGTGTGGATCTATTTCTGGGTTCTTTAATCCATTCCATTGATTTATTTGTTGATCTTATGCCACTATCACATTATCTTGGTTGTTGTGACTTTATAGTAAGTAATGAAGTCAGGTAGTGTAATTCCTCCAGCCTTGTTCTTTTTCAAGATTGCTTTGGATATTCTAGTTACATTTTCATTTATATTTTAGAATCCACTTGTTGAATTCTCCAAAGAAACTTGATGGGATTATGGCTGGGATATGTTAATTTGGGTAGAATTGAAATTTTAACCGTATTGAGCCTTGATGAACATGGTATATCTTTCCATTTACTTACTTTTTCTTTTATTTCTCTCAACTATGATTTATAGATCCATTTTGATTCTGGATGTCATTGAAAAACATGCTGAAAAGTAATAAATGCAGTTTTCAACGCTTTATCTTAAAATAACTCAATGGGTTATAAAGATTTTCTGGTGCAGGCTTATGCTTGTCTTCATATTTCCTAAGGCTGATTGTCAGTCAAAAGAATGTATTGAGTGCGGTTTCCAGGAGTGGTGTGCTAACTCATTAAAATCTGTTGCATGCATTCTTTTGGTGTTTCCCTTAGATTATAGTCACTTCTTTAAATGAGTAATTTCTGTCATGATGAGATTTACACTCAGTGAGTGTTAAAAGTGATCCTCTAATTGTTGAATATTATTTCATCATTTTTATGTGAAGAGATTCCCATTCAAAACTCAAAGCATCATTATGCTTAAGTTTTAAGCAGTGGAAACATGCAGTTCCTATTGTGCCTATATTTGGGTGCCAGTTACTTTCTGCCTTTATTCTGTATTGGGGAATTATGGCATCTTTTCATTTGTCATTGCTCTCCCTGATTCATTCATCCTTCGCATAGTTTCCTTTCCTCTTAATCTCATTTTCCATTCACCAGAAGGAGTAGTACTATAACCTAAAATTGTACCTTTTGCAGCATGTATTGGCTTATTTTTTTTCATGTAAATGTTACATTCAAAAGTAAACTATACTTTGTATTGTTTATCCAACCGTACTATTAAATATTTAACAATGGGTTGAGGTCAAATGGTGATGACACAACATGTGGAAATACAGGACAGATGATGCATTAAGTGTTGAAATAAATTATTTCAACACATGGCGAGACTTGCTATTTTTTAGATTAGAATAGGAATATATATATTATGAAGATCAGTGGAGGAATGACTTAGAGACAGTCTTGGTCAATATGTGCTTAATCTCCCACAAATAGCCGCTCTTTAGCAATATAAAATTGTTAGTGTATAAAGGAGACTCATTTATTTGGTCCTCCAATACATTAGATAAATAATTCTTCTGAACTGGTCTCAGTGCATTTTCCTTGCAAATAAGGATATGAAAATCATCAACAGGAACCATGTGTTAATGGCTCACATGCTGGGCAGATGGAAACACAGTGTAGAAGAACCATTTAGTTGAGATCATTTTGGCCTCAAGACTTCTAATCTTTGCTTTAGCAGAAAACATTGCTTTGGCCAGCCAGATGACACAACCATCGCACTGTCAACATTTTCATTTTTGCCAGAGCACCAGATTTCCTGAAGAAATGTTTAGGCAGTGATTCCTAACTTTTTCTTATTCACTCTGAGAAGCTATTGAAAGATACAAACCATCTCCCCAGAATTGTGTATAGACACAAACGCATATACACCCACACAAAATTTTGCATTCATTTTTAAGGAGGCCATAAACATTTAAAAATCCATGCATAGATCCTCTAGGGTTCCATGAACTCCAGATCATAACCCCTGATTTTGAAAGATCCAACTGCTACATGGGCTGATTATTCTGTCAGTACACCCTGATCAGTCTACTTGCTTTTCAAGAACACTTCAGACCTCAGGAAGTGTGTCTTCCCTGGAATAATTCCATCTAGTAGAGTGTCTTACAAAATTAACCAATGTCATCATTACAGCAACTGTCTTGAGAGAGTTCCAAAAGACACACATACCCCAATATGTATCTATTATTTTTGTTCTTTTTTTTTTAAATTTTATTTATTTATTCAACAGAGATAGAGACAGCCAGCGAGAGAGGGAACACAAGCAGGGGGAGTGGGAGAGGAAGAAGCAGGCTCATAGCGGAAGAGCCTGATGTGGGGCTTGATCCGAGAATGCTGGGATCACGCCCGGAGCCGAAGGCAGACGCTTAACTGCTGTGCCACCCAGGCGCCCCTATTTTTGTTCTTTAATAATAATGTATGGAGTGCCTATTCCATGCCAGGTACTTGCAACAAGACATCTCAATTTTCTTGACTAACTTTTCAGATAGATATATTTTTTTCAACACTGTGCTATGAGATTCATTCATACTGCTGCATGTAACAGTTTATACTTTTTCATTAAATGAATATATCACCATTTATTCACTCTGTTCTTTTTTTTTTTTTTAAAGATTTTATTTATTTATTTGATGGAGAGAGACACAGCCAAGAGAGAGAGGGAAGTGGGGGAGTGGGAGAGGAAGAAGCAGGCTCCCAGCGGAGGAGCCCGATGAGGGGCTCGATCCCAGGACTCTGGGATCACACCCTGAGCCGAAGGCAGACACCCAACGACTAAGCCACCCAGGCGCCCGTGTATTCAATTTTTTATGAATATACTGCAATTTGTTTATTTGTTCAACTGTTAATGGATGTTTGAGTCATTCCCAGTTTGGGAGTACTGCAAATAAAACTGTATGAATATTCATCTTTTTGTGAATATATATTTTCATTTCTCTTGGGTGGCTATGGAATATCTAGGAGTAGAATTGCTGGATCATCCAATAAGCACATATTTAACTTTATATGAAACTGTCAAATGTTTTCCAAAGCAGTTATACCATTTTATACTTATCAGCAAAGTAGGAAGATTTGAGTAGCTGCTCATCCTTACCAACACTTGTATTGTCGGTTTTCCCTGTTTTAAGCATTGGAGTGAGTGTGAAATGATATATCACTGTGGTTTTAATTTGAATTTCTCTAAATGACTGGTTATGTTGAGTACATTTTTATGTGTTTATCAGCCACTTATATAAGTTCTTTTGTGAAATGTCTGCTCAAGTGTTTTGCCCATACATTTTATATCAGATAGATATTATTAACACCATTTCCTAGATCCCTCCACAAAACATAAAATAAGGCTGAGTCAGGAAAACTTTATAGCCCAGCATTTAGGAAGGGATTGTACTATAGGATTTCTAAGGAGTAATGAGCAAAAGAACAGCACTGTAATTACTAGTATATTCTAAACAACTTAACATACTTTTACAGATAATTTTTTTCTACTTAGGTTACTCATAAAATCTGGATTTGAAGCACACAAACTATGCTAGCAAAAATAGCCCATTGTCTTTCTGTGGCTTAGTTTCCAATATAATTTCTACACATAGGGTGCCTGGGTGGCTCAGTCAGTTAAGTGTCTGCCTTTGGCTCTGGTCATGATCTCAGGGTCCTGGGACTGAGCCCAGCATTGGGCTCTCTGCTCAGCAGGAAGTCTGCTTCTCCCTCTGCCTCTGTGCTCTCTCTCTCTTTTTCTCTCTCTCAAATATATAAATAAAATCTTTAAAAAATAATTTCAACCCAGTAGTATATTCACATTATTCATTAAAAAAGATTTTATTATTTGAGAGAGAGAGACTGTAGGAACAGGAGTGGGGGAGGGGTAGAGGGAGAGGGAGAAGCAGACTCCATGCTGAGCAGGGAGCCTGCTGTGGGGCCTGATCCCAGGACCCTGAGATCGTGACTTGAGACAAAGGTAGATGCCTAACCAACTGAGCCACCCAGGTGCCCCTCAACACATATTTATTAAATATCTATTATATTCACCAGACCCTGTGATGGGGAGAGGGGAGCAAAAAGACAAGTCTAGTTGTAGCTTTCTTGGAATTTTTGGGATAACAGAGGAGACAGATATTAAATTAGCATGTTCAATAAATTGTGACGAAGATGGCCAGGGAAGGTCTTCCTGATGACATGACATTTAGCTGAGACCTTATATTTGAGGAAGGATTGGTCAGGAGAAGGCGGTGCTTGAGGGAAATGGTGGAATATTATTTGTGAAGTCCAGGAGGCAAGAGAGGAATCATTTGAGGAACCAAAAGAAATTTGGTAATTACCAAAGCACATACTTTGAGAAGGGTGGAAATTGAGGAGATGGAAGAAGTTGATGGTGCAGGTTACATAAGTTCTTATAAAAACCTTGGGTTTATTGGTTTTCCAGAGGAAATCCGTGGGAATATTTTAATTAGGGAGTGGCATGAGCCATTTTTTCACTTAGAAAAATTCTTTCTGCCTGAACTGTAGAGATGGATTTGGAAGGCACTAGCCCTGGCAAAAGGCCACCTTTTAGAATGCCATCCCAGTAGCAGAACTCTCTCAGGGGGTGAAAAAGGATGGACTCATGAGATGTTTAAAGGTAGAATTAATAAGTTCTATTGCTTGACTAAAAGTGGGGGACAAAAGGAAAGGAGACAAGGATTACTCTTGGGTTTCCAGTATGAATAAATGAGTGGGTGGTGGTATCATTTCTTGAGATAGACAATAATGGAGGAGGGGCAGGTTTCTGTTTGGGACTGTGTTTAAGGAGCCTATGGCCTCCTTTGAATGATTCAAATTGCCAGTTTTATCTTTATGAATAAATCTACTATGGATAACACAGGTTAGTTTTCCTTTCTCACCCTGGAAACAGCCAGATCTACCTAGTTTTGGCTAATTACAACCAAGAATACAAAGACTTCGGGATGAACTAACCAAACAAATGAACGAGAACAGGTGGTTGTTTCAAAAACCAATACCCAAGAACATACATGTTCCCCTTTGCACTTTTTAAGCACTAACTTTAAAGGGTAGCAGCAACTCAAGATATAAAACCTACACGAGGGGCGCCTGGGTGGCTCAGTCGTTAAGCGTCTGCCTTCGGCTCAGGGCGTGATCCCAGAGTCCTGGGATCGAGCCCCACATCAGGCTCCTTCGCTGGGAGCCTGCTTCTTCCTCTCTCGCTCCCCCTGCTTGTGTTCCCTCTCTTGCTGGCTGTCTCTCTCTGTGTCAAATAAATAAATAAAATCTTCAAAAAAAAAAATAAATAAAACCTACGCGAGGATAGGATGAAAGGGTACCAAGCACTCTCTCAAGGTATACAACTGTGTGGGAATCTTTGTCCTGTGTAAGGTGATCTCAGTCTCCAGTAGGCATTGCCATTTAGGATCAAGTGCCTGGAGTGGAGATGATGGGGAGAGTGGAAGATAAGAAATCCAACTCCAGCTACCTCTGATATTTATTCATACATTAAACAATATTTGTTTTGTGTACAGAATTAATTGAATATAATTGGGTACCAATTGCTAGTAAAACCATTAGATGGATGATTGATGGGGAATTGACATTTATATGGTGCCAAAGAAACTAGATGACTTCCTAATTTAAGAGGGAAACCATGACATAGTGGAGGGAGCAGGCCACCTTCAACCAAATCCACCGGTCAATCTTTATATCACCAGGTAGGGCAACCAGCTATATGTGTGTCCTGATGTAATAGAACTCAAAGAAATAACATTCCCCACGATGAATTATAGCCAAAAATGTGTAAATTGAATGTAATCAAGATGTTGGTTCTAATTTCTCCTTTGTGGGAAATTCAGGAAATAGAAGAACTACACCTCAGGGAAATGATCAAATTCAGAAAGTGGTCATTCTACAGAACAACTAACCTGATCTCATCAATAATGGAAGCCTATTGATAAATACTCCCCCTTTCTTCCTCCAGATAGATGGTCTGGAGAAAAAATTTCAGGTTATTCTGTGGGGTTGGTTAACTAGTCACTGTAAAGGTGAATGTCAGCCTGATAATACATACAATTTAGTGTCTTGTAGTATATTCACAAAATCATGCAAACATCACCATCGTTTAATCACAAAATGTTTTTATTACTTTAAAAAGAAACCTCGTACCCATTCACAGTCACTCTTGTTCCTCTTTTCCCTTAGCCCTTGGCAACAAGTATTCTACTTACCGTCTCCATGGATTTGCTTATTCTAGACATTTCATGTAAATGGAATCATACAGTATATAGCCTTTTATATCTAGATTCTTTTACTTAGCATAATGTTTTCAAGGTTCATCCATATTGTAGCCCGTGCTGGTAATCCACTCCTTTTTTATGGCTGAATAATGTATCATTGTATGGATATACCATATTTTGCTTATCTATTCATCAGTTGATAGATATGTGGGTTGTTTCTCCTTTTTAGCTGTTATGAGTAATACTGCTATGAACATACTGGGACAAGTTTTTGTGTGACACATGTTTTCATTTATCTTGAGTTTATGTATCTCGGAGTGGAATTATCAGAGCATATGGTAACATTATGCTTAACTTTTGAGATGCTACCAAATTGTTTTCCAAGCCATATTTTGGAAACTGTTCATACCAGTTTATATCCCACCGGCAATATGTGATTGTTCCAATTTCTCCACATTCTCCCCAACACTTGTTATTAATTGTCTAATCTTTTGATTATTGCCATCTTAACAGGTATGAAGTGATATCTAGGTTTTCTCCCCAAAATAAGAAATTCTGTTTGAAGCTAAAGTCATATAAAGAGACTTCGTAATGAGGAAACAAATGACAGCAACCTATAAATTCCAGAGTAAAACAATTTAAACGCACAATAGTAAACTTTTGTACTGGTGGGTGTAGTTGAGGAAAGTAGCTTATGGAACTTGCAGAGCATAAATAATCCATTTCAGGAAGAAATACATTTTTCAGGTAGAGTGAAAAGCTGTGAGATTACAAGCTCCCTATCAATACAGAAAGGTCCAAGTCTTACTACTAAAGCACTGGGGGAATGAGTGGGTGGGGTGGGAGGGGGAGACTTCCGAAGTTGAAGGTCATTTGGTTTTGTGTCGAGGCATAATTTCTTGTGTCCTGCTGGAAAGCCTCTTTGTGGCTTTGATTTACATTTTCTAATTCAGTTTTAACATTACATTACATTAGTTTAATTTATTCTTTTGTAATTTTAACTTAAATCTTTATTTTATAATTTTCATGGTGCCATGAAAATCTTGATTCCTTATATGATTAATCACTTCTTTTCCTTTTCCTTTGTTTCAAAATCTTCCTTTTTTATGTTACAAAAGATGTTAAAACCTTTTTAAAAAGTGTTTCCTTTTAGAATTTGTTCTTAGATTTTGGCTTTCTTTGTGGAGAGAAATTTCTTTTTCGGCTAGATTTGGAGAAGAGAAGGCAGAATTTACTGAAGCAGAAACATAGGAGAAGGGTAGTGGTATATCTTGGTAGTATTAAGCAAAACACAAAACCTTTTTTTCCCCTGAGTACAAAGAAATATATTTTACTGCAGAACATGTGGAAATAGAGTAAAGGAGAAAATTGAAATCATGTGTTTCCTTACCACCCAGAGATAGTGATTATTAATGCTTTGGTGTATGTCCATCCAGAGTTTTTCCAAGTATAAAAGCAATAATTCAGAGGATCACCAATACCGGTCCAATCAGGCAGGCAGAGCCTCGCCAACAAAGACCTAGGCATTCTGGAAATACTTCTGACTTCCCAAGATTCCTGCCAACATGCAGGGAGGGTCTAGCTCTGGGAAGGAAGCCTGGTAGGAAGTAAATGGGGCTCAGGGAAGGTTTCAGCCTGCAGACTGAGTTTTGAGCAGGGTTCCAGATCTGTCTAGCAATGAGGAAGATATAGAGGACAGGATGGAGGGCTCTTGGGTCCAAGGAAAGTGGTCTATTGCCAAGCTCTATAAGAATAGTAGGGTTATGGCTTCTACATGCATCTTTTTCTTGATAGGGCTGTCTCAGGAAAGCAGATAGACTTGGCCTCTACAGACGAGCTTATCAGAAGTTCCAAACTTGGGTTCTGAGGAAGAGAAAGACAGGCAACCAAAACAAGGACTAACATTGTGCAGGTTGAAAACGAGTCTTATTTCTAATTATATTATACATTTTCAGGAAAAAAGATCTTTAAAAATATGTTTTAACATGGTGACTTTTTTTCCCCCTCTCAAGCTACTAGTGGGGTTAGCTGAATGTTTAAAGGAGTACCATAGAGATGTGCTCACAGAGTATGTTAATGACTATTTTTAATGGTAGAAGCAGAAAATTGCATTGTGTTATGGGAAGCAATTAGAGATATTTGAGGAATGTGTGTTCTTGTTTCCCTTACAATAGCTAAACAGCTTTTAGGTTTCAGCCAAAGTGTTTTTCCCCTCCAGAATGTTCTAATAAGATGCAAACCATACAGCAGTGGAGAGCCTGGTCCAGTCGTGGGTGTTCAATAAATATTAAACACCAACAACAATGGTTGAAGTTTCCTATGTTATGTCTGCTCCAGAAAGGATTTCTTTAGCAGAGCTATGGATTAAGGATAGCCTGGGGCTGCAAGAAAGAGACACATAGAAACTTTGCCCACAGCCCAGTCCCACACACCAATGTGTCAGAACAAAAGATCAGTATATGGCAGTAACCCCTTACTGCAGTCCTCTGGGCACACTGAGCTGCCTTTTCTTGCTATTGGCCTTTTATGAATAAAGAGTTGAATCAGCCTGTGATAAGGCAACTGAGAAGTGCTGGCATTTTGAAAGGGATAACCTGTGAATATGGTCTTGGGTTTTACTTACATATTTACATCTCCCCAGGTCTAGCTGCAACTTGAGAAGAAGCTGGAAATAAGGAGATAAGTATTCTTTGGCCCAAATGAAGGGCAGAAGTCAGTCTCCTCTCTGATCTGCAGTCTGGATCTCATATCTGCAAGTTGAATCTCTATTGCATGCAGGACAAGTGCAGATTGTGCAACAGAGGGCCCCTGTGTGCATCTGACAGGAGAAGTTTGTTCCGAGTGTCATAGTGTTGCTTTCATCTTGATAGACTAGCACAGTCTGGGTGAAATGGCTGGGGGAGGGTTCTGGGGAAAGGAGAAATGCTCAGGTAGCTGAACAATGAAACCTTACATGCTACACGGACAGAAATGAAAGGGAGCCCGCAGATGGCTCAGTGAAACCACTGGTTAGCTGAGGCAACTGAGAAAGTAGAGTGCGAGATTCAGGAAAAATAACATTTGTAATGGCTGAAAATAATCAAGGGGATCAGAAACGTACACTGGAAATACAGCTATATGTCCATTAGCCACAGCACCATCACCATCAGTCATCTTTAGTCTATGATGAAAATTCAAAACTCAAGAGAGACCTGTCTTGGCTTGTGTTTACACTTCATGCTGAAGTATTTATTTTTGTCCTCAGTATTAGAAGATACTGCCGTGGATGGCATTACGATTCATGTGTGTGAATGGGGCTCAAAGCTGCTCCATTAATGACACACAGTCACTTGCCTAAGTATACATGTAGACAGTCTGTCTATCACTGTTGGTGACTTTCCCTCTTCACCTCTGGGGCTGCATGAAATGTCAGTTAACAAAAGCTTCTCTACGTTTCAGGTAAGCAGCATCATTGATCTGTTGCCTGTTATAGTCCCCAGGAGTCACAGGATATTCTGCATCACTAACTGGTGATCTTCTACACATTCTTACCACTTCTCTTTTGTTGACTGTGCTTCAAATCAAGCTTCTTTGGCTTGTGGTGGGTGCAGCTGCTGTGGTTTAATGCGTATGTCCAGGGGCAGAGATTCAATGAGCACAGCTTAGAGCCTGATGGAGCGACTACATTCTGGTTCTTCGTTTTTGGCACTCATGTGTTTCCACTGATGTTAATTATGGTCTATGGGTGAAGGCTATGGAGATTGCTGGGGGAAACAAGTGAGTGTCCAAGTTACCATCATTCTTCCTTCTTTTGAGAGATGCTTATAGTGCATGGGTTCACTTTAGTTGACTGCTTGGTGCCATGCCTTGGTCCTTTTGAGGTGATGTCCACAGAAAGGAGTTTTTTTGAAGGTGTCCTCTCCCTCCCCCCTTTTAAGGCTACCCATGCATCTCTGAACAAGTTGCCTAGGAGGTGGTCTTTGCATTAGTTCTCCCTGTGGATTTCTGGAAGTTTCTTCTGTAAGGATGGTAACATCACCTCAGGCTTTGGATTACATTTTTACATTGGTGTGATTTTGTATCATCTAGGACAAAATCCCATGGAATTGAATGTATTTCCTTGCATGTTGGGTTTAGAAGTACAGTCACTGAATATATAGAAGTTCCTGAATGCACCAATGTTGTATGATACTGCCTTCTGTGCTGGCTTGATATTTAAGAGGATGATGGGCATAGTCTGATTCTGGCTTTTAGAAGCATGGTTTTGTCTAGCACACTGCACAAATAGATGTACCCAAATTCAACTGGTGGTGGAGAGCAGATTTCATAGCTGGTGTAAAGTCTGCCACCAAATCTAACATGCTGGCTTCATTATTATTTTAGGGGTTTAGGGAAATTTTCTTGCAAGATACCTACTTGTTAAAAATCTGGTGTAAGAATCTGAGTAAGGCCAACAAAATACATTGAACCAACAGTATCAAAGATGTGGAAATAAAGTAGGTCAGGATTAAGTTTAAGAATTAAGTTCTGTGCTTTTTGATAATAATGTCTGATACTACAGAACTTGTTCCTCTTGCTTCACTGAGGAAAAAAGCATGTCTGTATGACAGGTGTGACATTTGGACACTTGTTTTCTTTTCTTTCTTTCTTTCTTTTTTTAAGATTTTATTTATTTATTTGAGAGAGAGAGAGTGAGAGCACACAAGCAGGGGGGAGGGGGCAGAGGGAGAGGAAGAGGGAGAAGCCAACTCCCCGCTGAGCCGGGAGCCTGACATGGGGCTTAATCCTAGGACCCTGAGATCATGACCTGAGCCAAAGGCAGACACTTATCCCACTGAGCCACCCAGGCACCCTTGGACACTTGTTTTCTTTAGCATTTTACATTTTCTGCTTTTACTGAAACTGTTCTTTTCCATAGAGGTTTATATGGCTTGGTCAAAATAAAAATAAAAGAGATGAAGTATAGATATAGGAAGATTTCTGTTATTTATTAAGTAGAGTTGTTTGATATGATATGGGCATAAAATTAGAAAAAGTATATATTGAATAAATATGAAACATTTAGTGTATATGTAAATAAGATGTCTTATACATTATGCAATAAATTGCAATATTAGGGGATTAAAGAGGGATTTGCCTTCCTACTTTTAGGTATTATTTGAATTTTTGTTATCAATACATTAATTTTGTGAAGAAAAAGATACATATGCTTATCAATTATCTTTGGCTATCTTTGAGGAGACCTGTAGCCCTCTACTAATTGAAGTAACATTTTTTATGGATGCTCAGGTGCCTAAGAATAAAAGATATTTTCAGGCAGACTCTTGGTCAGACGAGAGAACCCTGAGTATTGGGGTTTACCAATCCTCAGAGATACAATTGAAGAGAATAAACATGACAAGTTGAAGTATTTAAATAAGAAATGAACGTTGCTCCCGGTCATAAATATGTGGCTATTCATTTTATTATATACAGCTAGTGTGACTGATGCCTTTGACCCACAAGGAGACGAAAGAAAAGATAGATGTGATCTCATCCCTTAAGGATTATCTAATTAAAATAGAGAGTACAGAGGGGAACAGCAATCCACTAATCCCCAAGCAACCTAAAGCCAAGTGCATAGCAATGTGGTGACCATGGTATACGTAATTTAAAGGAATTCAAGATAGGAAAACACTCAGTTTAGTTAGTCATGGCCATTATGTTTCCAAGAAAGGATCATTTGAAATCAACAAATCTAATTAAAAAAATAAATATTAAGATGAATAAGTCATATTCAATATGCCCCAGAAGATTATAATTTTTATAATCTTTAGAGATAAAAGGCTATGGGATGGAGGAATCAATAATTTTTCTGAAGACATGAAAGTGTTATATGGAAAAGACCTCAAAGGATGGGGATTACTTTATTACAAGAAGAATGGCTAGATGAATATGCCGGGCAAAAGCACAATAAGCAGCATAAATGTGTGAAGAGGATAGGATTGTGAGGCAGGTTGTTGATCGGAGTTTGGGAAGATTAAATGGTGAAGGTCCTAGAATGACATTTTAAGACATTTAGACTCCATCCTACAGATAACGTAAAGTCACTGAAGGCCCTAAAACACGACTAGATCTGTAACGGTTACTATGAAATATGTAAAACAATTGTAATTTATTAAAACAACAGTTTCGGCCTGCGCAGGCGCACACCCGCTTCAGGGGACAAGACGCGTGCGCAGCTTTTCGCCCCGGCGGAAGTTCCCCCAGGGCTGAGAAAGACCTAGCTACTTCCTCGAGACGGAGTTCCCAGCGTAAATCCGAGGGCCAAACCGTGACCCGGTCCAGCGCGATTGCCTTCTGTGTAGACTGGCGAAGGTGTCGAAGCAGCGTTAAAATTCCGCCCCCACTGCGGGAAACCTTTGCCTTCAGAGGATCATGAGGGGTCCTATGCTTCTGTCACAGCCTTGTCATCCTTCGAGGCTCAAGGAGAGAGGTTAATGCCATTTCCGAACTCTCTTTCAAGAAAGTGAAATGGGCCAGCTCTGTCACTGCTCTTCCATCATCTCAGACGGACGTTCGGAGTCTGAAGATACCTTGAGTCCCTGTGAGATACCCAGAGGGTCTCTGGAAGCAGGCTCTTAACCTCAAAACAGCCCGCAGATGAGCAGGCGAAGCCCTCAGACACAGAAGAGGAGCCTGGCGACCACTTGGCTTGAGACTTTGCCCACAGGGGTGGTGCTGCTGGAGAAGCATGGACAGCACTGGAAGCTGGGATCCCTCCAGACCAGGTGACTAGGGCGTTATCTATGAGGGTACACTCCGTTTACAGGTGGGCAGGTTGTTGGGCTGGGCCCAGCCGTCTCCGAGCTAGGGCAAGGGAAGGGGGAATTCCTTTTTGAGCGTGGGAATGGAAGTCATATCCCAGCTGCAGACCTGCTTCTGGACAGCTTTCTTAGACCCTGACAGCAAATTTATCCATCTACAGGGGTAATGAAGATATAATTTGTATAACGTAAAATTCACCATATTAAAGTGTACAGTTCAGTGGGTTTTGGTATATTCATAATATTGTGTAACCATCACCACTAATTCCAGAGCATTTCCACTACCCTACAAGGAAACCCTGTAACTTTTAGCAGTCACCTCCTAGTCTTCCTTTTCTCCAGTCCCTGGCAACCACTAATCTAATTTCTGTTTCTATGGATTTGCCTGTTCTGGACATTTTATATAAATGGAATCATTCAATAAAAAAAGCAAAGCAAAACAAAAAACAGAAAAAAAAAACACCCCACTTTAGAAAGAAAGCATATGAAATAAGCTCATAGCTTCTCAAACAGGTGCTGTCGACATTTGAGACATGCTTTTTAATCACACCAAAGATGATTCTGACCAAGACATTAAAATGTGTACAGTTTTTGACACATTAAACTCTTTCCTATATAATGCTGAAACAATAAATCTGAAAAATAATAGCTTAAATAATAGTTTTATTTATAGTCACAGCTTTTTGCTAAAGGTTATACAAAAAAGAAAACCCCCAAATCGATATCAAAAACAAAACAAAATGGATGAGGCACAAGAAAATCACAATGTTACTTCAAAGCTCTTGTTGGCTTCTAACTACTATTACTATTGCTACTACCAATTTTTACTTACCTTTTATTGAGTTCTTGCTATGGGCTATATATGTATCTTCTAAAAATACTTTAGAGAGAACACTTAACATGTTAAGATCTACCTTCTTAACAAATGGTTAAGTGTACAATATAATATAGTTGACTAAAGGTACAGTCTTCTATAGCAGATCTCTAGAGCTTATTTATTTTGCTTGATGAAACTTTGTTATGACTAGTTGATTAGTAACTCCCTATATCCTCCTCCCGCCCCCCCCAATACCTCTTGGCAAACACCATTCTGCTCTTTGAGTCTATGAATTTGACTATTTTAGATGCCTTATGTAAATGGGTTCATGTAGTACGTGTCTTTCTGTGGCTTATTACACTTAGTATAATGTCATCAAAGTTCAGTTGTTGCATATTGCAGAATTTCCTTTTTTTTTAAATGCTGAATAGTTTTCCATTGTATGTATATGCTATAGTTTCTTTCTTTCTTTTTTTTTTTAAATATTTTATTTATTTGACAGAGACAGCCAGCGAGAGAGGGAACACAAGCAGGGGGAGTGGGAGAGGAAGAAGCAGGCTTCCAGCAGAGGAGCCTGATGCGGGGCTCGATCCCAGAACGCTGGGATCACGCCCTGAGCCAAAGGCAGACGCTTAACGACTGAGCCACCCGGGCGCCCCTGTATATGCTATAGTTTCTTTATCCATTCATCTGTCTGATGAACATTTAGGTTGTTTCTACATCTTGGCTCTTGTGAATAGTGCTGTAATGAACATAAGAGTGCTAATATCTCTTTGAGATCCTGATTTTAATTTTTTGGGATAAGTACCCAGAAGTGGGATTACTGGATCATATGATAGTTCTATTTTAAATTTTTTGAGGAACTTCTATACTGTTTTTCATAGTGGCTGCATCATTTTTGCATTTCCACTAACAGTGTACAAGGGTTCCAATTTCTCCACATTCTCACCAATACTTACTTTTTTTTTTTTTTGATAATAGCAATCCTGACAGGAGTGATGTGACATCTCATTATGGTTTTGAATTGCATTTTCCTGATCATTAGTGACATGAGCATTTTGTCATATACCTATTGGCTATTTGTATGTCTTCTTCTTCATCTTTTTTTTTTTTTTAAAGATTTTATTTTTAAGTAATCTCAACACCAAATGTGGGGCTTGAACTCACAACTCTGAGATCAAGAGTCCAATGCTCCAACAACTGAGCCAGCCAGGTGCCCCAATTTGTATGTCTTCTTTGGAGAAATAAGGATGCAAACTCTTAGCCCATTTTTGAAGTGTGTTATTAGTTTTTTTTTTATTATTGAGTTGTAGAAGTTCCTTATATATTTTGGGTATTAACTCCTTATCAGATGCACGGTTTGCAAATATTTTCTCCCAGCTTATAGGTTGCCGTTTTACTCTATTGATTGTTTTCTTTGCTGTGTAGAAGTTTTTTAGTTTGATATAGTCCCACTTGTTTATGTATTTATTTATTCTTGTTGCCTGTGCTTTTGGTGTCAAATCATTGCCAAGCCCAATGTCATAAAGCTTTTCCCTTATGTTTTTTTCTATGAGTTCTACAGTTTCAGGTCTTACATTTAAGTCTTTAATTTATTTTGAGTTGATTTTTGTCTGTGGTATAAGGATCCAATTTTATTCTTTTGCATGTGGTTATCTAGTTTTCCTAATACTCTTTGTTGGAAGACTGTTCTTTCCTCCATTTTCTATTCTTGGCACTCTTGAATATCAGTTGACAGTATATGCATGGATTTACTACTGGGTTCCCTTTTCTGTCCTATCTGTTTATATGTCTGTCTTTATGACAGTACCATTGCTATACTTTATAACATGTTTTGAAATCAGGAAGTGTGATACCTCCACCTTTGTTGTTTTCTTTCAAGATTGACTTGGCTATTTGTGGTCTTTTGTGGTTCCATATGAATTGTAGACTTGTTTTTTTTACATCTGTAAAAACTGACATTGGGATTTTGGTAGGAATTGCATTGAATCTGTAGATCACTTTGAATAGTTTGGACATTTTAACGATATTAAAGTAAGTAAATTAAGTCCATATATTATTCTAAACACTTTACCTATAGGAATATTCAAAATTTTTTCTAAATCTAATTTTTTCTGGTCTATTTATTTATTTATTTATTAAAGTAGGTTCCACATCTAGTGTGGAGCCCAACATGGAGCTTGAACTCACGACCCAGAGACCAAGACCTGAGCTGAGATCAAGATTTGGACACTTAACCAACTGAGCCATCCAGGCACTCCACTAAGTTTTGCTTTTTAAATAAACTGTTTACTTTAGAGTAGTTAAGATTTCCAGAGAAGTGAAGATAGTGCAGAAAGTTCCATGGGGCGCCTGGGTGGCGCAGTAGTTAAGCGTCTGCCTTCGGCTCAGGGCGTGATCCCGGCGTTCTGGGATCGATTCCCGCATCAGGCTCCTCTGCTGGGAGCCTCCTTCTTCCTCTCCCACTCCCCTGCTGTATTCCCTCTCTCGCTGGCTGTCTCTCCGTCACATAAATAAATAAAAAAATCTTTAAGAAAAAAAAAAAAGAAAGTTCCGTATACGGACACTTAATTTCCCCTATTATTAACATTTTACATTAGTATGGTACATTTGTCACAATTAATGAATCAATATTGATACATTATTATTAACAAAAAGCCATACTTTATTCACATTTCCTTAGTTTTCATGTAATTTCTTTTTTCTGTTCTAGGACCCATACAAGATACCACATTACCTTTAATCATCACATTTCCTTAGGCTGCTCTTGGCTGTGACAGTTTATGGTAGTGTTCTTAATCATGACAATAATTCCATGTGGTAGGACTGTTATTTATTTATTTATTTATTTATTTATTTATTTATTTATTTATTTTACAGATGTGAAAACTGAGCCTGGGGTCATACGGAAAAGGGAGTCAACTCTGGAAATCTGGGCCAGAGCCCCGACTCTCAACCGCTGCACTGCCCTCCTTCTGATATTGTCTACTAGATACAAGGTAAATAAATGTACAATGACACGCCTGGACCAAGATATGAGGCAGCATGTGATAAATGCTTTAGAGCCCCCAAAGGAAAAGGTTATTTCTGGTTTATAGGAGCTTAGTGAAATTTGAGAAGGATTTTAACACTGAGATGAAGTTTGAGCAAGGCCGTGAGAATTAGGAGGAATAATTGTATAATACTTTATAGTTCTTTTAAAATATGTTAGAATGTCTGTCCCAATTCCTTTTTATAATGTCTCTTAAGGATAGATGAATACTTTTGTCCTGGAATGAATGGCTTGAGGATAAGAAGTTTTAGGTCATGGTTTGATAAACTTTCAATATCTAAACAATGTCATAGAATTTCATTTTACTAGCAAAAGGACAAAACATTTTAAAAATATGTTTTTTAACCTATGAACATTTAGTCTTAGAATTAGTTTGATCACATTCCCCAAATCCCAACCAATTAAAGTTGAGGATGAGGTCAATTTTGTTTGATTAATGCATTGTTGATTCTTTTACACCATTCTGGCACCTAGAAAGTATTGAATAAATATTTGTTGAATGAGTGAATGAACCCTGATTCAATTCAGAGAAATGTTAAAGATTTCTTGATAATACATTGGCAGGTAGAGGCTAGTCAGGGTTTCCCTTCTCACATGAAAATACTGCGAGAGAATTCCCAGCATCTTTTAGGACTTTTACATGTTTAGATTCTCTGGGATCTCTATAAAGGAGGAATAGAGAAGTTCTATAGTCTTTACGCTTTTGCTCTTCCCACCAACTTTCTCAGCCAGAACCCTAACTCTCTGAATTTGTAAAAATTCATTCTCAGATATTCTAGGAATATGTTCTATTAATGTTTATAACCTTTCTAAAAGGTAAGAGGTAAGTCTTAGAATATGAAGGTTACGTATTTGAAATGAACTCTACTGAGCAATTATTTCTGTATGACGACTAGTAGACTTACTTTGTATTAACTAACTGTGTTCACATGGGGCAACAGTTAAATGATTAATAATTGGTTTTATAAACTTTTTCTTTTTTAAGATTTTATTTATTTATTTGAAAGAGTGAGGGAGAGAGAGAGCACGAGCAGGGTGAGGGGCAAAGGGAGAAGCAGGCTCCCCACTAAGCAGGTAGCTCAACATGGGGCTCGATCCAGGGACTCCAGGATCATGACCTGAGCTGAAGGCAGATGCTTAACTGACTGAGCCACCCAGGTGCCCCTGAAGTAAACTATTTATTTATTTATTTTTTATTTTAAAGATTTTATTTATTTATTTGACAGAGAGAGAGGCAGCGAGAGAGGGAACACAAGCAGGGGGAGTGGGAGAGGAAGAAGCAGGCTTCCCGCTGAGCCGGGAGCCTGATGCAGGGCTCGATCCCCGAACGCTGGGATCATGACCTGAGCCAAAGGCAGACGCTTAACGACTGAGCCACCCAGGCACCCCTAAAGTAAACTTTTTGGAAAAGTGCATTCTGGTTCAGAGGAGAATGTGATATGTATGTAATATATGTGAGCTTTAGAGGTTTGGGGAAAATAACCAAAATTTCCAAATTTGATATCAGTGACAGGTAGGATTGAAAATATGTCCTTTGGAATTATGACCCCTTCCCCTCTGCTATCCCTTCCCCAACTAATGGGGTATGTTTCAGAAAGAAAAAGGAGCCAATTGGAAGTAGTCCTGGCAGATTAAATCTATCCTTGCATGAACCTTGGAAAACTGTCCTCTAGTGGAGTGTATTGAAATTTAGGCCTGGAGCATTCCAATAGAGATTTGTCTTTGGCTCAAGGTTGGATAAAATTCTGTATCTTTTCTCAGATTTTTCTAAAGCAATGATGGAAATGCGAGTTTAAAGTCGAAAGAGTAAAGGTCAAATGTGACCCATAGAATATACATTTAAACATTTTATTATTCGTTCTTTTTGGTTATTGGCTCATGTTAGTAAGACCTGTATTTTCCAAGTGGTTATAAGTGGGTAAAAAAGATGGTATAATTCAAAATAAAATTAATAAAGTAGAAAAAGGTGTAGGTAGACTGATTTTATGAAGAACAGAGTCATGGTCATTTACTATGTGCTTTTGATGTTTGATTTTTAACTGTGACTTTGAGAAAAATGGCAACACCTTTAAATTTAAACTTAAATTCTGTTTTCTGTACAATTATGTTACTATGTGGATACCTCGGAAATATTCAGACGATTCTATGGATCTGTCCTGATGAGCAAGGCAGAAATATGTATTGGCACCATGAAAGAGAAGCTCTGAGGGTCAACCTTATGGGCAGGGGAGTAGTTGTCTTTTATAGGTTTTGATTTGAGCCCTATTTGTTTATAAGATGAAGGATGTTGGATGAGAGAGCACCAGAGATGATCTTCTGCCTTTCAAATATTCATTCTGTCCCAATAATCAAGCATTAGAGATGCATAACTTCAGTTCTACCTACTTCCAGTCAAGAATTCTTTGTCAAAACCTAGGCCATTATCAATGAATACTTTAATTACTGACAAGCACCCTAATGCAGTGCTTTTCCATTGGTGGACCATGTGCAACAGAATCACGTGGAAGATCTGTTAAAAACACTGACTTAGGGGCCTGGCCCTAGACTAGTTTGGGCAGAATCTCAGGGTGGGGGAGATGAATAAGCCATAGTGATTCTTATACCCGGTGAAGTTCTGGAATCCCTGAAATGATATATTGAGAGCCTCTGAGAGCAAACTTCTTTAGAATACAGGATAGGCACCTGAGGAGGAGGAAAGACTATGCCAAGATGAAGGAGAGAGTAGAGATTGGGTGAACAGGAGATATCAAAGCTGAACTTCAGCCCTTTCATGATTCTGCCCAGGGTCAGTCCCTAGAAGAGTTAGTGTTATTCTGGTTAGTGACTCTATGACTAATTTCCCTCATCAAGAAAATGAGAGACACAAAAGCTTTTGGAAATGGCAGTGGTAGCCCATTAGAATGCATTGAAAAACAAAGAATTCTCAGAGATAAACTTCGGGAACTTAACTGAGCTGCGATGGGTAGAGGCTTTTCATTTGTGCTAGCTCCAGTGACATGTGGTGTGGATCCAGATATGTCCTGTGTCTTGTGATTACAGTCTTTCTTTTGAAAACAGTTGCTGACAATCTGTCACTCCTTTGTTAAGGCTCAGCCCGTTTGAAAATGCGGGGTATCAGCTGCTGTTGCTGTAGGTCCATTTCTGTTTTCCAGCAGGTGGGTGTGTCTGTTTCTTTCCTTTCATCTCCATCCAGGCTTTCTTCTTTCAGGCACTTTCCGGTTTGTCAAGCCAAGTATGCCTGTCATGTTGGAACCCAGCCCTGGGACACTCACCAACTTCTCTTTGTGTTAGTATCTCCCTTGACTATGTTTCCATTCTTCCTTATCTTCCTAAAGCCTACCAGTCCATTCATGTGGTCACCTACTTGTCCAATTCTCCTCATTGTGGGTGCTCAAAAACTGCCAGTTACCCTTGTAGCCTCACCTCCTCTGTGTTTTCACTTCATTTAGACTTGCCTTTTGCTTTTCCACAGGGTCACCTTGGCTGTTCTCTTTCTCTTCTTCCTCTTATTTTCTGTATCAAGTCATACTAAGTGCTGTAACAGCTTTTCTGAACTGAAACTTTAGAGTTTAGTAGAAAAAGAGTAAGTTTCAGACTCAGGTTAGGGTTGGAATTCTCTCGCTGCTACTTATTGGTAGGTCTGAAAATATTAATTCTGTCATGGAGTTGTAAGAAGTGGATTAGATGATATAGAAATATGCCAAGCACAGCCCTGATAAGCATAGATGTTCAATACACAGCAGCTATTATTATTCATATTACTTTTGTATGAAAATGTTCCATGTTACTATAGCCCACAGTGCTTTTCTTCCTTTGTACTGGTGTGGATTTTCTTGGATTTGGGGTTCTAAGAGTGGTGGGAGACTAGGATATACAGCCCTTACTCATGTGACCCAAGAGTAAGGGGACTGTGAGCAGGAAGAAGAGCTGTGATCTATAAAAATGCTATCCACTGCCTACTCAGGCAGGGGTTTCTCTTAGGATCAGGCCCCTGGTAACTTTTACCCGAGTGTTGAAGTGGTTCCCTCTTTAAGCAGGAGCCATCCCCAGAGGAATTTACTTGCTAGAAGACACATGGTTCCTTCAGTTCCACTTTGTTGAGTTACAGCTTTGAAGTCCTAAATGGACCAGCTTAGACTGTCCTAGGTAAGTCCTCCCCGGTGGGGCCATGGAGCTCTACCATATATGTGTGTGTGTGTGTGTGTGTGTGTGTGTGTGTGTGTGTGTGTGTGTATATATATATGATGGGTTTTTGCTATGTCCTGGCTTTGATGCCAACACAATTCTCCAGCTTTTTGATATGCTATTCATTGCTGCCAATTTCTGCTATTCTGCACAAGAATTCCCTAGATTGAGGAGCCTATAAATAATGATGCCCCTTGCTTGTTAATCTGAGATCCCCAGGAATGAACTTCTGGTATAGTCTACTCTTCCTCCCCTTTACAACCTCCAAACTACATCATGAATGTAAATACTTATAGCTGATTGATGTCACCCTACAAGCCACGGCCTCTCACATATGTTCTAAACCAGGGGTTCTCAAAGTGTTACCACACAAGAGAGCTTTTTCCATGGAATTCTGCTATGTCCTACTCTTTTACACTCTCTCTATTAAAGGTTCCTAATGGGAATCCCAGTAACCTTTAAGAATGTTGGGAAGGAGCACAGATTGATTAGAACTCTTTGATAGAGTGAGAAAAATATTTCTTATTTTTCCAGTTTTATTGAGATACAGTTGACATACAACATTGTTTAAGTTTAAGGTGTACAACAGATGATTTGATACTTGTATATATTGTGAAATGGTTATCAGGGTAAGGTTAGTTAACACCTCCATCACCTTACATAATTACCTTTGTGTATGTGTGTGTGTGTATGTAGTGAGAGCATTTAAAATTTAGTCTCTTAGCAACTATTAGGTATATAATACAGTATTTTTAACTATAGTCACCATACTGTACATTAAATCCCCAGAACTTATTCATCTTATAACTGGAAGTTTGTACCCTTTGATGAACATCTCCCTAGTTCCCCACCCCCATCTCCTGATAACCACCATTCTCCTCTCTGTTTCTATGACTTTAGCTTTTTAAAAATTCCACATGTAAGTGATATACGGTATTTTTCTTTCTCTGACTTACTTAGCATAATGCCCTCGGGTTTATCCATGTTGTTGCACATGGCAAGATATCCTTTTTTACTTGTGGCTCAATAATATTCTATTGTATGTATGTATACCACATTTTCTATATTCATTCATCTCTAGACAAATATTTAGGTTGTTTCTGTGTCTTGGCTGTTGTGAATAATGCTGCAGTGAACATGGATGGGAGTGTAGATACCTTGTCAAGATCCTGATTTCAGGGCATCTGGGTGGCTCATTTGGTTAAGTGTCTGCCTTCCGCTTGGGTCATGATCCTGGAGTTCCGGGATTTTTAAAAAGTTTTTGAGGAACCTTCATACTGTTTTCCGTAGTGGCTGCACCAATTTCCATTCCAACCAACAGTGCATTAGATGCCTTTTTCTTGACATCTTTTCAGTATTGTTATCTATGCTTTTAGTGGTAGCCATTCTAACAGGTGTGAGGTGACATCTCCTTATGGTTTTGATTTGCGTTTCCCTAATGATTAATTATGTTGAGCATTTTTCATGTATTTTTTGGCCATTTGAGTGTTTTCGTTGGAAAAATGCCTATTCAGGTCCTCTGCCCATTTTTAAATTGGACTGTGTGTTTTTTTGCTGTTGTATGAGTTCCTTATATATTTTGGATATTAGCCCCTTATCAGATAGATGGTTTGCAAATATTTTCTCCCATGTCATAGGCTACCTTCTCATTTTGTTGATTGTTTCTTTTCCTGTACAGAAGCTTTTTAGTTTGATGCAGTCCCACTTGTTGAAATAAACCCATGCATACCTTGGAGATATTGCATGTTTGGTTCCAGACCAGTAAAATGAATATTGCAGTAAAGTGAGTCAGGTGAATTTTTTTGGTTTCCCAGTGCATATAAAAGTTATGTTTACAGTATACTCTAGTCTATTAAGTGTGCAATAGCATTATGTCTAAAAAATGTATATACCTTAATTAAAAACTACTTTATTGCTAAAGAATGCTAACCATCATCTGAGCTTTCAGGGAGTCTTAATCTTATTGTTGGTAGAGGGTGTTGCCTCAGTGTGGATGGCTGCTGACTGATCAGGGTGGTGGTTGCTGAAGGTTGGGGTGACCATGGCAATTGCTTAAAATAAGACAATAAGAAGTTTAACTCATCGATTGACTCTTCCTTTCATGAATGATTTCTTTGTAGTATGTGATGCTGTTTGATGGCATCTCACCCACAGTAGAACTTCTTTCCTAATTGGAGTCAATCCTTTTAAACCCTGCCACTGATTTATCAACTAAGTTTTTGTTCTAAATCCCTTATTATGATTTCAGGAGTGTTCACCAGGAGTAGATTCCATCTCAAGAAACCACTTTTGGGGTACTTTTGGGACGCTGTTAAGGGTCCGACTTCAGCTCAGGGTCCTGATATTGAGCCCTGCATCAGGCTCCCTGCTGAGTGGGGAGTCTGCTTGTCCCTCTACCTCTGCCCCTCCCCCCACTCATGTTTTCTCTCTCTCTCTCTCAAGTAAATAAATAAAATCTTTAAAAAAAAAACAAACCACTTTCTTTGCTCATCCATGAGAAGCAACTCATCATCTCTGAAAGTTTTATCATGAGATTGGGAAAACTGGATAATCACATGCAGAGGAATGAAATTGGATCTCTGTCTTAGACCACTCACAAAAATTAACTTGAAATGAATTAAACTTAGAGCATGAGATCTGAAACCATAAGAGTCCTAGAAAAAAATATAGGGAAAAGCTCCTTGACATTGGTCTTGGCGGTGATATTTTGAATGTGACACCGAAAACACACACAAAAAGAGCAAAAAAAAGTAAGAAAAGTACTTCTTAAACTCTAAGTTATCGGTCAGAGTAGACAATATAGGCCTTTTCTTTCTACTTCTTATTCCTCCCCCAACATTATAGTTAAGCAGATAAAAATATATCTGAAAGCCAATCAACCAGCTAACAACAACAACAAAAAAAATCCAGGCTCTCCCCCAAATCTCTGAAAATGTCCCCAAACCAGTCTCTCCGCCACCCTTTTCCTGCTCTTCCAGATTTTATTCACCCATTTTGGACTATGTTTCCTTTGAACTTCCTTTTTACATCACCTTGCCCATCACTGGCAGCTCTATCCCTGTTTCTGGCCACCCCCCAAACTTCACTCTCCTGAGGACCCTTAAGCAGTTATTGTTTGTGCTGCATTTGATGCTACTGCTCAGTAGATTTTTTTTGTGTGTGTGTGTGTGTGTTTAATTAGTAAGAATGTTTACTTCTTGAAGGTACTGCAGTTTATATCCCCTAGAGAAGCTAGGATACTGACTTCTAAAAAAGCAGCTGCTCAATAAAAATATATTGATTGGTTACTGATTTTTGCCTTAGTTATACTTTACAGTTTTCCTGCTTGCCCAACCCTGCTTCTAACCAACATGGGATTTTGTATGGCAACTGGAGACAAAAATGGCTTGGAGAACTAAAACCTAGAGGTAATCCTATAAGCTCATTTAGAACAAAGGTTTTAATTATCCCCCTATCAACTGAGTCTTTTATCTGAGCTGAGTTGCAATAAGCGACAAATTGGTGAGTTTCATTTGCTCTGCTTACTTTGGCTACTGTGAATAGCATAAGGAACACAACTCGGAGTGAAGAAGCAAAGAATCTGCACAAGATGGGTAGCTTTTGTTTAGTCATGTTGGCCAAAGAGCAACACATATTAAGTGTATCATTGAAAATGTGTTTGGGGGCGCCTGGGTGGCACAGCGGTTAAGCGTCTGCCTTCAGCTCAGGGCGTGATCCCGGCGTTATGGGATCGAGCCCCACATCAGGCTCCTCCACTATGAGCCTGCTTCTTCCTCTCCCACTCCCCCTGCTTGTGTTCCCTCTCTCGCTGGCTGTCTCTATCTCTGTCGAATAAATAAATAAAATCTTTAAAAAAAAAATGTGTTTGACCTTTCTGTGTGGAGAAACAAGATTGGACAATCTGTTTCATGGTAGACTAGAACTAGTCTGGGACTGTTAACTTTCTTTTTCTTTTCTTTTTTTTTTTTTAAAGATTTTATTCATTTATTTGACAGAGAGACAGCCAGAGAGAGAGGGAACACAAGCAGAGGGAGTGGGAGAGGAAGAAGCAGGCTCCCAGCGGAGGAGCCTGATGTGGGGCTTGATCCCAGAACGCCGGGATCACACCCTGAGCCGAAGGCAGACGCTTAACAACTGAGCCACCCAGGCGCCCCTGGGAATGTTAACTTTCTAACACCTAATTTTCCTCATGTATGAACCAAAGGCTAAGTGATATTGTCCCTGGCATGGAGATGGCCAGGTGCCAGTGCGTGAGGGGAATAGAAATAAGAAAGGGGATGTGGCCTTTTGCTGCTGCCAAATGGGTAGGCTCTTTCTTCTTTCTCCTGTGTCCTCACTACATTCTACCCCCGAGGGTCAACAGCCAGAGGAAGCTTGTGCCCAGTGGAAAGCCTGTTGACATGCTGAAGGGGTATCAGTTTTACCTCCTAGAAACTTCTTCAGTCCATCTACCTCTTTCCACCTGCACCATGACCTCCTTAGCAGTGGATTCAGATTCAAAATATTCAGTAGCTAGTGCAGCGCAAGGCACTGACCTGTCGGAATGGAAGCTGGTTATAAACAACCAAAATAATCATACTGGTCATTTTCTTTTATTTGGAATTTAAGGTCCATTTGCCTCTGACCTGGACCCTGTAAGGGCCTCCTAAGTGGATGCTGCAGTGCACTCTAATCCACTGCAAAATAATCAGAGTGATCTTTTTCAAGGGCAAATCTTATCCAGTCATCTGTCTCCTCTCACTTCCTAAAACCCTTCCATGGCCCTCCACAGCTCTTAAGATAAAGACAACCTCCTTAACGTGGTCTTCAAAGCCTCACATAATTTGTTTCCTGTCTGCCTGTAATATAATTGATAGCCTATTTTCCACACAAAGCTGTAAGTAAGCTCCATGAGACTAGGGACCATATTTGTTTTTCACCACAAGTGTTTCCCCAGTGACTACCTAGTATAGTGCACAAAGTGACACAAAGCAAGAGCTCATTAAATATTCTTTGAATGAATTAATAAATCATGAAACAATCCAACTTTTCCAACATGTATCTTCATATCTAGTCCAGGATTTTTATTATATATACATGTGAATGTGTTTTTAAAAAAAATTTTTTTTCAAAGATTTTATTTATTTATTTGACAGAGAGAGTGAGAGAGCACAACCAGGGGGAACAGCAGAGGGAGAGGGAGAAGCAGGCTCCCCACCGAGCAGGGAGCCTGACGTGGGGCTTGATCCCAGGACCCTGGGATCATGACCTGAGCCAAAGGCAGATGCTTAACCATCTGAGCCACCCAGGCGCCCCACATGTGAATGTGTTTTTAATAAATAGTTTCATAGAGGATTTTTGTTCATATTTCTTAAATTGTTGAACTGCTACAGTGGTGGGTGTCAGACATCTGGGAGCTATTCTATGCTGTCTCTTCTGCCCCACCCCGAACTAAATAGTCATGCGGCACTATAGTTCTGTTTCCCAAAGATTCTCCCAGTTTTCCTCTTCTCTTCAGCCCTTGGCTATGTTCTGGTTCAGGTCTCATCCTTTCTTGCAGTTACTTCCAACCTGATCTCCCTACTTGCTTTCTTATTCCCCTTTAGTCCATCTTCTGTAGAGTTGCCAGGGTAATTTTCTAAAACTCAATTTAGTCATGTCATTCTTTTGCCTTAAATTCTTCAAGGTACCCACTCTACAGAGGATCAAATAGCACAACATATAAAAAAAGCTCCTTCATAATTTGGGACTCCTCTACTATGCTTTGAGATCTTATTCATTTAATAAATAGTTATTGAACACTTACTATATGCCAGGGGATCTCTTGGAAATATGGTGAATAAGGTGGTACTTTTTTTGCCCTTATTGATAATATTGTCTAATGGTAGGTTCATCCCTTGGAATGATCATGCATAGATAATATTTGTGATTCCCCAAACCTATGACCTCCTCATATTTCTTTGTCATGACTAGAGTGCCCCTTCTGTTCCTTATCTTTATTCACATCTACCTGACAAACTCCTATATATTTTTCAGGGCTAAATTTAAGAACCATTTTCGTGGGACACTTTGTCTGATCTCCTCTTGTCCCCCAGGGAGGACTTACTGTTCTTTCATTGTCCTTCCTCTATCAGAGTACTGTTTACACTGTTTGTATTTCTTCTTTTCTTTTCTTTCTTTCTTTCTTTCTTTCTTTCTTTCTTTCTTTCTTTCTTTCTTTCTTTTTAAATATTTTACCTATTTATTTGACACAGAGCGAGAGAGCGAGTGCAAGTACAAGCAGGGGGAGTGGTAGGCAGAGGGAGAGGGAGAAGCAGGCTCTCCGCTGAGCAGGGAGCCCAATGTGGGGCTCGATTGCAGGACCCTGGGATCCTGACCTGAGCCAAAGGGAGCCGCTTAACTGACTGATCCACCCAAGCACCCCCTGTTTGTATTTCTTTATTTTTCTGCATGTTAACTTATAAATGCCATATCACATGGTATCTTGTCTTAGTTATTATCATCCCCTCTCCAGAGAATAGAAGGGTGCCTGTTAAGTGGTAAGTAGGCATTCAGTAGTTTGTTGACTGAGAAAATGTTTCCTTGGAATGTGGGACCCAAGAAGATATGGTATTTATTACGGGTCCTTCTGTGCCAAACAGTTTCAAGATACAAAGAAACCACAACTTATTGATATATTTTAAAGTTATTATATTTTAAGATGTAAGGCTCCATTTTATTCAATATTCTTTGTTTAAATGGAATCCAATTGTACACTGACCTCTTATAATGCTTATTATAAACTATGATAATTAACTTGTATAACTTGAATGATATACACAAAACTATAACATCTCATTAGTAAAAATTTTTGTTTGACCCTTTCCTACTTTGATTAATGATGGACTTTGGCATGGTCTGGTAAAGTAAATGTTGATATTATCCCTCTTGGAACTTGCTAGATTTTATTCCTACTGATGGAGATAGACATTTTAGCAATTCATTTTCAAGCTAGGTCTGTCAGCCATCTCTTTTTCCCAGGATGCCTATTTGTATTTCCATTTTTTGGTTATCCTTAAGCATAAAGTCAATGTTAACTACTTTCTGTGACATCAGACCCTGGTTAGAGCTCTCCAGTGTATGAGGACTCCAGTGGAGGGTTGTCTGGGATGGGAGTATTAGGGATTAATCTTGTCAGTGCACAAATATTTATTAAGCATGTGTTCTGTGCCCATCTCACTATAAGGTACAATCATTTATTTCTGTTCTATTCTCCACTGTATTTCCAGTGTCTAGTAAATGCTTGGTGAATATTTTTTTGATGAATAAAATTTTGGAAAATATGGATTCTGTTTATGGAGGGCTTGGGAAGAAGTATAGGGAGAGAACTATCCATTACATTCCTGCTATGTGCCAGGCCCTGTGTTCACACATGTCACACATTTTAAGTTTTACAAGAGCCCTTTGAGGTGGATATGCTTATTTTATTTTTCATTTATCCCTTGTTTTCCCAGTTGCAGAGCTAAGGAGTAAAATATGAATCATATAAACAGTATTGTTGTATTCTTAGTTCTGTACTTAAACTGCCTCTATTGACAGACCTTAGGTCTTCCAAAGTCCCCTGTCCCCAGTTATTATGGAAAATGGGGGTATCCCGTATGTAATCTTGAAAATCATTTTGCATTTGACACCACCATTCCATTTGCCACTTTGTGTCTACCATTTTCTTCCCCTCCCCAATCTACTGTGGTTGTTTCCACCTTCGGATGTCTCCAGGGGTTGGGCTGTGCAATACTCTGTGGCACTAAGGCTGTTCCATTGCATATCATGACCTGTTTTGTCCACAGATGCAACAGTGTCATTGATCTTTGAGAAAAACAACTGGATGTCTGGATTATCTCTCTCCAGCAGAGGATAAAGGATCTGGGGGGAAGGGCTGATGTGGAGCAAGGCACTCATCTGTTGTGCTCTTATATGTGGTATGGAAATCAGGGTCATGGAAATTGCTGCTGTGTTGCTGGTAGAGGGAGTGTAGCTGGAACTTCAGGACAGAGTCCACTGTTTGACTCAGTCTACCCGAAAATAAAGTTTGCTATTAAGAGAAGTCTTCTAGGGGCACCTGGGTGGCTTAGTCAGTTAAGTGTCTGCCTTCGGCTCAGGTCATGATCCCAGGGTTCTGGGATCAAGCCCCACGTCGGGAATCCCTGCTCAGTGGGGAGTCTGCTTCTTTCTCTGTCCCTCCTTGCTCATGCTTGCTCTCTCTCTCAAATAAGTAAAAATCTTAAAAAAAAAAAAAAGATAAGTCTTCTAGCCCCTTGGGAGTAGGAGAGAGGTAAGAGAGATTTGGAATCTGATGGAAAATATTCTTGGGGGAACAAGTAATATGTCCTTATTTGTAGATAACCACAAAGGTTTAATTAGGTGGACCGTATGACAAAAACAAAAAAATTAACCTGGTAGATACTGTTAGCCTTTTCCACTTCCTCTACCTATGAAAGGAGAAGAGATGTTATGTTTTGTTTTGTTTTGTTTTTTGCTTCACTGTCCCAGAACCTGGGATTTCGTTCTGATCAATGTTTGGGGTATACTATTTGGAGGAGCTCCCAAAGTCTAAATTGATATCCAAGACACAGGGCAGGGAGCTATTCAGGAAGAAAAATAGATTGAGATGTAAGGGATGCCGAGAGAAATAAAGCAGTAGTATGGACTAGAGTTTTAAGGGTAGAGAAGATGATTGCAAGGGAGAGAGAAGAGTGATTACTGAGCAGCTGTTATGAAGACTTAAGGGATAACAATGGAAAAAGAGGGTCTTAAGGATATTTGTTATCTCTTTGAAAAATTTCAGTAAAAATTTAAGGTGTTTTTAAGTGTATCTTTGAATTTTGGATTTCTGTTTCTGTTGGATACAGCACTGATCTAAGACTAGCCATGAGAATGGTTCAGCCTTGTTTCACCATCTAATGGGGAGTCACAATGAAGCCATTGAAACCACTGGCAGATAGAGTGATGGAATGTGAGGTGCAGACCGTGTTTCCAGAGACCAGACAAAGCAGGAATTAATATGGACTGTGGTTGTTGGTGAAGGTTTCAAAGAGTTTAATGGAATGTAGCTGGGAGTCAGATCTCAAAAAATATATAGAATTTGCATAGATGAAGAGAAAGAAGGACATTTTGGCCAGTGGAAATTTGCCTAAGTTAAGGCATGAGGTATGAATGATCATTGTATCTAAGAGGGGCTAGCAGAAGTTTAGCCTAAGAGGAAGAGAAACAAGAGTGATGTGTAGTAACTGGAAATTAGAATGTATCAGTAAAATGGGGTCAGGTTATGGAGGGTTTTAGGGGCTACACCAAAGAGGCTGTATGAAATTTACAAAGGGATAACATGTATTCTGTAGAGTGATGAAAACTAGAGTTTTAAAAAGATTCATCTGGAGGAAGTGATTGAAATGGAAGGAGCCTGGAGACTTTGTTTTAAATCCATGTGTGTGAGGCATTTAGGGCTTGGACTTGGTGGAGAGGAAATGTTGAAAGGACAAATCATAGGACTTGCAACTAATTAGATGTTCAGGACAGATGTGAGATCAGATTCAAATATTCTAATTTTTCTGGTCTAAAGGTTTTGAATAACTATGGCTTCATTCTTTCATTTGTCAACTTAATATTTTTTTCACTCATTCAGTGATTATTTTTTGATATGTAATATAGTTTTCATACTGGAATACATGAAAAAACATTGAAAAACGTTGAAAACTTGTTGACTTTTTGGAGCTTACATTCAAGAGAGGAAGACACAGATAGTAAAAATGTAAAAACTAAAATATATAGCATATGAACTGGTGGTAAGTTCTTTAAAGAAAAATGAAGCAGGGAAGGGGGAATGAGTTGTGGGTAGTGAAAAGGTTACAGTGATAAATAATTGAAGTGGGGGTGTTGGAAAAAGAACTAGTTGTCAGGGCAATATGGTATTTGGACATATCAGTGGCATTATTTTCTGAGAAATGTAGGCAAATAATTCTTATGGAATATTAGGATTGGGAATGTATATTGGGGGGCCACCATAGCTATAGTAAGTGAAGTTCTTATCCAACCCTTAAAGAAGCAGGAACTGATGAAAGCCTGACTTCTCAACCCTGAAAGCTGCCCATATTTTAAGAGAATTTCTTGGGAAAATGAAGATGACCCAAAGAAGGAAGAGCAGGATTCATGATGTCATGAGGGTTAGAAAAAAAGGCAGGAAAGGAAGAGAACTTGATTCTTAAGGATGTTTTTATTCTTGTATAGGTGATAACTGAAAGGTATAAGCTTGTCAATAATGTCTTCCCATACCCACAGTCTTAATCATCCTCTGGTAATGTCTTAAGACTGTTTCTACAAGTATCTGGAAACTTGCTTATTGGAAGGGCAAAGAACCACTTTGTTGCCCAGAAATGAAAAACCAAAGTAAAATTTATTTTTCTCTTAACACCAAATGAACCATTAAAATTACAGTTTCCCAAATAATGAGTGCCTTATGAGTATTAAAGACTTTGTAGAAGTGTTTATTTCACAACTAATGTATCTACTCACCTTGTATAAAGCTATTGTGTCCCTCTATGCCACAGCCCCTGATCTTGGGGTATTATACTCTAGCACGAACAATGCCAATGTGGCAGGGCATGAAGGCCCTTTAGACAGGGAAAAGCCAGTAAGCAAATATAATATCTGAAACAAAAAGTAAACAAATAAGTGACTAATGCTCTGGTCTGAAGGGAATGGCTCACCAATTAGGCAATGGCTCCTCATCATTTTACAAGGTAATGTTACTAATCCCTTCCTATAAAGTCAAGGCTGCTAATGTACCTGGTATTTATTTCTTTCACATTAGAATCTTTTTCTTTTTAATTTAAAAGGTTGCTAAGGTAGACAAATGAAGAAAAGAATGCTCTGAGACTCTGAGGTATTGAATTATGAGTCTTAGTCCGTGAATTGTAAAGGCATCCTCTGCTGACACTCTTGTGTGAACTTGCAGGCTGGTATGATAAACAATGGTGAAGCAACAACAACGTAATTCAGGAGACTTTTAAATGATTGTGACTTACATCTCACATTACAAAAACTGAAATATCGATGATCTCTTGTGAATTAGTATGTATTTGACGATGGAATTTAATAAGAAAGAAAGGAATACCATTTAATATTGTCCAAAAGTCCCTGAGACACTAATTTAAGAAGTTAATTGACTACCTCTTTGTTCTGTTTGTTAACTTGTAGGGAAATGATAGCCGTGATTGCAACAAAAATTTCTTCTCTTACAATAATGCCCCGTGAAATCCTTAGAGCTAAACATACTTGTTTCCATTCTTAAGTTACACAGACCATCTTTCAGTAATGGAAAGAAACAAGCAATCATCTTTAGTTTTGATGCTCATGAATTATGACTCACCCCCACATTGGAACCTGGAATAGTTGAATAGTATTATCCTTGACTTGCAAGCTCAGGTTTTGCTATTGGAAGCAATTGCTTCCATTCCCACCTTCTTTTCTGCTCTTTTCTCTGTAAAGTTCAGGACTAAAAGGAGTAAACATTTTTAACTTGAACATTTTTTTTTTTTTGCTTTACTATAGATAGTAAGCATAACATCACCATTCATGATCTGATAATGACAGAAGTTTGAAGACAATGTGATGTCGATTTTAGTTACCTGTTTTTTGTCAGACTAGATATTGCTGTTACTAAAGTTGGTTTGCTTTTGTTTTTCTTTGTTGTTTCCTTTGTTGTGAAAAAGGGATGCTTTTATAAAATATTTAAAAATATTAAAAATTGACATATATCAACTTAGTACCATTCTCAGTATAATATTTAAAAAAGCTTAAATATTGTTTTAGATCTAGAGTTCTGTAAAGTCAAGGAAACAGTAGTTAAATTGATTTTCATAATCCTTCCACAGGATCATCTGGAATGTATTAAATACATCTTCCCTTTACCTTACCATAAAATCTAAGGGGAAATAAATATTTTTACAGAAGTGAATCATTTTTATTTGAAGTTAGTGAAATTGAGGGCACATTCAGATTTCTTTCTTTGTTAAAGTAACTCCAACGATACTTTACTGCATGGTTTACTCTGGCCAAATAAGAGAAATTGGGACCAAGATTCCAGAAAAGTATGTGTAGTGTACAATGTCTGTGTTCGGCTATGCTTTGAAAGACTGAAAAAAACTTTACATATATTTTAACATATCACATATCTTTACATATTATTAACATCTTAAAAAGCTGGACATAAAATGAAATGTGTAAAAGCCAACATTATGTCATGAGGAGCAGAAAAGAGAAGAAGCAGACTTATATGCTTTATACCAAAATTGTTTAAAAAAACAACAACTAAGAGTGTGGCTTGCAGCCATAGGTGTAAAATAGATTATAAATTAATTTGGAAGCAGGTGTTTCCATGGTTGTGGGAAAAACAATGCCAACTGAACATTTCCATAGCATTAACAGAGCAGACTGTGGTTATGCTTACAACAGGCAAGAAAGAGAAATAAGATCATAATGCTGGAACATATTCCTCACTTTCTGAAACAAAACCTGGAGCCATAAATGCTGCAGCTGGAAGAGTTTTGTAGGAGTTTTGATCTTGGTGGGTGAATTCGGCATTAACATCTTTAACTCAGATGCATAGCTTGCAGTAAAATCCATATCCACAAGGTATTTTCTATTCCCAACTGTGAAGTTTCTGTTCTTTCTTTTTCTTTTAAAAGGAAATAAACAAAGACCAAAAATTATTGTATTTGTTAAACTTCAATTTATCATTTCTTGGAGCAAGTAAAGTTGCAAAACAGAAATTCTCAAGCTAGCCATATACATAGTTACGGCATTATTATATTTTATACTCACTGGCACAGAATCCCATTCCATTAGTGAGCTGTGTTGAAGAACAACAGTGTCTATGCTTTCATGGGTGATATTTTCCTCTGATAAGAGTTGTGTTTCTACTTGATTATAGATTTTCAAATACTAGTTTTCCTACACCCAATTCTAGCAATTCCCCAGCTTATTTTCATTTTAGGGCAAGGAAAAAATCTAACATAGGACTCATTTGTCATTTAATCCCTATCCTTTGCTGAATGACAACTGTGATGCCTTTCCATTCTACTCCATAGAACTTGGATACGTTGTGGAATACATATATACAAATTAAAGTGAAAAAGTGACCTGACCTCCTAATAGCCACTTACTTCATTATTAATAAGAGTGTAATATAGTACAGTTGACTTCATAATTAAAATATATAAATAGATATACACATTTAATATAAAATATATATTTGAATATATGCTTATTAATACTGAAGATATAAAGAAATAAATACAAACAGTTGATCTTGTTATGTTTTGGTGGCAACTTCAATCTCTGCTTATATTTTTATCAACTTTAAACTACTAGGCAAGACAATAGGATCCAACAATACATTAAAAGGATTATTCACCACGACCAAGTGGGATTTATTCCTGGGCTGCAACGTTGGTTCAACATCCACAAATCAATCAATGTGATACACTACATTAATAAAAGAAAGGACAGAACCACATGGTCCTCTCAATAGATGCAGAAAAAGCATTTGACAAAGTACAGCCTCCTTTCTTGACTAAAACTCTTCACAGGGTAGGGGTAGAGGGTACATACCTTAATATCATAAAAGCCATCTATGAAGAGCCCACAGTGAATATCATTCTCAATGGGGAAAAACTGAGAACTTTCCCCCTAAGGTCAGGAACATGGCAGGGATGTCACTATCACCACTGCTGTTCAACATAGTACTAGAAGTCCTAGCCTCAGCAATTAGACAACAAAAAGAAATGAAAGGCACCTGAATCAGCACAGAAGTCAAACTCTCATTCTTTGCAGATGATATGATACTTTTTGTGGAAAACCCAAAAGACTCCACCCCAAAACTGCTAGAACTCATATAGGATTTCAGTAAAGTTGCAAGATATAAAATCAATGCACAGAAATCAGTTGCATTTCCATACACCAACAACGAGACAGAAGAAGAGAAATTAAGGCATCAATCCCAATTTACAATTGCACCAAAACCCATAAGATACCTAGGAATAAATCTAACCAAAGAAGCAAAGTATCTGTACTCAGAAAACTATAGAAAGAAATTGAAGGGGCGCCTGGGTGGCGCAGTCGTTAAGCGTCTGCCTTCGGCTCAGGGCGTGATCCCGGCGTTCCGGGATCGAGTCCCACATCGGGCTCCTCTGCTATGAGCCTGCTTCTTCCTCTCCCACTCCCCCTGCTTGTGTTCCCTCTCTCGCTGGCTGTCTCTCTCTCTGTCAAATAAATAAATAAATCTTTAAAAAAAAAAAAAGAAATTGAGGAAGACACAGAAATGGAAAAACATTCCATGCTCTTGGATTGGAAGAACAAATATTGTGAAAATGTCTATGCTACCTAGGGCAGTCTACACATTCAGTGCAGTCCCTATCAAGATACCAGCAACTTTTTTCACAGGGCAGGAACAAATAATCCTGAAATTTGTATGGAACCAGAAAAGACCCCGAATAGCCAGAGGAATGTTGAAAAGGAAAACCAAAGCTGGTGGCATCACAACTCCGGACTTCAAGCTGTATTACAAAGCTGTCATCATCAAGACAGTATGGGACTGGCACGAAAACAGACCCATAGATCGATCAGTGGAACAGAATAGAAAACCCAGAAATGGACCCTCAACTCTATGGTCAACTAATCTTCGTTAAGGCAGGAAAGAATATCCAATGGAGAAAACGCAGTCTCTTCAACAAATGGTGCTGGGAAAATTGGACAGTCACATGCAGAAGAATGAAACTGGACCATTTCCTTACACCATACACAAAAATAGACTCAAAATGGATGAAAGACCTAAATGTAAGACAGGAATCTATCAAAATCCCAGAGGAGAACACAGGCAGCGACCTCTTTGACCTCAGCGGCAGCAACTTCTTGGTAGACACATTGCCAAGGCAAGGGAAACTGTTGGGACTTCATCAAGGCAAAAAGCTTTAGCACGGCAAAGGAAGCTGTCAACAAAACCAAAGGACAACTGACAGGATGGGAGAAGATATCTGCAAATGACATATCAGATAAAGGGCTAGTATCCAAAATCTATAAAGAACTTAGCAAACTCAACACCCAAGGAACAAATAATCCAATCAAGAAACGGGGAGAAGACATGAACAGACATTTCTCGCAAAGAAGACATCCAAATGGCGAACAGACACATGAAAAAGTGCTCCACATCACTCAGCATCAGGGAAGTACAAATCAAAACCACAATGAGATACCACCTCACACCAGTCAGGATGGCTAAAACGAACAAGTCAGGCCCTGGCAGATGTTGATGAGGATGTGGAGAAAGGGGGACCCTCCTACACTGTTGGTGGAAATATAAGCTGGTGCAGCCACTCTGGAAATATAAGCTGGTGCAGCCACTCTGGAAATATAAGCTGGTGCAGCCACTCTGGAAATATAAGCTGGTGCAGCCACTCTGGAAATATAAGCTGGTGCAGCCACTCTGGAAATATAAGCTGGTGCAGCCACTCTGGAAATATAAGCTGGTGCAGCCACTCTGGAAATATAAGCTGGTGCAGCCACTCTGGAAATATAAGCTGGTGCAGCCACTCTGGAAATATAAGCTGGTGCAGCCACTCTGGAAATATAAGCTGGTGCAGCCACTCTGGAAATATAAGCTGGTGCAGCCACTCTGGAAATATAAGCTGGTGCAGCCACTCTGGAAATATAAGCTGGTGCAGCCACTCTGGAAAAGTTCCTCAAAAAGTTGAAAATAGAGTTACCTTACGACCCAGCAATTGCACTACTGGATATTTATCCCAAAGATACAAATGTAGTAATCCGAGGGGGCACGCGCACCCCAATGTTTATAGCAGCAATGTCCACAATAGCCAAACTATGGAAAGAGCCCAGATGTCCATCGACAGATGAATGGATAAAGAAGATGTGGTATATATATATACACAATGGAATATTATGCAGCCATCAAAAAATGGAATCTTGCCATTTGCAATGGCATGGATGGAACTAGAGGGTATTATGCTAAGAGAAATAAGTCAATCAGAGAAAGACAATTATCATATGATCTCACTGATACGTGGAATTTGAGAAACAAGGCAGGGGATCATAGGGGAAGAGAGGAAAAAATGAAACAAGATGAATCCAAAGAGGGAGACAAACCATAAGAGACTCTTAATCTCAGGAAACAAACTGAGGGTTGCTGGAGTGGAGAGGGGTGGGAGGGATGGGGTGGCTTGGTGATGGACATTGGGGAGGGTATGTGTTGTGGTGAGCGCTATATTGTGTAAGACTGATGAATCACAGACCTATACCCCTGAAATAAATAATACATTATATATCTGTATATACATATACATATATTTAAAAAATATATATGTATATACATATATATAAATATATATGTATATGTATATACAGATATATATAAATATATATAAAACACCTACTAGGCAAGAAATAAATAAATGAATCATGTATCGAACAATTATTTCCCACCATCCCCCTCAAATTGAGTAATCATCTACTGAATTGCCTGGTTATTTAGGTTTGGTTGAATCATATGGCATTGTTATTTACACAGGAGAAAAAGAGTTGAATATTAGCAATGTCATATGGTTCAGCCAAATGATTCAGGTTCAGTCACCAGTCATGTATTTTCCTTTGCTGGTTCTAGCTAAAAATATTTGTATCAGAAATCTTTCCCCCATGCACTTCCATTGGAGGGATTCAGCTTTCCCCCACTAATTTACCATGTGCCCTTGTTTTCTCTTCAAGGGGTCCATTTTCTCTGCCTTCATATTCTTTTCTTTTTCTTCTGCTGTTCCTGGGAGAGAGACAGAGAGATACAGAGAGAGAGAGACGATAGACAGATGGAGAGAGGGTGAGAGAGAGAGAGAGAGAAGGAATAGAGAAAAATGGGGTCTGATCTTCCCCGTGAAACTGTTCTCAAATCCTCCTAAAGGTTCTAAACTCAAAAAATGTTTGGGTGTGAGTAGATTTTTGTAGAAACCAGTAAACAGACTGGGTTTCCTGCCTAGACTGATGTGTGGGAGTATAGAGGCAGAGCCCAAGGAAACCAGTCTGGAGCACTCATAAGAGTCACGGGGATGACTCTGCCTTTCACAATCCTATAGAATTTAGGTTTTTCCAAGTTTAAATAGATCTCCAAGTTCCCTACTTGATATCTGTTTCATTTTGGGGTCCTGTCCAATATGATTTGAATTAAGGGGCAGACCTAAACCAAGAGTATGGCCTTAAAATGACCTCTAAACTGTAGGGTGCATTGTATAGGGAGATGAGGGGTTTGTTGGGTTGGCTAAAAATCTTGATGATTTTGGAAGTTCCATTTAAATTTAGAGCAAAGTTGTGGAAACCATTCTGAGATAAGCAATATAGCCTTTGGGGGAAACTGCACTATTTAATATTAGCTGTTTCAGAAAGAAGCCAGGTATATGCTGAATTACAAACAAGATGGGTGGTAACTGCTGTCAGTCTAAGAGACATAAGGGCATACTTAGGACTTCCTGGTATGCAGTGTGGTTTTGTGAATGGAGAGAAGAGACATTTTGTGGCAAACTCCAACCAATAGGAAAAACCATTGCTCTTCCAGAAATTAAGTACAGGAAATATGAAAGAAGCCAGAGATGTGGACTACTCCAGCACCATGAGCAAAGGTGCCCATATGAACACTTAACGTTTTTTGCATGTGGATGAGGCCCTAGAAGAAAGAGCTGCAGAAGGCAGGATGCCCACTTAACAATATCCCTTCCAGGGTGGTCTCTGACTCTGAGGATGAAGAAAATGTGGCACAGGGTTTAGACTGGGAGTTTCACCCCCTTCCTGGGGCTCCCTTAAGCCTGCGTTGTTGACTGTATTAACAATAGTGCTGTATTCACAGACTTCTCTCTGGTTCTTTGGAGACCTTTGCTGCCAGAAAGGGCCTTGTGCTTTGCTCTCAGTGGGAGAGACCCTTCAAGTAAATGAAGAGGCAAAGCCAGAAGAGGATTCCAACAGGATCTTTAGAGCTGGATTTCTCTAAGGCCATAGCAGAAGAATGGAGGCTGCTAAGGCTGTGGGGTGAAGAAGGTCTGTGGTATGGAGGGGGACTGTGAGCTAGGTAATCCACATGCTGCATCTTCTCCTTTTTCTGGGAGGAGAAGTTGGTAAAAGCTGTAAAGATTGCTAATATTCCCCTTCTTTCCTTCACTTAGGGGAAATTTGAAAAATATAGAGAAAGTTAAATTCACTAGAGTTCACTTAGTTGGGTAAGCATCCTGTTTAGGAAAATGCTTGGGGTATAGAAAGAGATTTCAAGGATATGGATGGAACTCTTTTGACCTAGACAAGCATTCACTTCTTGGAGAGGAGGAAAGGAGAGACTGGTACTGGTGGACCCACCCAGATGATGGAACGTCACATGCTCTATAATGCAATCTCTCTTCCTGACTTTAAATTTGTAATCAAGGTAATAAATTCAAGAAATGCTTGAGTATGAGTGGATTTTGGTGGAAGCCAATAAAGAGGCTCCATGTGGAGTCATGGGAGTGTATGGATGGGAGAGCATGAGGCCAGGGAGAAGGATGCGAAACTTGGACATCACCCAGAGAGTTCTGCACTCTCATAGGCTGTGTAATTGACAGCCAAGTTTAACCAGATCTGTGAAGGATATGTGTGTGTGTGTGTGTGTGTGTGTGTGTGTGGTCACCTAGCTGAATAAAAGGAGTCATGTCTTCCTGGAATCTTCCTGCTCCAGGACTGTATGTTTCCATGACAGCACTTTATACACTGTATTGTAATTACAGTCCCACTGACTTTTTTTCCCCCCAGGCACAGACACTTCAAATCCACCAAGCTATCAGTATTCTCCCATTCAAAGACTCCCTTGTCTCTCTGTTTCCATAGGAAGTGCATGTAGATGAGGCAAAATTCTTTCAAATAATATCAACCTTGTCCCCATCAGATGGATCTAATAAGACCAGAAAAAAAAAAAAAAAAAGATCAGGGAATCCCCTTGTAAATCCCATGTGACTGCCATACTCATTTCTGCCTTCACATTTTTGTTTATTTTAGCCTGCCTAAATGCCTTTCTTTATTTTACTTTAAAGATTTTTATTTATTTATTTGAGAGACAGAGATAGCAAGAGAGAACACGAGTGGGGAGGAAAGGGAGAAGCAGGCTCCCCGATGAGCAGGGAGCCCGACATGGGGTGGGGGGCTCGATCCCAGGATCCTGGGATCATGACCTGAGCCAAAGGCAGACCCCAGGCACCCCCCTAAGTGTCTTTCTTCTGTTCAAATCTTAGCTATCCTTCAAGGCCTACCTAAAGCTATAAATCCTGAACTTTTCTCTAACCCTTCTAGTCCTTGTTGATCTCCTTTCTAGCATTAATCCTGTCTAACTCCACTGCACTCCTCTTTGAGGATGAGGCATGTTTTGTACTTCTGAAACCTCCAAAATGCCTAGCACAATGCTGAGTGCATAGTAAACATTTCATTTAAACATGCGTTGCTAGCTATGTGCAAGTATCATCTACTGATTAAAAATGTAAACCCCTGGAGGGCAGGGCCTAGGGCTTGCAGGTGCTTTTTGTTTGTTTGTTTTTGTTGTTGTTGTTTTTCACAGAGCTTCACATATTTTCGTCTATTTAATTATATTAAACGATGAGGACCATGAAAGCACTAGAAACCTCATTAAAATTCTCAATGGGATGCATGCTTGCTCTGATAATTTATGATGGGTATGAAACAGCAAGGAGCTGTTCTGTAGGTGTATTCCTAGTGGCCAGGAGAACAGTTATTATAGTTATTACCTACTGAGATTTTAACTGATTTTCCTTTGTGCAAATATTTCTGTAAGGCTTCTTAAAGGACCCAATATTTTGACTTTGAATTCATCTGTATTGAATAATGAATTATTATTACTAGAAGAGAGATAAGAGCAAAGTATAAGTAGAAAATTAGCAACCATTGATCCATAGTAAGACTGGAAAATGGAATTAGGCCAGAGTCTCTTTACTCAAAGAACTCATACCTTCCTTAAAGCCTTGTGTTATTAGTAATAATAATAAAAAACTTTGTCAGCTACTTGGATCCAGAGAGCATTCCAAGACCAACAGAAATGGTTTCAGGGAGCCAAGTGTTCAGGGTTTCCATAATTGCTAAACACTGTACTTCTCAACTTTCATAAGACAAACCCATCTTCAAAATTTATTTATGAGATGAATAATTGAGCCTAAAAATTTGATTCTGACATTTCCTGTCCCTCTTGTGGACCTCTGAAGAGTTGTCTTAATCACGTTTTCAGTGGTGTCCAAGAATGACATTCTTCTGATGACTTTTAAGCAGAAACCACATAAATTTTTTTAGCATTAAGCGATAGACTCAATTTTGGTAACCATTCCCCTTGGGGCATGCAGTTGTACCTCTTTCACTTGAGAAGTAGGTGCTACAGAAAGGGAGGAATCACACCCTTCCCCCAGTCTTCCTCCATGCCACCAATACCGTAGAAGATTTGACTTCATGAAAAGCCTTTCTGTATCATAGACAAAGGATATTCTTTTTCATCCCTGTAAAAGTTATCTTTCCCAGGGAGTCACATAGAGAAGGGTTGGGTGAGGCAAGAATGAACTGACTCATTGATATATCTCCCATGAACTCTCTGGATTGCTTTAGAGGGATGAAATTGAGCAGTTGAACCACTGTCTAAATTCCAAGGCAGGGAACTGGCTTAAGAACAACAAACACAGTTCAGGCCTGTGTAAAATAGAGGGCTTTCTAGGGGATCAGAAAAAACCTGTTTTGCACAGGTGCTACTCTAATTGTGATCCAGAGCTATGGAGAATTTCACAGTGTGCTGCAGTTCCTGCATTGTGACCACAGCTGCTATAATTCAGGCCCCTCCCCCACCCTGTGTGGTGGTCTTGCATTGTTACGTAGGTCCATAATAGGATGCACATAGAAACATAAAACAAGATATTAAGACTTGTGCCTGGTTCCAGTGAGTGGGGGTGGCTTTGCTCCCACAGTTAGGTTTTGTTTAATAGGGCTTTGGAGAGGCAAATGTACACATTGAAAATTTCTTCCAATATACAGAACCACTTGTTTTAGTGGTTATCAAGTAAAGATTGCACATGCTTTTATTTTAAGATCAAGTAGAAGGCCAAATGAAAGAAAAAGACCTCTGGTATTCCAGAGACTTGACACCTACGCCGACAGGATATGTTTCTGTTAATAGTGTTTTTTTGGTATTAGCACCTTTAAAAAGTGGTTAGGTCCTGGTAGTCTTTTGTATACAAAATGTTATATACTATGATTGATTCTGGAGATAGGAATAGAAAGTGTCCATTTATTTTCATTAATGGATTCACTTGATTAAACACGGGTCATTTAAGTGGTCTGCGTTTAAACTGGTGGCTGTGGGAGTACCTGGGTGGCTCAGTCAAGTGTCTGACTTCAGCCCAAGTCATGATCTCAGGGTCCTGTGATCAAGCCCCATGTTGAGCCCCATGTCAAGCCCCACATCAAGCTCCACATCAAGCCCCACACTGGGTTCTGTGCTCATCGGGGAGTCTGCTTGTCCCTCTGTCCCTTCTCTGCCTCATGCATGCTCTCTTTCTCTCTCTCTCTTTAATAAATAAAATCTTAAAAAAAAAACCTAGTGGTTGTGGGTGTCCTTGGGGGTTGTTATCTTGTACAGTGTTGGCACAATATTATGAAACATGGGGCTCAGTAGAGTAGATAAGGTTTTTTTTTTAAAGATTTTATTTATTTATTTGAGAGAGAGAGAGAGAGAGAGAATGAATGGGGGGGAGGGGCAGAGGGAGAGGGAGAAGCCGAGTCCCTGCTGAGCAAGGAGCCCTACATGGGGCTTGATCCCAGGACCCTGAGATCACCACCCGAGCATAAAGCAGATGTTCAACCATCTGAGCCACCAAGGCACCCATTTTGTTTTGTTTTGTTTTGTTTTGTTTTGTTTTTAAAAGATTTATCTATTTGAGAGAGAGAAAGAGAGCGAGGTGGGGAGGGGCAAAGGGAGAGGGATAGAAAAACTTTAGCAGACCGTGCTCAGGACAGAGCCCAACTCAGGGCTCAGCTTAATGACCCTGAGATCAGGACCTGAACCAAAATCAGGAGTTGGATGGTTAACTGACTGTGCCACCTAGGCGCCTGATAGAGTGGACTAGTGTTTAAGATTGTATGTTTGGTGTACTGTACTTTCCGGGATGAGAAAATAAAGGACTTCATCTCTATGAAATTTATCTTTGAAAAATATCAGCAAATAACTTTTCCTTAGTTATTCAGAACTCCTTTTTGAAATATCGATGTGATTACTTTTTAATTTTGAAAATTTTGTCACCTTAATCTAGGGCACAGATCTCCACTCTTAAACTGTTTTGAGCATTCCTCCTTTCCCAACTTTTTTTTTTTTTGGCAAATATTTTATTTATTTATTTGATAGAGAGACAGCCAGCGAGAGAGGGAACACAGGCAGGGGGAGTGGGAGAGGAAGAAGCAGGCTCCCAGCGGAGGAGCCTGATGTGCGGCTCGATCCCAGGACTCTGGGATCACGCCCTGAGCCAAAGGCAGACGGTTAATGACTGAGCCACCCAGGCGCCCCTCCTTTCCCAACTTTCTATAGGACTTTTATTTTGTCACTCAACTCTGTATCAATTGCTTTACTGTCACTTTCTCACATAGCTATATTTCAATGCTTTTTCCTTTCTGTACCCATAATACCATATATATTTTTTGGTCAAGGGATTGTAAATTATTCAAAGGTTAGGGACCATGGCATACTTATCTTTGTATCTCTGTTAATCTGAATGCATTTATTAACTCAAAGATTATTCTCCATCTCTTCTTTCACAAACCTTTGTTTCCTTTTTTTAAATACACTCTTCTTTTGTCATCCCACTAAGAGATATACTTTGTTAATAACTTTAATGCAGTGGTCCTCAACCTTAGGATTACATGGAGAGCTTTAAAAAAGTACTGATACTTGGGTCCCCTCCCCAGAAATTCTGATTCTTTTGGTCTGTAGCGTGGCCTGGGCTTTAAGGTTTTTAAAAGCTCCCTACATGATTCTAATATGCAGTCAAGGTTAAGGACCACTGCTCTAGTGCCATATCAATTTCAGACGTGAGTTTATTTGGCTTTGCACTCTGCAAATGTGTAGCAATTTAATTTTGCAACGATGTTTACTTATGATGATGTTTACGACGGTGGCGACCATAACAACTAAAAGTTATTGAGTACTTCTTAAATGCCAGGCCACTACACACTTTATAATTTATTTTACTTTAACAAAAGTAGTAAGAGGTAAGAAGAAGAAATTTAGGCATAGGGAGGTTAAGTAAATAGTATTAAGTCACATAGCTAGTAAATGACAGAGCTGAGATTCATACCCAGGCAGGCTAACTTCAGAGCCCACATTCCCTACTGCAACATTATGCTATTGTCAGTCACACCTTCTTGGGACAGTGACTCCTGATTAATGGGGTTTTCCAATTACCAGAAAAAAATTGCTAGCCAGTCATATAGTATTTCCCCTGTTGCCTTCATCTGTACAGCTCTGCACTGAGTGGTATGATGAGGAAGAAATTTCTTTTAAAGAGAGAACAGACAGATCAAAATACACAAGAAAACATGCCCCAGAACCAGGGAAACATCTAATCCAGTGTTCTCAATCATGGCACTTTTGACCAGTAGCAACCCCTTTCTGGATGTGACAATCAAAAATGTTTCCAGACATTGCCAAATGTCCCTCATCAAGAATCACCACTCTAATCAAATAGCTTTCAAGCCAGTAATAGTAATTAAACTTAAAGTAGTAAGATGTTTTGATTGATAGTGACACTTTTTTTCAAAACAAACATATCATGGTTTATTTATTCAAATGAGTGTTTCTATCCAAGTAATCAACTTGGAACTCTTATTTATTCCAACGAGATAATTTAGAGCCAAGTCTGGTGAGCAAGGTGTGTTGATGAAGATGAACTGTAGATTTTGTAACTCTAACAACATGGTCTTTCTTGTATGACTCATGAATTGTCTTGGAGATTGTCTTCGACAGCCATTAAACAAGAAGAGTTCAAACTAATGTTCTGATTAGTGATGTTATTTACAGAAGCCCTTCCAGAATTTCTCCTCTGAAGTACAATACTATATAACAATATAATGCTTATTTTTGTTTGAAATAAACTCTATGTACTAAGAATTTTCATTAGTGAGCAAGTCCTACTACCAGAAAAAAGTGGTAAGCCTTCCTAAGGAGGTTGGTTTTTATTTTTTTATTTTATTTTATTTTATTTTTTTTTAAAGATTTTACTTATTTATTTGACAGAGATAGAGACAGCCAGCGAGAGAGGGAACACAGGCAGGGGGAGTGGGAGAGGAAGAAGCAGGCTCCCAGCAGAGGAGCCTGATGCGGGGCTCGATCCCAGAACGCCGGGATCACGCCCTGAGCCGAAGGCAGACACTTAACGACTGAGCCACCCAGGCGCCCCTAGTTTTTATTTTTTTTTTAATTTTATTTATTTTTAAAGTAGTCTCTGTACCTAGTGTGGGGCTCGAACTTATAGCCCCAAGATCAAGAGTTGGATGCTCCTTTTTCTTTCTTTCTTCCTTGTTTATTTATTTTTAATTTTTTATTATGTTATGTTAGTCACCATACAGTACATCCTTAGTTTTTGATGCAGTGTTCCATGATTCATTGTTTGCGTATAACACCCAGTGCTCCATGCAATATGTGCCCTCCTTAATACCCATCACCGGCCTATCCAATCCCCCACCCCCCTCCCCTCTGAAACCCTCAGTTTGTTTCCCAGAGTCCATAGTCTCTTGTGGTTCATAAGGGTTGGATGCTCTTCTGACGGAGCCAGCCAGGCATCCCCTAAGGGAGTTCGTTTTGAAAAGGGAAAAGCCAAGGACTAGCTGCGAAAAGTTGGGAAATCAATGCAGGTGGGGGCGATAATTTGTGCAAAGCTTGGAGGTGGGAGGGAGTTCCTCATGAATTAGGGATGGTAAGCAGGTGCACTTAACTAGATTGAAGAACCTGAGTCTAGGACTATAGGTCTCAATCCTTGCTATGTGGCAGCCTCACCTGAGAAGTTTAAAAAAACCATAGCTGCTTCAGTCCTATGTAAGGCTCTCTGGGGGTGGTGCCTTGAGCTTCTGTGTTTTGTTTTGAAAATCTTCTCAAGACATCTTAATGCATAGACATGTTTGTGAATCAATTTAATAAGACATAAACTTGGTTGAGTAAAGGTAGCTTGCAATCCATGTTTTCCATGACTCACAAAGCAATAGTGGGGCCAGGTCAGGCTGCTGAGCAGGGGAGTAATACCTCATGCAGTTTTGTAGCTACCAAGATGATAATACTGATTTAATATTAGAAAATCCAAAAGAGGGGCGCCTGGGTGGCGCAGTCGTTAAGCGTCTGCCTTCGGCTCAGGGCGTGATCCTGGCATTCTGGGATCGAGCCCCACATCAGGCTCCTCCACTGGGAGCCTGCTTCTTCCTCTCCCACTCCCCCTGCTTGTGTTCCCTCTCTCGCTGGCTGTCTCTCTCTGTCAAATAAATAAATAAATAAATAGATCTTAAAAAAAAAAAAAAAAAGAAAATCCAAAAGAGGTTAAATAACCTGTCTTAGTTCATCTAGCCAGTAATTGCAAAGCTAAGGAATAATTCCCTAGTCTTTCAATTTAAGTTCAATCTTTGTGCACAGGGGCAGACCAGAGAAGGAATTAAGGAATATGTTGGACAGCTGGAGTGGGAGAGAAGTTAGAATAATATGGAAGGTGTCTGTATGTTGAGAGGACCTTAGAGAGCAGAAGGGAAGAAAACTGAAAACTGAACACTGGCCATGTGCCAGGCTGTATCTCATTTAATCTTAACAATATCCCAACAGAGTAGTAGTGGCTTATACAAGGGTACTGAGGCTCAGAGTGGTCAATAATGTGCCCAATGTCACATAGACTGGAAGTGAGATATGGACTTAGACCTATGTCTGCTGGCCCCAGAGCTCATGCTCTTTTTACTACCTCATTTGGTCTTTTATCTGAGAGCAGTGGTTCTTTACTGAGCACGTTTTCTCCCGCAGGGACATCTGGCAATGTCTGGAGATGTTTTGGGTTGTCAAAGTTTCAGCGTAGTTTGGGACTACTACTGGTATGTAGTGGGTATAGGTCAGATACACTGCTCAACAATGCACTGAACAGCCACGAAGAGTTATCCAGCTCAAAATGGCGCTAGTGTTGAGGTCAAGAAACCTTGACCTTGAAGCATGGTTGTAGTTTTGAAGTTGTAAATGAAGGACAGCTTTATGGGTGAGATGATGAAATGGCTCCAAACATTCATGTATTAGTTAGGTGTCCAGTTAAATCGAGCTATGTTTCATCTTCCACCTGAGAGTTATTTGAGGCTGACATGTTGCTGTCGACATTGTAAATGTGGAAACTGACCTCCTCATGTCTTTTTTCTTTTTTTTTAAAGATTTTATTTATTTATTTGACAGAGATAGAGACAGCCAGCGAGAGAGGGAACACAAGCAGGGGGAGTGGGAGAGGAAGAAGCAGGCTCATAGTGGAGGAGCCCGATGTGGGGCTCGATCCCATAACGCCTGGATCACGCCCTGAGCCGAAGGCAGACGCCTAACCGCTGTGCCACCCAGGCGCCCCTGACCTTCTCATGTCTTAACTGTGCTTCTCTACACAAGCCTTCTACAAGATCCCAGATGGACTTACCACAAGAATAGCTTCTGTGCCAGTTCCTAACCACCTGTTAAGATGAGGAGGCTTTTGACCCCCTATTTTTCTTTCTTTTTTCTCTTGGTTTATTATTACTATTATTATTTTTCTGTTCTATAGCCGATTGAGTTCTTGGCAGATCTGTTAGACATTTGTTCCAAGTTTCTCATTTTGGGCCTTTTGTTTGAGGGCGGTGGATCCTTGTTTACCAGGACCCAAGTGAAAATGTCTAAGCCTAGAGGCCACAATAAGGCGGCCATTTTTAGTTACTTTCCACCTGGGCTGAATATGAGCCAGAAGATAAGAGGCAAAACATATCCCATTATCAGGGCCCTAAGCCATTGACTGCCCTGATTTCTCTCACGGATATTTTTGTTTCAGTGCCAGTAAGCCCACATACTCTGTTTGTGGTGGCTTGGAGCCAAAATCCAGGTGTGATATTCCAAAGCATTCTTGTAGAGGAGTTTTCAGCTGGTATTTTGTTTACCTGCATTTTTGGCCAGTCTCAATCCTTTGGGAGCCAAAAACTTACAGAACTGTAACATTTCTAGCACTTACCATACCTGTCTATAAAGTATGCATGAATACAGACTTTACACAATGTGTCTGTAGCCTTTGGTGACCCCTTCCTTGCCTTTATCTTTTTTCAGGAAATTCCAAGAGGCTGTGGAATCACCTCCTATCTAGCTACTGCTTATTGGAAATCTGGTACCCTCATAAAGTGCTCTGAGCACCCTGGCAGGAAAAAAGGCACTTTGTAAAATCGACGTATATTATTCTTGGGATTGCTTCCTATTTTTCAGTAGAAGACCCTTCTCCAATTTTCATCTTAAGATAGCACTGGAGGAAAATCATAATAAATATACTAGTCATAAATGAATTTTACCACTCTATTCATTCTAGGAAGAGACCTAAAAATAATTTAGATTTGAATTTTGGTGTGTTTGGCTTTGGGATCATAGTCATTCCCTAAACCCTCCTCTTTGGCTTCTTTGAGGCCTTTGTGTTATTGCTATCATTTGGGGGCTCAAATGTGTGTGTTCTGGCTGACTCTGTGACTTTCTTCTGTGCTCACCTCTGCTATTGCTCTAGGCCCATATCTCTGATGTCTGCCTTGGCCTCTCACTTGGCAGTGGGGCAGGTGGAGGGGCACAGGTCTGTAGACAGAGACTTACGGCAAAGGGTCTGCAGACAAGGTCTGTTCCTATTACTTTTATTGTCGACATGTAGACTCTTTCAGTCTTATTTCTGTCATCCCTAAAACGGGGATAATGCTCTCGGCTTCTTCATCCTACACATGAATTAAGAGGACTTTGCCTTGTTTACTAAATCTAAGACAATGCCTGGTGCCAGGTGCCTGGTAGCCACACAATAAATATTGCTGAAGGACTAGATAAACATCATGTAAAAGTCTCCAATTCTAAATGAATTTAAGGTACTGCTTTTTGGGAGAGGATGTTGCACTTTAATCTGTTTTTAGTACACAGAAGATAAAATTAAAATTTTGACATTATTTCTGCCCTGACTTGCTCCTGGCCCTGGGCCATGCAAGTATCAGAAGAGCACAAGGAATGAGATTATCATAGATCTCTTGATATCAGTAGTGAGGGGCCTTTCAGAGCTCAGCATGATTATAGTGGAAAATGCTTATTACTATTTATTATGCATTTTTAAAAAAGATTTTATTTATTTATTTGACAGAGAGAGACAGCCAGCGAGAGAGGGAACACAAGCAGGGGGAGTGGGAGAGGAAGAAGCAGGCTCCCAGCGGAGGAGCCCGATGTGGGGCTCGATCCCAGAACTCTGGGATCACGCCCTGAGCCGAAGGCAGACGCTTAACGAGTGAGCCACCCAGGCACCCCTATTATGCACTTTTTAAATGAAAATCATTGTATAGAGTCTTCATCTAGATTTTTTTGCACCTCAGTTTTTAAGATTTATATGATGAAGAGAATTAGATATAGGACGTAGGGTCTAACTAAGTCCACTGCATTGTATATTTCCTGGAGACTTTGAAGTAGGGAGAACCCTGGCCTTGCCTTGCAGTCAGGTGGAGTGAAGCCATCTACAGTCTATGCCTGTCTCTTGATTCATAAGCATCATATACACACCTTTGCACTTGCGCATGCATGCGTGCACACACACACACACACACACACACAATCAGGACAGTGGCAGCTCATTTGATGGCTAACTTTGATGCTGAAAAGTGCAACTTAAGTACTTGCTTGTGCCTTTAGTTAAGATTACTTGTTGCACTACTGAATTTCAGATAACTAGAACTTGCATATGTTTTCGTTTAAATATTCAGTGGTATTCCGTTTTGAACATCCTTGGGATTAAAAATTGAAATATTAGGATATCTTCTGCCATTAGTAATCTGCCTGATCCTTTAGCTAAAAACCTCAGGGCCACTTGAAACTTGGAATTTCTAGATTTGGCTTTTTAGTAATTTTATTTTTTTTAAAAGGTTTTATTTATTTATTTGACAGAGAGAGAGAGAGAGAAAGCACAAGCTGGTGGTAGTGGCAGAGGGAAAGGGAGAAGCAGGCTCCCCGCTGAGCAGGGAGCCTGATGGGGGGCTTGATCACAGGAACCCTGGGATCATGACCCGAGCTGAAGGGAGACACTTAACCGACTGAGCCACCCCAGCGCCCCTGGTTTTTTAGAAATTTTATATTTTATACTGTAGATTTTTAGAAAGGCAATAAGGTACATCTGTGTTGTGTGATACCCTTATTAGGGTCTGGACTGTCATCCATAGCCAATCAAATTTGTGTAATGAAATGTGTATTATACTGAGGGAGACAAATGGAGACTGGAAATAGCCTCATGGAAATTCAGGTCAGATTTTACAGTGAATGAGTTTGCATGAAGTCAGGTTTTGCACCTGAGTTTATGAAAAAAATCTTTTGGTTTTTAGAAAATTTTAGATACTTGGATTATGGAAAAAGTATCATAGACTGGTGTTTCAAAAACACAGTCAGCTTTATTTTTTGAAATTCCATTAAGAGAGAAACTTTGTTTTATCCAAAGCCTTGTGGAGGGAGATAGGTGGCTTGCCTTGAGGTCCTTTTTCCTCCATAGAAAAGTCTGTAGTGTTTCTGCTCACAGTCATTTGAAAATAAGCTCAATGTATTTCCTGGTGCCGGCTGTTAAAATGGCTTGGATTCCACTAGAGGGCAGTTGGTCCTTATCTCAGTGGACTTTATGGTTACCAGATCTAGTCATTACGTAATTGGGTACGTTTTGCCATTGCCCACCACTCATTTCTGTTTCTATTCCACACTTCTCTGTCCCACTTGATATCACCCACACATCTATCTATGTGTCAGTGATTTCCATGTTTCCATTTCCAGCCTACACTGCTTTTCTGAGTTCCTATTTAGGAACAACTCCTAGTTGGTTGTTTTAAAGATCTGGACATGTTGAAGATTGACCTCAAGAACTCCACTACCTGTTCTCCACACCCAGTTCTCTTCTTGTGCTCCTTGGCTCACGGAAAGCCACTACTATCTATTTGCTTCTGCAAGCTGTGGAACCTAGGCTTGCTTCATCCTTGACACTCTCTTTTCCTATATAATTCCTTACTGAATCCTTTCTGTTTTACTTTCCAAATATTTCTCATAGTCTGTCTACTTTTCTGTGTCTCCTAGCTACCACCTTCTTTTACTTGGCTACTAGCCACCTAACTGGTCTCCTAGCTCTAGGCATGCCTTCTTCCAAATTTCTCTTTTACCTCTGCTTCTCCTGCTACCAACACTAGACCTTTCAGTCACTCTCATTTTCCATCTGCACACTTGTAAGTCTCTATCCACTATGAAATACTGTTTTTTTAAGCATGTGAAAGTCCAATGTACTGAGGAAGGAGGTAGCAAGACCCAAGGTCTTCATAATGTGGATGGACTATCATTTATTTGTTGTTCCTCTATTAGTGCATATTATGGTCACATAATGGTTTCTACATTTTTTTTTCTCAATTACAAACCCTGCTTTATTGGACCTCCTATTTTTGTGGACATATTGAGTTTTTCTCCTGTAAGGAGTCCTGAAAGTGGAATTGCTAGATCAAAGAATTTTCACATTTTACATTTTGATAGATGTTGTCAAATGGAATCCATATATACTATTTGAGAATGCTTGTTTCCGCTTGTTAAGACCTAGTATTTAAATAATTATTTGAATTAAATGTCATCTGATGGATGAAAAATATTTCATTATTGTTTTGGTTTGTATTTTCCTGAGTAACATGGAGGAGAATCTCTTTATGTGTTTAGTGGAGATCTTTCTATCTCTCTCAAATCTTTTGCCCATTTTTAAAAACTTTTTTTTTGTAATTTAGAAAAGCTCTTCATAGTCATTTGTTTAGTCAATAAACATTAAAAACCACTGGCACTGTGTGTAGGCATAATTCAGATAGGTATTGGGATTTCAGAGAATACAATACAATTTATAATATACAGTGCCTACCCTCTTAAGGGTGGTGTGGTTGGTGGGAATGAAGACTTGTGGAGAAAATAAATGCCATAAGATGTTACAACTGCCATGTTAGATAAATTGCCTACTTAAGAATATTGGGTTGTATGGTATTTGCTTATCAGTCATCTCAGAGGGAGAAAAATTGAAAGTGGTGTAACATTTCATCTCTCTGTAGCTTATTGCTCCATCCTTAAATGTAACTTTTTACATATTTAAGACAGTATTTATTGCTTATGCTACTAGTTCTGAAGTCCATAAAACTAAGAACAAAGACTCTTTGAGGTAATTTAGTGTTTCAATATAGAATGACTTTTTATTCTGTCTTTAATTGCAAAGATATTCTCGCTCAGCTAGATCAGAGGCCTTTGACAGCCTCCACGACCTTGCACTGCACACGTTTAAGCGGGCATATTCGGACACACACAGATACAATTACACAGACACAACTTCTTTTACTTGGCTACTCTCATAAGCTAACTGGCATTATGAGAAAAGGACTAGACAGGATGCTGGTGACCAGGATGTTATTTAGGTGAAGAGGACCCTCCAGCTGGGGAGACCCATTCATGAGATCTCTATTTGCCAATTAATTTTGCAAAGCTGATTTGATACATCAGTGCTGCAGTTTAGTAAGCATTATAGAAATCTGAGTGAATTAGTAGGACAGTAGGTGCCTTGCTTATGTCTAGGAAGAGGGTTGATTATAAAACAAAATTATAGAACTCATTTTATTTGTCTATACACTAATAATGAAGCAGCAGAAAGATAAATAAATAAATAATCTGATTAAAAATGGGCAGAAGTTATGAACAGACATTTCTTCAAAGAAGACATACAGATAGCCAACAAACCAACATGAAAAGATGCTCAACATCACTCTTCATCAGGGAAATGCACATCAAAACCACAATGAGATATCACCTCACACCTGTCAGAATGGCTAAAATAAAAAACTCAAGAAACAAGTGTTGGCAAAGATGTGGAGAAAAAGGAACCCTCTTGCATTGTTGGTAGGAATGCAAACTGGTACAGCCACTGTGGAAGATAGTATGGAGGTTCCACAAAAAATTAAAAGTAGGGGTGCCTGGGTGGTGCAGTCATTAAGCGTCTGCCTTTGGCTCAGGTCGTGATCCCAGTGTTCTGGGATCGAGCCCCACATCAGGCTCCTCTGCTTGGAGTCTGCTTCTTCCTCTCCCACTCCCCCTGCTTGTATTCCCTCTCTTGCTGGCTGTCTCTCTCTGTCAAATAAATAAATAAATAAATAAATAAATAAATAAATAAAATTAAAAGTAGAGCTAGCTATGATCTAGTAACACACTATGGGGTATTTACCCAAAGAATTTGAAAACACTAATTTGAAGGGATTTATGCACCCCTATGTTTATTGCAATGTTATTTACAATAGCCAAATTATGGAAGCAGCCCATGTGTCCATTGATAGATGAATGGATAAAGAAGGTATATTTTATATATATATTTTATATATGTATATGAATATTATTCAGCCATAAAAAAGAATGAAATCCAGGGGTGCCTGGGTGGCTCAGTCGGTTAAGCATCTGACTCTTGATTTTGACTTAGGTCATGATCTCAGGGTTGTGAGATCAAGCCCCATGTTGGGCTTTGTACTGAGCAATGGAGCCTGCTTAAGATTCTCTCTCCTTCCATCTGCTTCTCCCCCAACTCATGCACATTCACTCTCTCTCTCAAAAAAAAAAAAAAAAAGAAAAGAAAAAATCTTGCCATTTGCAATGACATGGATAGAGCTAGAATGATAATGCTAAGCAAGGTTAGTCAGTCAGAGAAAGACAAATACCGTATGATTTCACTCATATGTCAAATTTAAGAAAAAAACCAAACAAGCAAAGGAAAAAAAAGTGAGAGACAAACCAAGAAACAGACTGTTAACTGTAGAGAACAAACAGATGGTTACCAGAGGGGTTCTTGGTGTGGGTATGGGTGAAATAGATGAAGGAGATTAAGAGTACACTTATCTGGATGAACACTGAGTAATATATGGAGCTGCTGAATCACTGTCTTGTACACCTGAAACAAAACTAGTATAAAACTGTGTGTTAACTACATTGGAATTAAAACAACAACAACAACAACAACAACAACAACAAAACTCTTCTTATTTGTACAAAAGTCAGTGGCAATTGATTCTTTTCTTAAAGCAGAAAGCAGAAGAGGTGGTTCAAATTTACTGAGAGTGAGCTGCCTGTGGATTTAGTCTGGCAGAAGAATAAGTAGTCTTATTTCTTTTTAAGCATAATCCTAGTTTAGCAGACTAGAAAGCAGGTATGGAGTGGGCAGGATTATTGGTCAGGTCGGTACAGAGAAGAGCACGATGCCCTCCTCTAGGCTCTATACCTGTGCTAAGAACCCTCAAAGTGGCCAGGGGTGGGGGAGGGTGTCAGAAGTATTATAAAACTATGAAATGTGATAGTACGTGCAGTAGCTTATAAACTGTGAGATGTAAGTCATAGATATAATTTTTGGTAAAAATATAAATCCCAACTGTGGGCATAGAATTTCAGTTCTAGAATGGGTTTATTTTTATTTTATTTTATTTTATTTTTTTAAAAGATTTTATTTATTCGTTTGACAGAGAGAGAGAGAGCCAGCGAGAGAGGGAACACAAGCAGGGGGAGTGGGAGAGGAAGAAGCAGGCTCCCAGCAGAGCAGGGAGCCCGATGCAGGGCTTGATCCCAGGACTCTGGGATCACGCCCTGAGCCGAAGGCAGACACTTAACGACTGAGCCACCCAGGTGCCCCTAGAATGGGTTTATAAGCAGCAATCTGGTTGGAAAAGAATGTGGTTCAAAGTTGTGTTTGCATAGCAAATACCTTGTTTTTGTTTAGATCCTATGTGGGTTGGTAAGAAAGGTAGCAATGTAGATTATGGGTTATTACAATACCACATAATCCCCAAATAGATTCCATGGTACCACCGCTGAACCTCACAAATATTTTGTCAAGATAGACACTGAGGGGTGCCTGGGTGGCTCAGTGGGTTAAGCCTCTGATTCTTTTTTTTTTTTTTCAAAGATTTTATTTATTTATCTGACAGAGAGAGACAGCAAGAGAGGGAACACAAGCAAGGGGAGTGTGAGAGGGAGAAGCAGGCTTCCTGCCAAGCTGGAAGCCTGATGCGGGGCTCAGTCCCAGGACCCTGGGATCATGACCTGAGCCGAAGGCAGACACTTAACGGCTGAGCCACCCAGGCGTCCCTAAGCCTCCAACTCTTAATCTCAGCTCTGGTCTTGATCTCAGGGTGATGTGTTCAAGCCCCATGTTGGGCTCCATGCTGGGCATGGAGCCTACTTAAAAAAAAAAAAAAGACACTGAAAACAGAGATAAACTCTGACCTCCATCTTGTGGAGGGATCTACCATTACCAAGTCAGATTGAGTGTGGTGGTAGAGGGGAGGGGCTGAGGGAGAGATAAAAGCCTCAGGCATATGTTTTTTCTCACTTGAGGATTCTGTTAGGGACTATAGGTGAGATAAAACCCCTCAGATATAAAGTTCGCTGCCTGGCAGGAGAGCTATTTTACCTGAGCCTGTAGAGGAGGTCTTCCCTTAAATTGATTTAAGGTTTCTATAGCATGGAGGATCTGGAGTAGCTTTGAGGGAGCATTTGTCATTCCTTATCTCCCTAGCTTGGGAAGGTATTTTTCTCACATTCTCCAGAGTTCAAAGAGCTTACTGAAAAACAGACACTCAATATTTATTCTTCAATATTATTCTGTTATATGCCACACTAGAGCACATTTGTTTTCACAACATTTAATTAGATTTCCCGGAAATGGAAAAGCCATTTGCTTTTTTATGGATTTACTATCAGTCTGAAACCCAAGAACCTTTCCAATATTTTAATACAAACCAGTCATACTGACTTAAATTAAAGGAATGTGTTCAAAGTAGGAATAACACTGATAAAAGAGGCTTTTGATATGTCCCGGATAGCACCGAGCCTGACAGGATTCATTTTGGTGAAAGTGAATAAGACGTGGTATCAAAGGGAGATTTTTCTTTCTTGAAATATTTAAAGCAGAGTTTGCTTTTCACTTGGCAGAACAACAATAACAACAACAAAAGAAACTACGTGGCCATTTTTCACTTTGCAAAGCATTCTTTACAGATGCCTGTCTAGTTGTTCTTGGATGGCTTCAGGGCACTGACACCGCATTCATCTTTTGAAAGTTCTCCACCAGGTCCAAGTGGCTGTTGTTGATCCCAGGAATGGGTGAGGCACATCATGCCTTCCAAAGGTTCAGCATTTTATTTGTCTTTAATGTAGCATGCTCGTGAACCTATCTGGCTGAAGATTCTGTCTTTCACTGTATCTGGAACCTTGTAAGACCACAGCCTTCTATGTTTCTAATGTAAATTTGGCAGCAGTACCTAGTGCAGTGCCTAGCACGTAATAGGTGCTAAATGAATGCTCCCAAGACAGAAGGGTCTCATTATTATCTGCAAACTTAGAAATGTGCTGAAATTTTTGTATAGATGTCTACAATAGCCTCCTCTCCTAAAATATGGCCCTAAACTCTGCTCTATTGCCATTTGGGACTAGATAATTCTTTGTTGTGGGTGGGGGCTGTCTTATGCATTGTTGGAGGTTTAGTAGTGTCCCTGGCCTCTACCCACTAGATGCCAGTAGCATTCCTCAGTTTTGAAAACCAAAAACGTTTTCAGACATTGACAAATGTCCCTTGGGGGGCAAAAGTCACTCCCAGTTGCGAATCACTGCCCTAAACGAATAAGCGTGATTGTGTGGAACAAATCTCGCTCTAGGCATGAATTGAGTCAGCAGTTGTAAATAATGAAATATGATATGAGCACCATGGAAATGCTCTTTTGACCAATAATACCTCTCCTGCCCACAGCATCCTCTAGGAAAGCTGATCATAAACATTGTATCTGGGATAGTTCCAGAAAGTTAAGAGCAAATGATTGAGCAATCAGCTAGGGAAATGGTTCCTTGTCGATTTAAAGAAAAGGACAGTCACTCAGGAGTCATGTAGTCACTTGTGGAAAGCTGGTGTCCAAGAGGTAATGTGGAACAAAAATGGAAAGGAAATCAGGAGACTTGCATTTTAATCCTGGCTCAGCTACTGACCAGCTGTGTCTTGTAGGGAACCTCTCTTCACTTGTCTGATAAGAAGGGGGTTGAAATAAGTGACCCTTAAGGGTCTTCTTAACCCTCATGTGTGAAGAAATTATGGATTTTTTATCTAGCGAATAGCCTGTTATTACCTCTTTTTATAGAGGAGGAGCAGGGCTTTGAAGAAATGTAATGCAGGAATCAGAGAGGTAGAGATTAGAAGTATGGGAAGATTAGGGTTTGGGAATGACAAAGTCTAAGATAAGGGTAATGGAATTTGTGCTAAAGGGAAATCAGAATATACAAGGAAAACACAAAAGCACTATAATTTTGCTGTTCTTTGTATGAGTGTTTGTGTGTGCACGTGTGCATGTAGGTTGGTGGTGAGGGTGCTGAGTCAGCCACAGCTAGCAAGCTAGTTAGCTCCCCTTATGGCTCGTTAGGGAAGAAAAAGTCTCAGGAGAACAGTCTCTTGCCAAATATGAAAACCACCATCCTAGGTTACTGAAAGCAATGGGCACTATTGTATGTGTATGGAAGATTTCACTGGAGCATTTGGTGGATTCAACTGCATTACCTTATTTTGCAGATGTACATGTCAAAACAGTCCATAAATATTATGTCTATGGAAACCAATGTCATGATTCATTGCCTAAAAAAGTAAAATGGCCTGAAAGATTCTGATACTCAATAACACAGAAAGCAGGGTACAGCAAACCTGGCTGGAATTTCAATGTTTGAAGAGTTTTTAGCCATTTTGGTTTGATAAAAGAGCAAGCTCATTTTATGAAGCAGTCTTAACCTTACTTTCTAAATATGATGTGTATTTGAAAGGAAATTCAATCCATATGTTTTTGATTAATTTTACTTAAATAATCAAAATATTATTTCTTAAGGGTTGTTTGATGTCTAAGAAGTATTTAAGCCCTTTAAATAATTTAAAAAAAAATATATTTTTCTCCTTAAAACAGGAAATCACTTTTTAAAGAGTTTAGATGGGTTTGGATACAAATGAGATTCAGACTTGAAATCCTGACCCTGTAAGATTAGGGAAAGTTTGAAACTTGCCAAAATAGACTCTCCCATTCCTCCCTAAAAATCAGTACCTTCTGATATTATATTGTCAGCAGAAATATTTGGGCATTGTCCAACAAAGTAAAATATTTTGTTATAGTTTTCTCCCAGTCATAGGGTTCGTAACCTCAGTAAACGTTGATTCCCCTTTCCCTCCTTTGCATTGGTCTTTGTATCAGGTAAGTCACTAAGTTCTCTAGCTCTTTCAATGTCTCTTTCTCTTGATTTTCACTGCTTTCACCCCTTTCAGGCTTTTATCACATCAGGCCTAGATCACAGCATTTACAATCTGGCTCATGTCTCTCCCTTTCTAGTTTCTCCCAGCACCACAAATGTATAAGTTGTTGCCTTTTAATCCTCACCCAAATCCTCACAGTCCTTACTAAAATCATCACTTTCCCACTAAAGAACCTTCAGTGGTCCCTAAAGCCCATGAATCCTCTAGTTTGCATTTTCTGGTCCTTACATACCTTTTCACATGTATCAGCCTTTGCTGACCAGTAGAAAGTCTCTTCTCAGAGTGGTTTGGTTGCTTTCTCAAAGACAACACGTGTACCTAGGTCTGAGATGCCCTTCCTCCTCTTCCTCCTACTCATTCAATGAGAGCTAACCGTGTTCTTACCTCCTTTATGATGACTAGTGCCCGTGCTATCACTCAAGAGTTCTTATACCACTCTCTTTTACATGCCTTGTGTCTCTGAGTTTGTGCCTGATCTTATGCTGCTGCAGAGAATCCCCTCACTTCATAGATGTCTATGTCTTGCCTCCTTATCTGGACTGGAGACTCAGTTCTATTGCATTGGTTCTTCAAGTGTAGTCCCTGGACCATAGCATCGGCATCTTCTGAGAATTTGTCAGAACTGTTATTTTTCAGGTCTCATTCCAGAGTTGCTGAATCAGAAATTCCAAGTGTGGGGCCCAGCACTCTGTATGGGAACAAGCCTTCCAGATGATCTGGATGCATGCTCACATTTGAGAACTGTTGTAAAGAAAAAGACAAATCTTATACTTCTTTGTATCTTCCATAATGCTAGGGCAAAGCTGAAATGTAGAAGTTATTAAAATTCTAGATAACTTGGATTTTAAGGCAAATTCTCAATGACATGCAAAGAAGAGAATGAAAACACTTTCAAAAGTTTGTTATGAAATTTTAAGAAATAAAAAGCTACCATTTCTTACTGATTGCCATGGAGGATTAGATAGATTGCAAGTTTATTAGTAATTCTCTTAAGGAGAATTTCATTTTTTCCCCTTAAGGATTTTAGTGTTGTTCAGCACTGAGTAATCAGATGATAGAATCAGTACATTATGTTTCTAACATTTTTGAAACTCTCAATCTGTAGTTTGTAGATAATTTTTTCTTTGGAGGTTGTGTGTTTGGTGGCCATATGTGAGCATGGAGAATGATTTCCTTCTATTTCTTGTTAAAATCCTTTATGATAACTTAGAACTCTCATGCAGCAATGAATTTTGCTACAGAATAAAAAAAATAATGATATACAGAGAAATCAACCTTTTGCATATGTCTATACACCAATAGGGGAAAAGTGAATTTAACTTATTGTTTTTTTAAGAAATATAAATATTGCATTCTTCTCTACCCTCCTCCAATCAAATTGTACACATCACTGCAGTTTATAGGTTTGAGTGCTGAGGTCACCTTTAACCCTGTCATATCTTTTCTTTACTCTCCAGGAAAGCTGTATAGTCAGTGATGAACCCTATAAATTCCCTGGGTCTGCCTATTGGGCAAGCTTACAGTTGCCTTGGGCCAGCTGACAGTACCTGTCCATATGAGCTTAGGAAGATGACAGAGAAGCCATGGGTCTACCTTAAATTCCATTGGTAACACCCTGTGAGCCTTGTTTTTGATTAGGGGCAACAAGTTAGTCAGCAGCGCATTGGAGAAAAAGTTTGTGCTTTGGAGTCAGACAAACCTGGGTTTGTAGCCCAGCTCTTTATCTCTAATTAGCCATGCTTCTTACTTGTTTTTTCTTTTGAAATGAGGTTTCTAATATCTATCCTGCAGGGTTGTTGAAAGAGGATGGCTAATGTATGCAAAGTGCATGGTCCAAGTTAGATGTTCAGTAAATGTTAGTCTCTGATAATTACTGTTTGTAATTCTTTTATTTTTAATCTCAAAGACATAACTTGAACGAAGTCATCCCCTGTCCGGCTTTTTTAATTTCAGAGAGTTCTGCTTCTAATTCTTCTCTTTTAATAGTAACTGTGTTGCATTGATTTAAAGTGTGTTGGAAAAAAAATGTTTTTTTTTCTCTCTGCTCTTCTTTATTGAAGCTGTACCTCCTGAGTTTCTGGAAAGCAGGTGGGTAACTACATCAGTACTATTTATTGAGAAATCAAGTCTGTCTGGATCTTCCTTCTTTCATTGAACTAGTATTTATTGGATGCTTACTCTCTGCCAGACTCTGAGGATACACAAATGTGCACAGGGATCAGAACATGGTCTGCTTGAGAGAGACAATTATCATATGATTTCTCTCATCTATGGAACATAAGAACTGGGAAGATCAGTAGGGGAAGAAAGGGATAAAGAAAGGGGGGGTGATCAGAAGGGGGAATGAAGCATGAGAGACTATGGACTATGAGAAACAAACTGGGGGCCTCAGAGGGGAGGGGGGGTGGGGGAATGGGATAGACTGGTGATGGGTAGTAAGGAGGGCATGTATTGCATGGTGCACTGGGTGTTATACGCCAACTAATGAATCATCGAACTTTACATCGGAAACCGGGGATGTACTGTATGGTGACTAACATAATATAATAAAAAAAATTTAAAAAAAAAAGAACTATAAATTCTCCACCCACCCCCCCAAAAAAAGAACATGGTCTGCTTAATTTCAGCCAATAGTCAGAGAGCTGAAGTACAAACATGTGACTAGAATTATCCTATTGTCCATACTGTCCCTACAAATTTGGATTTAGGAGTTGTGGAAGCAGGTCTATGCCTACATGGTAAGATTTTTCAGGACTTTGTACAAGGACATTTTCCCCATCTGTTTGTAGTATACCTGATGTTTCCTCCACTAGAGTTAGTGCTTAGTCAAGGCCTTGACTCTTTTATTCTCTGATGAAGGAGAATGTGAGCTAGAAATAGTACTTCTCCCCTGCAGCATTCTCTGAACACATTAACAAAAATTGTCTTATCTGATCAGTAAATTTATGCTTAGTAATGAATAGGGAACTAAGAGGATAAATGTACTAAAGATTTGCTTTGGAGGCCCTCTGGAGAAGACTGTCAGGACAAGTACAGGCAGGTCTGGGTGGAAGGCCTTGGGCAATTAGGGTCTGTGGTAACTTCCAAGATGGCTGCCAGTGATTCTCACTTCCTGTTAGTTGCCCTCTTGTGTTGTCTCTATGACTTTGAATGAGGGTTGCCTTTGTAACCAATAGGACATTGTGGAAATGACTCCCAAAGTTAGGTCACAAGACATTGAAGCCTCTGCATTACTCACTAAATCAATCATTCTGGGGAAAGCCAGGTGCCATGTTGTGAGGTCACTAAAGCAGCCCTGTAGAGAGTTTCTTATGGTGAGGAACTGAGGCCTTCTGCCAACAATCAGTATTAATTTGCCAGGTATCTGAATAAGCCACATTGGAAGTGGATTTACCAGCCTTACTGAAGCCTTCAGAAGACTGAAACCCTAGCTGACATCTTGACTTAAGCATCATGAGAGACCTGAAGGTAGAACTATTCAGCCAAACCACATCCAAATTCCTTGCCTACAGAAAATGTGTGAGATAATAAATACATATTGTTTTAAGATACTAACTTTTGGGGTAATTTGTTCAACAGCAGGAGATAACTAATACAGAGCCCAGCATATGGTGCTAGATTCCTGGAGAAAAGAGCAAAGTTAAGGAAGCAGATATTCAAAGGGAAGATTAGAGATGTCAAAGACAGATACTTTTCTTACATTTTGTAAAGGGGATATAGAGATGGGGCTGAGAATGGTGATGGGGGAGAGGGAGAAAATTTAATGTGCAATTCCCAAAGTATATGGAAGAAAGAAAAAAAGCAAAGGATGGATGTTAGTTTAGGAAGGACTCCTGAATGAAAAACTTGGAAATGGATCTATATTTCAACACTAGGGAAGTTTTGAAAATTGCTTTTTACTTGAGCATCTTTTGAATTTCATCAAACAGTAGGGTCATAGTGATAGAGGTAAAAGAAGTCTCCAGAGATTCTTTAGGCCTTCTCCCCCACCCCCAAGACTCTAGTTAAAGTACCAAAGACAATCTAACCTTTTAAAAGTCAACATGCCAATGAAAGCAGCAGTTTCCGAGACTTGTCAAAAGGTTTCATATTCATTTAAACAAAAGAGGATCTTTCTAAAATTATATCCAACTATATGAAACTATGAATCACTTTTCTATCTCCAGGAAGGACTTAAGTGACGTGAGCATTTAGGTAAGAAGGCTTTGTATTAGAGGTTAAAAATTTTTTAAACAAATTGCTTTCTTTCCACACCACATGGTTTTATAACTGTCAACATTTTATATGTTTTTAGTTGGGGAAAAGGATGAGTCTCTTTGGAAAGGGGCAAGGCAGGAAATCAGTAATGATTCATACCACTTTTTCACGTGCTTCTCTGACGAGTTTTAATCACAAATCTGGGTCCACTTGTATAACAAAAACATTAAAAGAGGGTGTTTTAAACTGCGTCTTTTTATTAATCATGTATTTGGTCTTGTAAATAATACACGCAAGGACATCCTTGTTACGTCAGTTGGAAAACAGTGGTTAACTAACTAGCTGTTTAACTAGGAGACAGTAGTATCTTGCAATTTTATATGTACTTCTTAAATAGCTATGTGTTTTCTCTTGTGCTATTTAATTTGACTTAGGTACTAGAAATTTTAGAATTTCTTTAATTGATTTTTAATGTTAATGATCCTTTCTATCTTACTCTACATTTAATGACCATTTTTAGAACTCTAAAGAGAAGAGCATGTTTATCTGAAAGAAATACACTCTGTTATTTTTAAACCCCCTTGATATGGTTTTACTTTAGCTTTCTCTTAGGTCTAACTCCTTTTCCCCTTTGTTTCTATTGGAATGAAGTAATTCTGGGCTTGTAGAGTCTTTTGTGTTGGAAATGACTATGACTACACACACACACACAGCATAATATTTAGTAGGAAGGAGAGAAAGAGAAATGTCATTAGTATTGTTCACCAAGCATTTGAAATTACCTAAGTCCTCCATTTCCAGAGAGAAAAATGTCATTTAACATGTTTATTATTAATTTGGGTACATACTGAAACATAGTATGTGTGCAAAATTATGAACCTAAATTGAATGAGAGGAAAGGAATGGAATTTAAAAATTATAACAAGTGGGAAAAATGGTTAGGGAGGCCAGATGCATTAACAATGCAGTAATATAAAATAGGGCATTTATGAGTAGAAAGTTACTTGGAGCTGGACAGCTCAACAGATGAATAGGGTAGCATGTGAATATAGTACATACTTCAGTAGTGGCCTAGGAACTCAAGCAGGAGTTAGAGACCTTCTTCTGTAAATATTTTAAGCTTGGGGGCCATAATGTCTCTGTCATAACTGCTCAACTCTGAAGTTGTAGTCAAAAGCTGCCACGGATAACATGTAAATGAATGGATGTGAATGTGTTCCAGTATAACTTAATTAAAAACAAGCTGCAGACTAGTTTTTGCCTGAGGGCTGTAGTTTACTAATTCCTATTCTATAGTATATAGTTTTTCTTATTTACTTGTTTGTGGATCAACACATTGCATAATGTTTGCAGCAGCTTATGGGAATCTAAATGACACTAAATGCTTAAAAATGTATATGGCAGAGTCAAGGGCCACTGGGACCTGCAGAGATTTTGTCGGTAGGAATGGAGTTGACTCCAGTTGACACTACATTGAGTACATCCACTGCTAGCACCAGGGAATCACTTGGGAGGAAAAACAGTGTCTGTGGACTATTCTGTTTTCATTTTAGTGAATATCATACATAGCTTGTGCTAAGGACCTACATAGATGCCCTTTATATTGGCATTGGTGGGAGCCTTCCAGGTCTGGTAGCCAGCATATCTCCCAGTGATCAGGAGAGATTATGTTCAGTTCTCATTTTACTTTATACAAACAAACAAACAAGCAAAAAACACCTCCTTTCGATGGTTTACTTTTAGATGTCCTGAGATAGAAGATGGGGCCCTTGACACCTGGAGTGGTGATGGTGGAGAAGAGGAATCTCCAGCACTTTTACTGGGATATGACTAAAACAGGGGTTAACTCAACCCTCCCACCCCTTGCCAAGTGGAGCAGGAATAAAACACACCCTCTATATATGATCTTTGACCCTATAATTCCATTGTAGGACTCTATCCTAAGAAAAATTTTAGAGAGGCTGCTAAAGATTTATATATAATATTTCAATTTCAGTTTCATTTATTAAACCAAAAATGTAAAGAAGTTAAATATCCAACAGCAGGATAACAGGTAAATATGTTATGCTACATATGAGACAAAATAATATATATATTTTTAAAGATTTATTTATTCATTTTGAGAGAGAGAGAGAG
>NW_024423897.1:25740041-25758874 GCF_017311325.1 Ursus maritimus
AGAGTGTGAGTAGGGGGAAAGGCAGAAGGAGAGAATCTTTCAAGCAGAATCCCCGCTGAGCGAGGAGCTCCATCCCACAACCCATGAGAGTATGACCTGAGCTGAAACCAAGAGTGGATACTCAACTGACTGAGCCACCCAGGCGTCCCTAATATATTGTCTTTTAAAACTGTTTTTTAAAGACAATTTTTTGACGGGCAAATTCTTAATATGATTTTAAACAAATATAGAAGAATACAATATGATCCTAATTTAAAAAATTTTAATTCCAGTACAGTTAACATACAGTGTTATGTAAGTTTCAGGTGTACAGTATAGTGATTCAGTGATTTCATACATCAGCCAGTGCTCATAACAACAAGTGCATTCCTTAATGCCCATCACCTATTTCACCCATTTCCTCACCCACCTCCCCTCTGGTAATCATCAGTTTGTTCTCTGTAGTTGAGTCTGTTTCTTGGTTTGTCTTTCTCTCTCTCTTTCTTTTTTTCCTTTGCTCATTTGTTTTATTTCTTAAATGCCACATATGGTGAAATCTCATGGTATTTATCTTTTTCTGACTGTCTTATTTTGCTTAACATTATCTCTAGTTCCATCCATGTTGTTGCAAATGGCAAGACTTCATTCTTTTTTATGGCTGAATAATATTCCGCTATGTATATATACCACATCTTATCCATTCATCTGTTGATGGACACTTGGGCTGTTTCCATAATTTGGCCACTGTAAATAATGCTGCAATAAACATATGGGTGCATATAGCCCTTTGAATTAGCATATTCGTATTCTTTGGGTAAATAGTAGTGTGATAACTGGATCATAGTGTAGTTCTATTTTTAGTTTTTTGTGGAACCTTCATACTGTCTTCCACAGTGGTTACACCAGTTTCATTCCCACCAGCAATGAAGGTGTGTTCCTTTTTCTCCACATCCTTGCCAACACTTGTTTCTTTTGTGATCCTGATTTTATTGAAAAAATACAGCAAAAAGTGTAGAAGAAAATATATTGAGGACGAGACTACTAACTATTTGCCAAAATATCTTTCTCTTTTCTTTTTGGTATGCAGCCACACCGTATTTCCCAACCTCCATTGTAGTTGTGTGTGACCATGTGACTTAAGTTCTATCCAGTGGAATGTGAACATAAGTGAAGTATTCTACTTTCAGGCTTGATTCATAAAAATCTCCCACACATTTCTCCAGCTTTTTTTTTTTTCTTTTTAAAATGCCTTCAGTTGAATGGGATGTCAATACTCAGGGCAACTTTGGAAGTTACATGTTGAAAAAGGCAGAGTAGCCATCAACTTAGGTTCATGAGTGACTATGAAGAGGTGAGTTGCCCTGCTGACCTGAGTACTCATCTAGAACTGTCACTTAAGGGAAGAAATATATGTCTGTGGTGTTCAGCTATCATGGTGGTGCTTGATAGAAAAATGGATGTGTTTAAGTCCATGTGAAACACCCACTGGGGATTGCCAGAAACATTTGGTTGGGAATACATATGATGTATTTTGTAGGAACCCAAAGACTTTCATAAATAAATAGGAATATAAACTAAAATTTATAAATAAAAATTTTCATTATTATTTATGTTACCCCATTTGTATCCACATGTTGAGGTCTGAGGAAGTTTGGGCTACACATATTTTAAAAATTTTATACTTTAGCATATATTATATTTCTTAATTGGGAGAGGTAGTGAAAAATACAAACGTATACATGAAAAATTGGAAAATATAAGTAAATTAAAAAATAAGGACCGAAGAAAGCGTAGAAATATAGTACAGTGCAGAAGGTTAACTATAGAAGGTATAGAAGGTAAAGACCTACTAAAGATACAATACACATAGGGCACTGTGTCCTACACAGTTCCTGAAAATTGAGTGTAAATTAACTCTGATTTTACTATCAACCAAATGATTAAATTATTAACACACCAATTTCTTATATATGCAAATGTTTCCTTTGGCAGTTAGTTCTGAAAGAAATTTCTCAATGGATTTTCATATAGGAAGTAATGTCCTCAGCAATATCCCTAAGAAAATACTACAGTAGACTTCACAGTGATGCCTCTAGGTTAACTAAAAGGACACTGAATCAAAACAAACCTTAGGCAAAGAAAATCAAGAAAGAGAGTTGGAGGTGCAGCTTGACAGTAGAACATGGGAAATGATGGCCCTACTTGATCCAGGAATTAAACCTGTGTCTAGAGAAATGGTTGGAATCTATGTCCTTCAAATAGTCTTCATTAATATCCTTGCTCTACAGGAGGTTTTTTTACACTTTGGCAGCAGGTGTTTTACAGGAACTTTCCTAGAAACTGCTGTAAACTCTCATCTTTTTCCATTTGCCCACACATCTGCAATAACTGCTAGAAAATATTAGCTTTCCTTCTCTTTTTTAAAAAATTATGTTCAGTTAGCTACTGTATAGTACATCATTAGTTTTTGATGTAGTGTTCAATGATTCATTAGTACTAAGAAGGGCACGTGTTGTGATGAGCACTGGGTGTTGTAGCTCTCCTTCTCTATTGCCTTTTCAGTCATGCGGGAGTACCTCTTATTGACAGAATTTAACCCAGAACCATAGTTAAAAGGGATTCTGGGAAATTTATTTCTAGGCATCACCCTTGTGATAGTAAAAACATAGAGGAGGAAGCTGTAATGTGGAATGGATAACAGACTATCTAGAACATGGCAAAATATAATATGACAGATCTCTAATGGTAAGTCCACAAACAAACCAAATTGCCAACAGTAGGTAGTTATAATATTATTTGTTTTAAAATCACCTTGAAAATAGAATTATATGTTGAAATATTTGTATGTAAATGCAAAGAAAAAAGATACACACCAGTCTGAGAATAAAAGTATGTCAGGGGATGGGAGTAGGATTTTGTAGGACTAAGAGACACTTGTACATTACGTTAGCTGAAATCCACACATGTATGGTCAATTATTTTACAGCAAAGGAGCCAAGAATATATGATGAGAAAAGAACAGTCTGTTCAGTAAATGGTGTTGGAAAAATTGGACAGCCACAAGCAAAAGAGTGAAATTAGACCACTATGTTATACCACACACAAAAATTAACTCAAAATGTATAAAGACTTGAACATAAGATGTGAAATCATAAAACTCCTAGAAGAAAATATAGGCAGTAAACCCCTTGACATAGGTTTTGGTGATGATTTTTGAATCTGATAGCAAAAGCAAAAGCAGCAGAAACAAAAATAAACAAGTGGGACTATATCAAACTAAAAAGCTTCTGCACAGCAAAGGAAACCATGAACAAAACAAAAAGGCAACCTACTGAATGGGAGAAAATATTTGTAAATCATGTATCTGATAAGGGGCTGACATCTAAAATATATAAAGAATTCATGCAACTCAATAGCATAAACTCAAACAATCTTATTAAAAAATGGGTAAATCTGAATGGACTGAAGAAGACATACGTATGGCCAACAGGTACATGATAATATGCTCTACATTATGAATCCCCAGGGGAATGCAAATCAAAACCACAATGAGATATCACCTCAGATCTGTTAGAATGGCTATTACCAAATAGACTAGAAATAATGTGGATGTGGAGAAAATGGAATTTTTCACTGTTGGTGAGAACATAAATTGGTGCAGCCACTATGAAAACAGTATGGAAGTTCTTCAAAAAATTAAAAATAGAACTACCATATGATTCAAAATTCCACTTCTGAGTATTTATCTGAAGAAAACAACTCAAAAAGATGTATGCATCCCATGTTCATTGTAATATTATTTATAATATTCCAAGATATGGAAATAGCCTGTGTCTGTTAATGGATGCATGAATAAAAAATGTGCTATATATTTATTCATACATACATAAATACATACATACATAAAACAATGGAATATTATTCAGCCATAAAAAATAATGAAATCTGGCCTTTGGTGACAACATGGATGGACCTTGAAGGCAGTAGGCTAAGAATGCCTAAATAAGAGAAAGACAAATACCATATGTTTGCTCTTATATGTGGAATCTAAACAACAACAACAACAACAACAACAACAACAACAACAATGACAACAACAAAATCAAACTCATGGAGAACAGATTGGAGGTTGCCAGGGGTAGGGAGCTGGGAGAAATGGGTGAAGTTTTTGTTTTTGTTTTTTAGTTTATTTATTTTTTAAAGTTTAATTTTTTTTTTTTTAGTAATTTGTATACCCAACATGGGGCTTGAAATCACAACCCTGAGATTAAGAGTTGCATACTGTTCTGATTGAGTCAGCCAAGCGCCTCTGTTTTCCAGTTTAAATAAATTTAATAATAATGTTTAAAAAAGCAGATGAATTTCTCATTCTACATATCTCACCATACAACAGACACTGAACCCATGACTCACTCACAAGCTTTTAAAATGTCAGATGCCAAACAGAACATCTATGGTTAAGAATCTGGGTCTGAAATTGTCTACTTAAAATTGGAGCTGGAACCAGTAACAATTGATGTCTGAAAGAAACAAAATTGAGTCAACAACTAAAAAGAATATCTAATCCCAGGGACTTTGAACTCAGTACCTTGGGACAGGTAATACATCTGATTCAGAATAATTCATACAGAGAAATTTTCTAACCGTGATATGCCATTCTTATTTCATTTACTGTCCCATGTCTTTGGAAGATGAGTAACATTCAGTCAGTTGATTTAAATTTATTTAGAGCTCTTTATGCTGCTTGTGATTATCCTGTTATAGTTACTGAATCTTGAGAGAGGGTCATATATATTTGTGCATGTTAAAAGGAGAGTCCCTATAGCTACATGTGGAGCCCCAGATACATTGGAACAGTTGGGTAATTTATCTCTTTCAATATATTTCTTTTTAAATTGTAATGGCTGGGACATTCAGTTAAAATATTTTTTTTTATGTTTTTATGTATTTTTAATGGTTCATTTTTTCCAGAACATTTAAACATTGAAAAAACAAAATCTCAATACTGAACAATCAAAAAAGATTCAGTTAAAATATTTTTTAAATATCAACTTTTGGGGGCGCCTGGGTGGCACAGCGGTTAAGCGTCTGCCTTCAGCTCAGGGCGTGATCCCGGCGTTCTGGGATCGAGCCCCACATCAGGCTCCTCCGCTAGGAGCCTGCTTCTTCCTCTCCCACTCCCCCTGCTTGTGTTCCCTCTATCGCTGGCTGTCTCTATCACTGTCGAATAAATAAATAAAATCTTTAAAAAAAATAAATATCAACTTTTGTGTATTCTGTAATTAAAAAGAAACAATAAATAGAACTATCTTGGGATAATTAGTACCTTAACATAATAATAGCTTAAGCTACTAATTTCTATGATAGGCTATTCTGTGACCACTCTGAAGGCAGTGAAAGGCAGAAAACTTGAGCTCTAGCTCAATTTCTGCATTAGCACTATATGGTATGACTTTGGCTAAGTAATTTGATTTTCTTTTTTCTTTTTTTTAAGATTTATTTACTTATTTTATTTTAGAGAGAGAGAGAGAGGGAAAGAGAGAGTGCACCAGCAGGGGGAGCGTCAGGGGGAGAGGGAGAGAATCTCAAGCAGACTCCATGCTGAGTGTGGAGCCCAACACAGGGCTTGATCCCATGACACTGAGATCATGACCTGAGCTGAAATAAAGAGTTGGATGCTTAACCAGCTGAGCCACTCAGGCACCCCTAGTAATTTGATTTCCTTAGGCCTCTGTTTTCATAGTTGTGAAATAAGGAATTGGATTAGATGATTTTCTAAGATCCCTCTCAACATGAACAGCCTATAATTGTAGGATTTATTAGAGAGAAATATTATAAGCATGGAATAATTTTAGATTTGGTAGGGAGGAAAAGGGACTATGTTGCTGGTCTTTGGGAGGCAGGAGGAAGTGCCTCAAATTACTAAGGATTCAGGTAATCAAAGTGTGGGCAGTTGAAAGCAACTTTTGGATATGTAAGTTTCACTGAAGGTCAGTTTTCTTCCTATAAGACACTTCAAGTTACACAGAGATGTTCTTTTGTCTATGAACAGGGATTATATTCAGCTAGTTTGTAGCAAAATTGCTCTGTGGGTTATTTTTGGAGGGCATCCTTTCTGATTGTTTGGGTCAATTCTGTATGGATTGTTGAATATTAATCCTAGCCATACATCATACTCATACATCTAAAGGAGTATAGTCCTTTCTTGTTTCCACTAGGGAGAACCTAGATGTGAAGTCTTAAGGTTTTACCATTTTCTACTAGTCAGGGACCAAATTTTTCAAACAGTTTATGTCAGAGCTGTAGACCCACCCCCTTAAGGACTGAAAGTGAAGGTGAATATCCTTCCAGTAAAAGTGAAACTAGACTTCTTATTTACACAATCCAAGGAGAGTAAATGCATAAGGATCAAACATATCAGTTGAAAGAAGTCTATTAGTGAAAAAGCATATTAGCAAAATTAGATGTAATGATCTAAGTTTTCTGTTATTTATTGTAATAATGATATACTTTCATACCATTTCTTGGGCAGTATTATTAACTTTTGACATTTATTAAATATCACGTATGTCCTCAGTACTGCATGCTATATAACAGAGTCTTTTAGAGATAGTATTCTAAATAATTCCAAGAAACATTCGTACAAAGACTGACAACACATGCATAGGGGCCAAAAAGGAATTTTGTGTGTTCATGATAGGAGTAGTAAATATTGGTAAGTTGCTAATTTTTCCCAAATTGATTTAGAAAGTCAACTCAAACCCCCAGTCAAAAATGTCAGCAGGCTCTTTTCCTTTCCTTTCCTTTCCTTTCCTTATCTCTTTTCTTTTCTTCCTTTTCTCTTCTCTTCTTTCTTTTCTTTTTTCTTTCCTTTCCTTTTCTTTTTTCTTTTCTTTTCTTTCCCTCTTCTCTATTCTCTTTTCTTTTCTCTTTGACAAACTGATTCTAAACTTTATGTGGAAATGCAAAGAATCTAGAAAAATAAAAAAAATTGAGAAAGAAGAAAATTGGAAGACTTACACTATCTAATTTCAAAACTTATGATGAAGCTCTATAGTAACCAATATAGTGTGGTATTGGTGTAAGATAGACAAATAAATCAGTGGAACAGAATAGAAAGCTCACAAATATACCCATGCATATATGGCTAATTGATTTTCAGAAAAGGTATTAAAACAACCCAATGAGGAAAAAATGATCTTTTCAACAAATGGAACTAGAGCAATTAGGTAGCTGTATATAGAGAAATGAACCTTTACCCTTACTTCACATCATATTAAAAAATTAACTCAAGATGGATCATAGACCTAAAGAGCTAAAGATATAAAACTGCTAAATAAAAACATGTGAGAAAATCTTACAAAACAAATCAGATGGTGAGCTTTTTGAGGCCAGTGACCCATTCCATCATTTATCATTTATCTCTTTTTCCTCAGTACCTAGCACAGTGTCCAGCCGTAGAAAGTATCCAAGGAATGCTTGAACTCAGATCTAGATTTGTTCTCTCATATTTCACATCCCTGGTATATTCTCTCAGGGTTGGGTTTCACTCCTTTCATACTGCACCAGTGGAGAAGGGGGAGCTCCTTAAGCCTCAACCCCCAAGCGGATTTGCCCACAGCACTTCCGAAATGAAAGAATGGGGATCCCAGTCTTGGCCCATAGTTTGGTATCTCCTCAGTTCCTAATTGATCCTACTCTATATTGGATCCAGTAATGCAAGCTCTTTGGCCACCCATGTTGAGACTCTGAGAAAATACAGTGAGCCAGAAGTGCTGAGGTTTATCAGTGAGAAGGTGGTTCAGCCCAGGGTAATAGTTATTCCAAAGGATTATAGAGAAGGGCACTTAAATCACCGTAAACAAGTAAAATATTTATTTTTAAAGTATGCACAGGAAGGATGTGATGCTATTTTTTAAGAAGGACAGACTTGTTCATTTCCTGTTCTCTGAATTAGAGATCTCCAATTTATTTTGCTCATAACCTAGACAGGTCCTAGAAAGAAATACTGTAACTGAGAACTTTTTTGGCTTTCCTCCTTTTTATTCTCACTGTTGTGCTACCTGTTTTCTAAGTGCTAGTGACATCTTCATTTTAACGACTGAGCCATCCATGCGCCCCTCAAGATTACTCTTAAAACTATAGGACTTCATCCAGAAGAGGGGCTGGTCCAGGATCTAGAGTTACTCTGAACACTCTCTTTACCATACCTTGGCACTTGGCTAATCCTACTCCATATGCCCTAATGGTTATATATAACGATCATTTGAGTAAGATCTGTGATAATCATTAAATTGTTATATTTGAAGAATCCCTAATAACCAAGTTATCCAAAATGACTTCTCCAAAATGACTGCATTTATCTACTTGGATGTTGTATAAACATTCATTTTGTTTTGGGGGTTAAATTAGCAAAAAATTATCTTCAGACAAGTTAGAGGTGTGTGTGTGTGTGTGTGTGTGTGTGTGTGCCTGTGCATACATACACACACAAAGATATGTGTGTGTGTGTATAAAACCTCTTTCCAGAGTCTTTGTAGAAGTCCAACTATTTTTACTCTAGATGATTTGAGAATAGGTAGCCCATGACTAAGGGGATGGTCATTGAAACAACAGTGGAAGGAACTTCTGGTTCACACTATGGGAGTTTATGGTTTTCTACAAATTTCAGAGTAGGTACAAGAAGAGCTGACTTTTTATTTCAGGTACGATAATGTCAACATATTTTTAACATCTTCTCATTTTACCAAGAGTTTTTATTTATTTATTTATTTATTTATTTATTTATTTATTTATTTATTTATAGATCTTTATTTATTTGACAGAGAGAGAGAGAGAGCAAGATAGGACAAGCAGGGGGGAACAGCAGGCAGAAGGAGAAGCAGGCTCCCTGCAGGGAGCCTGGCATGGGGCTTGATCCCAGAACCACGAGATCATGACCTGATCCGAAGAGAGACACTCAACCAACTGAGCCACCCAGGTGCCCCTTAGAGTTTTTTTTTTTTAATTTTTAATTTTAAAATATTTATTTATTTATTTGAGAGAGAGAATGAGTGAGTGCGCGCGCGAGAGAGAGCGCAAGAGAGCACAAGCCAAGGAAAAGCAGGGGGAGGGAGAAGCAGACTCCCTCTTGAGTAGGGAGCACAACATGGGGCTTGGTCCCAGGACCCCAGGATCATGACCTGAGCCAAAGGCAGACGCTTAACCGACTGAGCCACCCAGGCATTTCTTACCAAGAGTTTTAAACTGCCTTTCACCAAACCAGGCTTCCTAACAGGGAGGTTGACATTTATTTCCCTTTATCCTCTGTGTGACAAATAAAGTAGGAAAATGAATAACAAGTCAAGCAGAAGGGCCTAGAACATCTCCTTCAATGACCAAAAGTTGATGGACATTTCTTCTGTAGATTTCAAATAACTAAAATTTTATACTGCTACCATGTTCTCTGCTACTCCTATAACACTGAGGCTTTCATGTATGTTTTTGTTCAAAAATAACTGTTTAGAAATCAATGTGTGCTGATAGGGTCTACTGTGAACCAGGGACGATTAAGCCTGAAGTTGTCGATGGCTTTTGTGAGCCTGGCTTGTCTTCAAGTTTCACCTTGACTTAGTCTGTTAACAAAATACCATAGACTTGGCAACTTAAGCAACGGACATTCATTTCTCACAGTTCTGGAGGCTGGAAGTTCAAGATCAAGGTGCTGATGAGCCCTTTTCCTAGCCTGCAGATGGACATCTCCTTGCTGTATTCTTATATGGTAGAGAGATAGAGGGTGGGGCGGGGAAGCTCTGATCTCTTCTACTTCTTATAAAGGGTACTAATTGCATCATGGGAACTCCATTCTCGTGATCTCATCTAAACCTAATTACATCCCCAAGGCTTCACATCCAGATACCATCATATTGGGGATTAGGACTTCAACATATGAATTTTGGGGTGACACAAACATTCAGTCTATAACACACCTCTTGCCTTTAGTTTTGTGTGGTCTTTCTATGACCTTATTGGGAAAAAAGCTAAAACCCTGAGTAAGGTTTCATTTGTACTTTTTATTATTGGTCCCCAGGAATAGAGGGTCTTGTGAATTTTAGTTCTTATGAATTTGCCCTCAAGGGAAAGTTACACAATTATGATCAAAGTGTAGCATTCAGAGAGGTCTAAGTTAAGCATTTCTCAGATTTATCGGGGATATCCTGAATTGCACACCGGCAGGAATAATTTTTTTAAACTGTGTCAGGCTGGAAGGATTTTACCATTTACTTTTTGATATAAACAGAGTCTATCCAGCACTCACCAACAACTTGACCTACATTTTGTAGTACAACAAGAAATTTCAGTGAAAAATAGAAACCAAGAGTTCTGGATTAAAGCTAGAAATATTTAAGAGAGGGGGTGTTTATAGGTACTTCTTTCTGTTTATCATTTTTAATAGATGCAGTACCAACGAAGGTTCTAGGATTTTATTCAGCCCACATTTAAAATGTTCTGAGTAAATGCATGTGGTTTACTTTTGCAATGTTTACAGAGCACAGTCAAATAGCATTTAATGTCTAGGGTTAACCTCAAAATATTATCTGTTTTACTGAAGTAGAGTGTTGTATCCTGAGCAGAGCTTGGACCTTAGGTGCATTTATTCTGTAAAGTTTCTTTCAAAGCCAGTACCATTAACTCTACTGAAACTCCAACCCTTAGTTCAGTGATAATTATTTATGGTAAGTGATATTTATTATTCTCTTATGTTTGTGCTTTTAGAGGACATACTGTTGAATACTTTGAAAGGCTTTCAGGAAAATAAGGAAGGAGATTTCTTTTCCTTTTAATAATGCAGCACTTATAGGAATATAGGCTATATTCCTTAGGCCAGTGATCAGGTATGCCTACTTGTAGACAGTGATGACTTTGTTAGGCCAATTGTCTGTTTCTTATCCCAAGGCCTAGGAAATGGCCAGGGTAGAGGGCTGCAGGTTGTACGTTGCCTGGTACTAGCTCGAAGGCTGAGGAGACCCTGCTTTTTTCTTAGAGAGATGGGGCCTTTCTTTATAGGATTCGAATTCTATTAAAATATTCTCTAGTCAAAAATCACAGAAAACCTCAGAGTGCCTGGCTGGCTCAGTTGGTAGAGCATGTCATTCTTGATCATGGCGTTGTGAGTTTGAGCCCCATGTTGGGTACAGAGATTACTTAAAAATAAAATCTTGAAAAAAAAAGAAAACCTCCTTTTATGTAAGCCCTTTGTTGTTGATTAGGGACAGCTTCTCATCTTCTATTTTCTTTTAAACTTGAGCTTCCTTTGAAATATATAGGGACTCTATTTTGACTTTAAATTAGAAGGAAGTGAAGGTAGAGTAACAGAAGAACAAGTTTCTAAATAACAGAGGAGAAATTTCTTTTATAAGGCTGAATTTAAAACACTCTCTAAGTTTTTGGCTAGGGTATTTTTGGGCTGCCTAAACACATTTACCAGTCCACTTGCTATGAACAAAGTCACCAGTATGCGTTTATGGATGGATCCATTTCCTTTTTGGCTGTATCATCAGGCAATGAGAGCTCTTTTAGCTTAGTTACTTAAAATCAATGCACAAAAACAAATTCTCATAAAATCTACTGGAAAAAAATTAAAGAACCTATAGCTGATTAAACATCTTATTAATCTATAAGAATTTAGATACATGTAATTTATACATGTTAATTTATATACGGATTAGTGTTTATGGCATTAAATGAATATTGACCCATTCAAGTACAAAGCAAATGAGTCTGAGAGCAAACTAAATCTTGGAGATGTTTTCAGACATACCTCAGAATCCTCTGCCTGGTAATTTTTCTTAAATGCGTGTGTGATGGTTATTTTATATGCCAACTTGACTGGGCTAAGGGATGCCCAGATAACTGGTAAAACATTATGTCTGGTGTGACATAATGTGTGAGGGTGTTTTTTTTAGAAGAGATTTGCATTTCAGTTGGTAGCTTGAGTATAAAGATTGTCTGCACCAAGGTGGATGTGCATCCTGTAATCCACTGAAGGCCTGAATAGAACAAACCAACAGAGGAAGGGTGAATGTTCTCTCTGCTTAAGCTGGGATATCCCTCTTCTCCTGACCTTGGGCATCAGCACTTCTGGTTATCAGGCCTTCAGACAGGAAATGAATGATACCGCTGGCTTTCCTAGTTCTCAGTTTGTAAATAGCAGATTGTGGGTCTCCTCAGCTTCCATTATTGTGTGAGGCAATTTCTATAATAAATCTCTATCTCTATCTCTATATCTATCTATCTATCTAATTGGTTCTGTTTTTTTTTTTAATTTTTGAGAACCCTAATATAACATATAAGGTATAAACAAAATTATTGAATCTTAAACCCTTATCTTAGGGATGCCCATTCGTTTATTCTCATTCTTTTGAAAAGGTAAAGTGTCTTACAGTGAATTAAGACACACTCTGATTGTGATTTTAGAAATTCTTTGTTTATTGGAAATATATCCAATTGAAACAAACTAAAAGTTCAACACCAAGGCATTGGTTAAATAATTAAGATGATCAGTATAATACTAAGTTGTTTAATAAATATTTTTAAAAATAGTGCTGCCAATCAATATTTACTGATATAGAAATATCTTTATAATATATTGTTAAAATTAAAAAGTCCACTTAAAAGAAAAAAGCATACATATTGTAACACTCATAAAGAGGCAAATGTATATACATAAGAAAAGTTCTAGAATAGCATTATTCTGTAGAAATTTATTGCAAGTCACAAATGCAAGCCACAAATGTCATTTAAAATTTTCTGGTAGCTACATTAAGACAAGTAGAAAGAAATAATTGAAATTAATTTTAATAATGTATATTTGAGTCAATATAACCAAGATATTGTTAAATATTAGTGTAATTGCCAAAATATTAACTAACAAAATTATTAATGAAATATTTTATGTATTTTTGTGTATGAGAATATTTTATATGTTTTTGAAATCCAGTGATTAGATTAGCAATCCCCACAGTCATGGATGCATGGTGGCCCTGAGGCATGAGCAACATAGCCTTTCATTGAGGATCACTAACCTGAAGTGGTGGTCCTGAGCATCAGTCAATTCCACTTTTCTTCACTGGAGTATCCTCATATTTGTTAGCCCAGTATGACCTACTGTACTAAACACTAAATCTGGGCTAGATAGTTCTTGGGTTGAGTTGTAGAGGTTAAACATGAACATTTCAGAGCAGTTGGGGCCAGATTCCCATCAAAAGTAACCCCTTGGGAATTTGGAGTACTCAAGTATTAGCCAAGTTAGGGTCTAGTTCAATATTCTTCTGAAATGACACACTGGAATTATTCTGTCAGAGGGAGCTATGGAATGTACCCCACCACGTGATCAGAAAGCCCTGAATTGTAAACAGTGAAACTGTTAGAATGCCAAATGGAGTCATACAGAGGTCAGTGACACTATATGCTATCACCTTAGTGGCCTCCTAACAAGGCCACTACCTATATTCGTTAAAATTACACTTGGGGTACCTTGACCTGTGTCAATGATGGGCTAAAATACGGGTCTAAAAAATTTCTAATTCATTTGGCTTTTATTATAGTAAAGTTAATCATGCAACACTCGTATGGTACTAATGCCAATGTCATAAGTCCTTTATCAACTTTCTACCCACAATTCATTATTAATTTTTCAGGAGATTCCCAGATGTTCCTGGGATGGAGTTATGGCAAACATGAACTGGTTCCCCAAGGTTATGATTAGACCAGTTTGAGCCAATCTGACAACCTCATATGCCTTTGAGTGTAGCACCTGCCAAGCCACATGTGGACCAGACTACTGGAATTCCTTGGCATTGTTTTTCTGAGCAGGAAGCTTGGGTTAGGGCACTCACCAAAGCACTCACTATTTCTTTCTTTTTGTTTTTAAAAATGGAACATCTGTACGAAATAAGCCTCATCTCTGGTTTCCAAACCATAAAATTCTGAAGCAGGGTCTTTCAGGAAACCACTGTATTTCTGAATGAAACTTCACTAAGTCCCATCATCCTTTTCAATTGTTGCACTCTCTGCAGAGCACTCTGATGGTCTATTAGTAAAACCATTTCACTTAGTGAAGATACTGATGTAGAATTAAGGAGAAAAGATACACCTTTAGGCTACAGGAATTAATTGGCATTTTCTAGCCTCCTTCCCTGCCCCCCGCTTTTTTTGACTTAATGGCACAGTAACTATAACACACAATTGCTCTGTTCCCTGTTTTAGAGAGCAGACCAAGTGAGGAAGACTACAATAATGTTACATTGAATGGAAAATTTAGTTTCTCCTTCATACAGGTATAGTCACAGAAACCTTACAACCTGTCAAGCCTAGGACTTGGAAAAATTAATTCAGTGATCCTTGTTTACTAAAGATTCTGAAATTACTTCATATCACTTAGGGTAAGCCAGTTGCTTTAATAAATAGACCCCAAAGCATATAATGGCTCAAATTATAATACAAGTTCATTTCTTGCTCGTACTAGTGTTGGGTAGGGAATAGGTGGGCCATATCCCTCCTCCACACAGTTATTCAGAAATCCAGGCTAATGGAGGCCTTGCCAATTTCAGTATGTGGATGCTCCAGGTTCCCCCCTAGGGGAAAAGGGCGGAGAGGAAAATGCATAGGAGAATTTTATGGACCCAAACTGGACATGGCATGTAAAATTTCCACTCACTTTTCATAGGTTAGGACTCTTTTATATAGTCTCACCTAATTGCAAGGGAGACTGGGATATGTAGTCGCTGGCTGAGAATCAATTTTTAAATAATCTTTACATTATGGATGGGGGGCCATGAATTTTTGGTGGAGAGTTAGCTAGCTATCACTGTTACATGCTCTGTCCTTTTCTTTTTGAGAACATTTAGGCAGATGAAAAATTAAAGCTAACAGATTAAAGAGAACAGATCATTTCCCCCAGGAATAGCCTTAATGGTGGTACCTTCACCTCCCTGTACACTGTCTCCATGAAACTTGTGTAGAGGAGATTAAAGAAGAAAGGAAATGGGAGGAAAGAAGGAGAGGAGACAGTGAGGAGGAGAAGGAGGAGAAGAAAAGAAGAGGGGAAAAGATGGAGAAGATAGTAAAAAATATGATGAGGTGGTAAAAAAATAAAATCATACTACATTGGATATGCTTGGGGATTAAAAAGAGTTTCCTGGGGTGCCTGGGTGGCGCAGTCGTTAAGTGTCTGCCTTTGGCTCAGGACGTGATCCCAGCGTTCTGGGATCGAGCCCTACATCAGGCTCCTCTGCTAGGAGCCTGCTTCTTCCTCTCCCACTCCCCCTGCGTGTGTTCCCTCTCTCGCTGGCTGTCTCTGTCAAATAAATAAATAAAATCTTAAAAAAAAAAAAGAGTTTCCAGCATTTTACATCTCTCTTCTTTCCCTCTCGTGCCATAAGACAACTTTATATAAGCTGGGCTCTGTGTCTCCTTTACTACAGACATGTTCTAATAGTGGGTTAGTTGTTTTTATCATCATACTAATGAAAAGATAATGCATTTGCAAAGGCTTTGTAAACTACACAGACTTATCTGATTGTAGTTATGATGGGTTTCAGCATTAGACTTAATACACATTTTTTAAAGGTTATATTGCTGGGCTAAATGAGAAAATCACAATTTACTGATTGCAATTCCATTTTACTAAATAATATTATATATTGTTGTATAAAAATCCATATAGGTAAAGACATAAATCCTCAGTGTGTAGCTTGATGGATTTTCACAAAGTGAATGTCAAGAAACCTAACATTAGGGGCGCCTGGGTGGCTCAGTCGTTAAGCGTCTGCCTTTGGCTCAGGGCATGATCCCGGCGTTCTGGGATCGAGCCCCACATCAGGCTCTTCTGCTGGTAGCCTGCTTCTTCCTCTCCCACTCCCCCTGACTGTGTTCCCTCTCTCGCTGGCTGTCTCTCTCTCTGTCAAATGAATAAATAAAATCTTTAAAAAAAAAGAAAAAAAAGAAACCTAACATTACCAGCATCCAGAAAATCCTCTTATGCGTATTCCTAATCATTTTACCCTCCCTCTTTCCCAGAGATAACTTAAACTTTATATAAATGGAATTATATAGTATGGATTTTTTGTGACACTCATTTATATTGTTGCATATGCCAGTAATTTGTTCATTTTTATTACAGTATGAAATTTCATTTTGTGACTATATGACTACATATATATATGTAGTCATATAGTCACAAAATGAAAATATATATATATATCTGTTTAATCTTCAAGAGCATTTTGTTTCCAGTTTTCAACTATTATGAATAACACTGCTATGAACATTTTTGTACATGTCCTGTTGTCTGCACATTTACACATTTCTATTCAGTATTTACCTAATAATGAAATTTGTGTGTCATTGAGTAGGCATATATTATTTTTCAGTAGCTACAACTAAGCACTTTTTCAAAGTAGCTATAACAATTCACCTTCCCAGTAGCAGTGTATTCAAGTTCCAGTGTCTCTGCATCCTAGCCAGCACTTATTATTAGTCTTCTCACTTCTAGTCACTCTGATGGATATATAGTGGTTTCAGATTTTTCTGGTGATTAATGAACTCGAGAGCTCTTTCCTATATTTATTAGTCATTTGGCTATCCTCTTTTGTGAAGTGCCTGCTTATGTCTTTTGTCAATTAAAAAAAAAGGTTGCTGGTCTTTTTCTTATTGCTTTGTAGGAATATGTCATCTGTTCTGGATATGAGACCTTGGTCAGATGTCTTCATGCACATATCTTCTTTCATTATGTGGCTTGCCTTTTCATTCTCTTAAACAGGTCTTTAAATGTTCAAAAGTTACTAATTTCACCATCATTTTCTTTAAAAATAATGCTTTTTTTGGTATAATGTTTAAGAACTCTTAGGGTGCCTGGGTGGCTCAGTTGGTTAAGCACCTGACTTCGGCTCAGGTCATGATCTCAGGGTCCTGGGATCAAGCCCCATGTTGGGTGGGCTCTGCAGTAAGTGTGGAGCCTGCTTAGGATTTTTTCTTTCCTTCTACCTCTGCCTCTCTCTGTCTCCTGCTTGTGTACACTCTCTCTATAAAAAAGAAAGAAAGAAAGAAAGAAAGAAAGAAAGAAAGAAAGAAAGAAAGAAAGAAAAAGAAAGAATGAAAAGAAAGAAAGAAAAAGAAAAAGAAAGAAATCTTATATTACTCTCATAATGTATAGATAGTATAGTTTTTTCTAGGACTTTTATTGTACCACTTTTCATATGTAAATATACAATCCAATGGGAATCGACATTTTAATATGGTATGAGGAAAGTTCAAGATAAATATTATTTTCAGTCAACTGGATATCCAATTGACCTAACATTATATACTGAAAAGACCCTTCTTTTAACACTTGTAGTAGTGCAGTGGTGTCTTGCTCAGATTCCCATTTACTGAGCCAGTGTACCCATGCCCTCAGATGCTGTGTCAACAGTTCATGGCTGCTCCCCAGACAACTGGTACTCTTTTAATGGGAACCATCTACCCCTGGCAGTTACATTACCACTATGGATGTTCCTCAACCAGTGAATGTCTAATGTAGGAGCACAAAAGCCTGGGTTTCTTCCTCAGGAAGAGTTAACCTGTGGTGGATCTATGCTTATGAACCGCCTCCTGTGGATTAAGCCATAGCTAGCTTTCACCAAAGAGTGCATCCCTGCTTGGTTCCTTCTCCTTTCTTATTCTGCGTAATTCTCTCTCTATAGAATTTTTTTTTCCTGAAGAGCATTCTCTCAGTAAATATGTATGCTACAAACCCTGTTTCAGGCTCTGTTTCTAGGGAACTCAACCCAATACATTCATTTCTAGAAGTGCTCCTAGGAAATAGACTCTAAGAATGGGATCCCAGTTTGGATCACTTTCTGTCAGTATAATAGAATACCTCATCATCGGTTATGATAATCTGTTATGATATGTGGTAGAAGTACAATTGTTGAGACTTTCACCTGTGGTGAAGAGGGTTGTGTATAGTGGAAGAATTTGCACAGGTTTGTTCAATATGTCTGGCATTTGGAAGGTAGCAGAGAAAGAATACAAGAACTGTGAAATTGGGTGACTATTGTTGATTGCTTTTGAAAAGAGAAAATCATAGGCTCAGGACAATCAATCACCAATTTGAAGCAAAGTGTCAGAGTTAGGGGACAACTTAGATAGCTTTCAAAGTGACCTCATTTACTACTAGTGAAGGAGAGATGGAGATGAAGATCAGCATAGGACCTCATTTTTAAGAGTGGCAGAACTTTGAGTGAAACCATATGATAATTGTGTTTCTCTGCTTGACTTATTTCACTTAGCATAATCTCCTCCAGTCCCGTCCATGTTGCTGCAAATGTTGGGTAATCGTTCTTTCTGATGGCTGAGTAATATTCCATTGTATATATGGACCACATATTCTTAATCCAGTCATCTGTTGAAGGGCATCTCGTCTCCTTCCACAATTTAGCTATTGTGGACAATGCTGCTATGAACATTGGGGTGCATGTGACCCTTCTCTTCATTACGTCTTTATCTTTGGGGAAAATACCCAGTAGTGCAATTGCTGGATCATAGGGTAGCTCAATTTTTAACTTTTTACAGGACCTCCACACTGTTTTCCAAATTGGCTGTACCAACTTGCATTCCCACCAACAGTGTAAGAGGGATCCCCTTTCTCCACATCCTCTCCAACATTTGTTGTTTCCTGCCTTGTCAATTTTTGCCATTCTAACAGGCATAAGGTGGTATCTCAATGTGGTTTTGATTTGAATTTCCCTGATGGCTAATGATTTTGAACATTTTTTCATGTGTCTGTTAGCCATTTGTATGTCTTCATTGGAAAAGTGTCTGTTCATATCTTC